>NC_091824.1:145662634-145966800 GCF_038994185.2 Dermacentor albipictus
GCAGGCACGATCATGTACTTACAAGTGAATAAGAGAAAAACAAAAGAAAACGACACTTTTCCTTTCTGTGCAGAAAACGAAAAATATTCAGTTTTCATTCACTTTTCTTCCCCGCCCGTAACTTCCACAAACGAAGGTTCGCAGATTCTTCTTTGTTCCTTAGTTTTTAGTTTCATCGAACCATAGCGCCGTTGACTGTCTACATGGAATCATATTCTGCAACACTTGGATTCTTCGGTTGCTATCACACGTGTCATCGCTCCCGCGCCTTGGAGACGTGTCCATTTGTGCGCGGCTACCGAACGCATGACAGCCGGAGATCCCGGGTCACTTGTCTTCCCTATCGACGTCTCTAGATTTTCTTCCTTGCACTCTGCAGATGTTCGTCCTGCGCGAAGCCCTATAGCCTTCGTTGCGTGCTGGCGCCTCTTACGCTGGGCGCTGCGATTATATAGCTTTGCTGTGTTGCTACGCCGGGAGTGCCAAGCTACGAGGCTTGAAAAAGCATGGAAGGAGAAATGATGGACACATGAGAAGACGGAGATAGGGTAAAAAAAAAGTAAGCGTGCGTGGTGCGGAAGACAGAAAAGAAATGGCAACAGGATACCGGGCTCTGCTTTCGCTTTTTTTTTTTTGGTTCGTCGCAGGCGAGACCGGGGCATCACTCCCACGGTGCACTGTTTACTCACGTACTAAGAGGGAAAATGTTTGCTCAGCTGCTGAGAAAGACAGCGTGAACCGATTTCTATGGCTCACGCATACGGCAGCCAGAAAAAACGGAGCATTCAAAGAACACGGGAGTTCTGTGAGTTCTCCGAATTCATAGAATGTTCGCGCAGAGAAACACAAAGATCGACCAGCACTGCGTAAATCCCCTCCTGATGACGTAACGGAGATTTTTGAGCGGCGAAATGCAGTTCAAGGTTTAGGAGGTTTGCGGCGTTTTAGCGCGCCATTCATGTTTGGTTAATGATTGTATGCTCCAAAACAATGATTTGATTATGAGGCTTACCGTAGTGGGGGGACTCAGGATTAATGTCATCCACCTGGAGTCCTTCAACGTACGCGCAGTGCATGGTACAGGGGCGTTTTTGCGATATTTCCTCCATCGCAATGTGGCCGCCATGGTCGGAATATGATCCCGCCAACTCGTGCTCAGCCACACAATGCCATAGCCACTAAGCCACCAGGGCAGGTCACTTCACTTTTTCAAAGGAAGCTCTGCGAAGCGCATCTATGTATGTGCAACGCATCAGAGAGCCTAGTGAATGTTGAAAAGTTCTGCGTTTGCAGAAGTCGCTGAAAAATAAGCGATTGTACAATGCAAAACATGGACCTATAAGCGTACAATTGAAACCATCACTTAACAAGTGGTGAGCTCTTCAAAGAAAAAAACAGGAACAAAATAGGAACAATATGAGGCTGATGCTTTGACTTCTTCGACGGAAAGAAGTGCGACTATAATTATTTATTCTGCTCCTTGTTTAATTGCAACTACGCGAAGCTCAGTGGTGGCCACTGTTTTATTAATATAATTACTTTCATCTCACATGTACGCCTCGCTTTTGTAGAAAGCAGGACGACCTCTAGAAAGGCTACCACAGCCGATAGCCATGATGTCGTAGTGAATACCAGATGTAAAAGATATCACTCAAAGAAAGGCTAGTACAAGAAATCGTATTCTATTAAAAGAAAGACAACGAAGGCAAGTGTTTGTCCTGTATATGTGTTCCCGCGGCTTCGTTTGCGGTTTAGACTATGAAAGAACTATAATAGCAGGCACTCACGCACGACGGAACCAGTGGTATGGATCAAGACTACTACACACTTAAAGCATTTCGAGCTAATATAAGTATATCATATATGCTATAGTAATAAAGGAGACGGTATACCCACACTCTTTCGTCCATATTTTTTGCATGACAAGACATGCGATATAAAAGCCATACCTTTATACGTTCCCCTTCATTTTGCCATTCAGTTCCTTTCCTCACAATGTGTGTGCGCATGTCACTATAAGTGAGCAATGTGATGCTATTGTTGTCATTCAAGTTCCGGCTAAAAGGTTGATTATAAAAGGTTAAATTAGATTTCGAGAGCTGCAGCCGAAACATTTTTGCCATCTTATTATTATTGCAATGCAGCCCACCCTACTAACCCAGCGTGCCGAATACAAACGGTATTGTGTGGCTCGTTGTCGCCTTAAGACTGCCGCGTGCTATAAGTGTGGGCACTTCCGCTCTCAGCGTTCTTGATGCCTACTACAAAAATTGCCGTCTTGCGTTCGAATCAGCGCCGCCACAGCCGTGATTTTCTGCCACCTCATATTCAAATTCCCAGGGCCTTGCGCTGCCGGAATCGTTGGTCTGAAGATGCCCAGGTACTGCCTCTTCGGTGACACGGTCAACACGGCATCCCGGATGGAATCGAACGGCCTACGTGAGCAACTCACCTCGTCCTAAATATAGATTTTATTAGGAAGAAAAAAAAAGCACCCATGAAATTTGCACCCACTGCTCTAAGCCTGTAACTTTAACAGAAATCAAACAATGGTAGACACTATATAGAACAGTGAACAGCGCGGACATGTGCGTACATTAGAGAACTACACTACAGCGCTGCGTTTTGTTTTCGACTTAACAGTTTATGCTAATACCAAAGAATGTGGTCGGTGCATTGTACACTGTAAAAATGTTTGTACTCCTTGGAACATATATTTTCCAAAATAATAATAACCAACTATATTGCTTGCGTTCCCTTTCTTGAAAACATTGCGCTTGCTACTTTCCTGTTAAATGGATGTCCGGCCGATAACGCGCACGGTGTTTGTGACCTGGAGGTATCGGGCAGGCAGCGGTAAAGAAATGAAAGAGATGAAAATTATTGATTAGAGACGCGTTCAGTGCCAAAGGGCGTAAATTTAGCGTTCAGGTGATACGCTACGATTTATTGTACACAATAGTGCTTATGTGCAATTCAGCAGTGAAGAGAGAGAAGAGAAAATGGACAGGTTAGGAAGTCAACGAGACGCGCGTCCAGTTTGCTACCCTACAATGGGGGAAGGGGGTTAGGGGATAAAACGAGGAAAATGAATGATAGAGCACTGAGGGTTGCACACTTCATTCGGAGGTGAAAGGTCGACACCACTGTTGGTCACTGAAGTCTAGAAGTTGGCTTCTGACCTCGAGGTATTGTTTCTTAGCATGGGTCTGTCAGTGCTCAACACATGCTTAGTTGTAAATTCTGTACTAGCAGATTTATATCACTTCCGCCAGAACTGCAGCTAATCGCACTAGCGTTCAAATTGTTATTTCGGTACTAAGTGTAACTCAAGCACTGTGGCTCAATACTATATGGAACATAAATGTGTTTTGTTACAGAGTTCGAAGGTAAATATTTCAAAAGTGCTATTATTTTATTTAAAGTGCCGCATTGCTTTAATGGTCGCAGAAGTAAACATGTGGTGAATGTGTAATTTTTGTGAACATTGAAGAATTGTATCTCCCCTCCTCTGTACTGCCGAATGGCATGGTGGGTAAATAAATACTCTCACAATTCCTAGTAAGTGAACATGCCTGAGTTCATGTCCGTAATTGCAGCACGTGTCCTAACATATTATTAAATTGGAGTACCTGAATATTCGCTGATCAGGTATTACCGCACACTCACTAGCACCTGCAACTATCAGTGTACTTCATTAAAACTTCTTTCTGGGTGAGTTGGTGCATACTTGATTTGAAAATTACAACAGTGCTAACACATGCATCGAAAAAGGAACAAGGACGAGGCACAAACGCTTGTGTCTCGTCCTTGTTCCTTGGTGGATGCATGTGTTAGCACTGTTATAATATTCAAATTTACTATCAATGCACAACTGAAGAGACGTTAGTATATCTGATATATTCAATATATCGGGCTCTTTTTGTGTGGTAGGTGGTGCGCACAAACACACACAGGCACAGTCGATAAGGTGACCTTGTTTTTATCTGTACTCCTCACCCCTAACCTGATAGTTACACGCAGCAACCTGAATATTATTCTTTCATTTTCTTTCTTGTTCTTCAAGAGTCTTAATTGTACTTTCTTACTATAGCAGCATCTCCTTGTATTTTATATTACTTACCTTGATTCTTGGACTGTTTGTCAAGGGTTTCTTGTCTATTCGGCCACTAAGAAAAAAGTTAAAATATTGCTTGATTGGTTGAGCTTCCGGTAATGGTGCTTCAAAAAAGCCCAGCAGCAGCGCAACGCCAGATAATTATTTTATTTTCAGGACGTCACTCCTCTGCATCGCTCTTCTCCTCTGCTTCTCTGACATCGCTCCTCTGCATTTGTCTTCCATTTGGAAATTGCACTAGTCTCGCGAGTACTGTATTGTTGGTCCATAGTGGACGCGTGAATGTGTCCCCAGAGGTATATAACAGTTCCTCCTTTAATTTTCAGCACTGAAGATTCACGTAAGTCCAGCTACAAAGGAGGCCCTAGAAAGGTTCAAGACATTCCGCTTGGAGCTACGAGGTGACGTGGAACTTAAGGTTTGTTGTAATTCACATTACAACTTCATAGCGGTTCTAGAAAAAAAGTAATCTGTACAATTCAGGCACGCGTCCGTAGTTGCGTTTAGCAAGAAAAGAAAAAGGCTCACAATGTGGATTAAACTGAAACACTGGATGACATATGTCACAAGAATTGCCTCTGAGCACAAACATGCATGACCGGTAGCGATCAGTGAAGCATCAAAATCAGCGTTCCAATCGTGACGCTCACCATAATTTCGAGCGCTTCCCGCGACGAAGCTCAGTAACTACGTCTACGTGGATGAGATGCCAGCACATCGTATTTCTAGCGCGCCTTAACCACATACGCGGCCGTAATGAGCCAGACAGGAGAATCACGTTAATGCGTCGACAGAGGGTAGAGGCAGCTACGTATATAGTCTCGCGTGGAGCATGTAAGTGCTGAAGTTTCGCATATAAGGAGGGTGGATAGGTAAGGTGGCTGCAGGCGCTTGCCTTCAATGATAAAATAAACTCCCGGAGTGCAAGTTTTGGCTTGTTTTTGAGGAAAGAAAATGCGCCCCATGTTGACATGGTTGCTTAGTATTACTGTAGTGGCTAGGAAACGTAATAGGCTACTGTCGAGTTTATGTAAATGCAGCTGATTGTCGCTTGTTTGATCCTCTCATGGTTCGGAATGAGCGGGTCAATGCCACGGAAATGAATGATGACGTGGTTTTAGTGGGCACATTCATGTGATATACTGAGACTGTTCGAGAAGAGACAGTGACAGGGAATATAGTGGAAACAGAGAGGCTGCTAGCAACATTTATCAATCAATGAAGTGTTTTCCGTATACGCGTATCCTCTTCCAAGAGATGTATCATTGGTTTTAGAGAGACTATCATGGGCGCGAAAATTACTGCAGACTTCCACGGTACAAGGAAGCTTTAAAACCAAATAATGGTGATTTGTTACATCCTGCAGGCGCACTTAAGCTCCTTATCGTATTCCATTTCCAAATTAAAGAACTGAATTAACCGAAGGGTGCCCAGGCTTCACTTTTCTTATGCGAAATTTCTGGACGCCAGCAGTCTTACAGCAATAGTGCAAGGGAACTGTACCTATCGAACGTCACAAGTCACAAGAGCTGTGGTGTAGTTAAAAGCGTGGAAACAACAAAACTGAGAAGACTCTGCTCCGGTCCAAAACCGTTGCTTGAGGGCTACTTTGCCATGAATGTAAACTTGTCACTTCAAGACTTGTCATCCTACCGTTAGAACTGACCGCTATCATTTGTAATTTCAATATATTTAGTTAACTGTTGTTCATTTCTCGTGACAATATAGTGGTGCAGGACGAAGCGCTGTTTTTGTCTCTTCTTTTCAGTCATCACTTGCACTCTTCCAGTTTCACAAAGATTTGTGGATGCTTTTTTATTCAACTTTAGCATTCGACGCAGTGACCAAAGGCTAGAATAGTTTGTCGCAGCACTGTAGGTAGCCTTGTTCTTGAAGTTCGCGATAAAAAGGATTATTACTATAATATATATTTATTCTTAACACATAATGTATTGCGTATATAAGAATGCCTCGAACTTAAATATAGCTGATAACAATTATACACCAAAGAAGTGAACTCATCAGGACCACAGTCTTAAGATTGCTTGAGGACGACGTCACTTTCTTGAAATCGCTGTCGTGTCGTGGCGACAATACGCGAGCAGTTGAGCGAAGCACGATGAACTTGCATTGTTGGCCGTCATCAATTCCATCCAGCGACAATAATACTGTGCGACATTTAACAAAACAGTGCATGAACAACTACACAGCAGCCTACTACCTAGACTAACGCGGCTGGTAAAAAACAGCTCAGTAGTTTTCGGAACAATCAAATACGGACCACATGCAAGTTTCTCGGACATGCACACAGTCAGCGACAACTCCATGCGTGCTACTAAAAAAAACTTTACGGTTCAAAGATATTTTTGAAGAAACGAACTTCTAACGTCAATTTAGGCTGATTGTTCTCCATTTCTTGACCATGCAAAATAAATTTTGCTTAGTGCAGAATAAATGTATTGTTTTTAAATTTTTAATACCACGCACCTGAATATTTGCAACAAAATACTATCTTTAGTACTATCGATAGCGTAGGACATACTCCAGGCGAAAGTAAGCACAGAGTAGTAAATGATGCATGCAAAAGCAACCATCAGGTATTTTTTGTCAGAAACTTTCACCGTGACGTCCCATAGCAGCGCTGATATGCGTCATCTGCGCTATAGTTTAGCACAATTTTTCTAATGACAGTAGTCTATTTAAAGTGTTTCTAAGCGCTGTAGCGGCTGCTAAATAAGTTATGTTAACGTTTCCGTTCTTGTCTTTTTGGTACAACTGTTGACAATCTTATAACGCGAACATGCTTGCCCTGCATATTGACGGCACCAACCGCAGGCGAAAGCAGTGGAACGGAATCACATACTGTAATCGCAATATGACATTTCTATTTTTGCAAGAGAAAGAAATGAGCCTGCGTCTCTTAGTGGTCAAGAGTACAACAAATTATTCAACTGCTCCAAAACTGGCGCGGTGAGTCGCTCGCTTCTGAACACGCCGGTAGCAAGGGCACCGGTCAGTTCCCGCTATTTGCAAGGGTGGTTCGGTATGGACCCCTCGCTCGCACGAACAAAGCCTTCGTAAGCTTCGCGTATTGTCCGGCACAGAACTTCTCGAACCCTGAGATGGCGGACCGATTTGCGTCGCTGCGTCACCTAGCAGCCCGGTACTCTGTGTTCGAAGCCGCGCTTTGTCTGCCCTTTCATGCTCGTAGGGATCGCCGCACTTCAACCTTCGCGCAGCGCTTTGCATGACTTTAGTCGGCGAGTGAAAAAAAAAAAAAGAAAGCTATGATATTGTCACGTGGTCGTGACGTCAAAGAACACAGTAGCAATACTGTGAAACACAAAACTAACTTTTATTGGGCGAACCTGTGCCCACAAAAGAGGCTACACTTATAGCACAACGATAGCGGCGAACACGGTCGGCGATCGTCGAAAATCTGATCAGCGGGTCAAGCGCGTCGGCTTTTATAGAGCAGTCATCGAATGTTCCAGACTAATCGTTCGGACCCGCATGCCTTCCACAAAGTTCTACACCATTCGCGTCAAGTGATGCAATCAGATAACATAACGCTCAGCGACAACAGACAGCAGATAGAAGCATCGATAACGTTCCAGAAACTTCGGTACATACAGGCGCGTCCCACGCTGTGCGATTACTTTTGTTAGGCTGCGAAACGTGGTTGCCCGATAAAGATAAGTATACGTGTCAATACCCCCCTCTTAAAAAGCATCGACCCGATGCTGCAAAGAAACGAAGGTAATGAACAAAAGCACTCGTAGCAAAGAAAAGAACAAAAATGGCGAAGTTTGTCAGCGTCCGTAAAAGGGTTTAAGGCGCACCACGTGGACCACTTCAGATCGTGCGCGGCGCCGCTGTGAATGCGAAATGCCGTCTGGCACGACCTCATAGTCCAGAGCGCCAATGCGTCGGATGACCTTGTAGGGTCCGAAATAGCGTCGGAGTAGTTTCTCACTGAGTCCTCGTCGGCGTATCGGGGTCCATACCCAAACACGGTCGCCGGGCTGGTACTCGACGAAGCGTCGTCGGAGGTTGTAGTATCGGCTGTCGGTCTTCTGCTGGTTCTTGATCCGCAGGCGGGCGAGCTGTCGGGCTTCTTCGGCACGCTGGAGATAGATAGCGACGTCAACATTCTCTTCGTCAGTGACGTGGGGCAGCATGGCGTCGAGCGTCGTCGTCGGGTTCCTGCCGTAAACCAGCTTAAACGGCGTGATCTGTGTTGTTTCTTGCACCGCCGTGTTGTAAGCGAAGGTTACATACGGCAGGACCGCGTCCCACGTCTTGTGCTCAACGTCGACGTACATCGCTAGCATGTCGGCGAGGGTCTTATTCAGGCGCTCCGTGAGACCATTCGTTTGCGGATGGTAGGCAGTTGTCCTCCTGTGGCTTGTCTGGCTATATTGCAGAATGGCTTGGGTGAGCTCTGCTGTAAAAGCCGTTCCTCTGTCGGTAATGAGGACTTTTGGGGCGCCATGTCGCAGCAGGATGTTCTCGACGAAAAATTTCGCCACCTCGGCTGCGCTGCCTTTCGGTAGAGCTTTTGTTTCAGCGAAGCGGGTGAGATAGTCCGTCGCCACGACGATCCACTTATTCCCGGATGTTGACGTCGGAAACGGCCCCAACAAATCCATCCCAATCTGCTCGAATGGTCGACGAGGAGGTTCGATCGGTTGTAGTAACCCTGCTGGCCTTGTCGGTGGTGTCTTGCGTCGTTGACAGTCTCGGCATGTCTTAACGTAACGGGCGACGTCGGCGGTCAGACGCGGCCAGTAATACCTTTCCTGTATTCTCGACAGCGTCCGGGAGAATCCGAGGTGCCCAGCGGTTGGATCGTCGTGTAAGGCGTGCAGTACTTCTGGACGCAGCGCCGACGGAACAACAAGAAGGTAGTTGGCGCGGACTGGTGAAAAGTTTTTCTTCACGAGTAGGTTGTTTTGAAGCGTGAACGAAGATAGTTTACGCTTAAATGCCCTAGGGACAACGTCGGTGTGCCCTTCCAAATACTCGACAAGGGCTTTTAGCTCCGGGTCCCCTCGCTGTTGATCAGCGAAGTCTTCCGCGCTTATTCCAAGGAAGGCGTCGTCATCCTCGTTATCTTGCGGCGGCGGGTCAATGGGGGCGCGTGATAGGCAATCGGCATCTGAGTGTTTTCGTCCGGACTTGTATGTTACAGTAATGTCGTATTCTTGTAGTCTGAGGCTCCACCGTGCCAGCCGTCCTGAAGGGTCCTTTAAGTTAGCTAGCCAACACAACGCGTGATGGTCGCTGACCACTCTGAATGGCCTGCCATATAGGTAGGGGCGAAATTTCGCTGTAGCCCAAACGATGGCGAGGCATTCCTTTTCCGTTGTGGAATAATTGCCTTCCGCTTTTGACAACGACCGGCTAGCGTAAGCTATCACGTGTTCATGTCCATCTTTTCTCTGGACTAGGACGGCACCGAGGCCTAGGCTACTGGCGTCAGTGTGAATTTCGGTATCGGCGTGCTCGTCGAAGTGCGCAAGTACGGGCGGAGTCTGCATGCGTCGTTTGAGTTCTTCAAATGCGTCGGCCTGCGGCGTTTCCCACTTGAACTCAATGTCACATTTAGTTAGCTGTGTCAGCGGCTCAGCGATGCGTGAAAAGTCCTTGACAAATCGCCTGTAGTAAGCACACATGCCAAGAAATCTACGCACTGCCTTCTTGTCGGTGGGCTGCGGGAACTTTGCGATGGCAGCTGTCTTCTGCGGGTCGGGGCGGACTCCAGACTTGCTGATCACGTGGCCTAGGAACAGAAGCTCATCGTAGGCGAAGCGGCACTTTTCTGGCTTCAGAGTGAGCCCTGATGACTTGATGGCCTCGAGTACTGTTGCAAGCCGCCTGAGGTGATCGTTGAAATTTTCGGCGAAGACAACGACGTCATCCAAGTAAACGAGACAGGTCTGCCACTTCAATCCTGCTAAAACCGTGTCCATGACGCGCTGGAACGTTGCAGGTGCCGAGCACAGTCCAAATGGCATAACCTTGAACTCGTAGAGGCCGTCTGGGGTGATGAAGGCGGTCTTTTCACGATCTCTTTCGTCGACTTCTATTTGCCAATAGCCAGACTTGAGGTCCATCGACGAGAAGTATTTAGCGTTGCAGAGCCGATCCAATGCGTCGTCTATCCGTGGAAGGGGGTATACGTCCTTCTTCGTGATCTTGTTCAGACGACGATAATCGACGCAGAAACGTAGGGTTCCGTCCTTTTTCTTCACCAGGACAACAGGGGATGCCCACGGGCTTTTCGACGGCTGGATGATGTCGTCGCGCAGCATTTCGTCGACTTGTTCTCTTATAGCTTCACGTTCCCGCGTCGAAACTCGGTAAGGGCTCTGGCGTAGTGGTCGAGCGCATTCTTCGGTTATTATGCGATGCTTTGCGACTGGTGTTTGTCGAATCCTCGATGACGTCGAAAAGCAGCTTTTGTATCGTCGAAGCAGACTTCTGAGCTGTTGCTGCTTAATCACGGGGAGACTTGGACTTATGTCGAAGTCTGGCTCGGGAACTACAGTCGTCGGGGTAGATGCGACAGAATCCGAGAGGACAAAGGCATCGCTGGTTTCCACAATTTCCTCGATGTATGCGATGGTCGTGCCCTTGTTGATGTGCTTGAACTCCTTGCTGAAGTTTGTCAGCAACACTTTCGTGTTTCCTCCGTGCAGTCGAACGATCCCTCTTGCGACGCAAATTTCACGGTCGAGCAGAAGACGTTGGTCGCCTTCGATGACGCCTTCTACGTCAGCGGGTGTTTCGGTGCCGACCAAAATAACAATGCTGGAGTGAGGCGGGATGCTCACTTGATCTTCGAGCACACTCAAGGCATGGTGACTACGAGGGCTCTCCGGCGATATCGCTTTATCTTCCGACAGCGTTATTGACTGTGACTTCAGGTCGATGATTGCGCCGTGTTGGTTCAGGAAGTCCATACCGAGAATGACGTCTCGTGAACACTGTTGGAGGATAACGAAAGTGGCAGGGTAAGTTCGGTCATGAATGGTTATTCTTGCCGTGCAGATTCCAGTCGGCGTGATGAGGTGTCCTCCTGCGGTGCGAATTTGAGGGCCTTCCCATGCAGTCTTAACCTTCTTCAGCTGGGCGGCGATGTGTCCACTCATGACGGAGTAATCAGCCCCTGTGTCCGCTAAGGCGGTAACCGCGTGTCCGTCGAGAAGGACGTCGAGGTCGGTGGTTCTTTGTCTGGCGTTGCAGTTGGGTCTTGGCGTCGGATCACGGCTGCGTCGTGTTAAACTGAAGCTTGAACGTCGCGTCGTCAAGTCGTCTTTCGTCGGTGTAGTTTTGGCTTCCTGACTTCGTCGGGACGGCGGCGTGTCGTCATTAGGTCGTCGAGATGGTTGCTTCGTCGTCTTCGTCGGCGGCGGAGGATCTTCGTCAGTTCGACGAACAGCAACCGCACCTCCATCGGTTGCTGCTTTTAGTTTTCCGGATATGGGCTGATGGACCGGCCGCGGGCTGGGCCAGTGTATGGTCGGCGCTGCGGCGACAGGTAGCGGCCTGGTGACGGCGAACGGGAAGCTCGTCGATGGCTCCACTGAGTGGCGGCGAGGTAGTCGGCGATATCGCGAGGTCGTTCGCCAATCTGTGGCCGCGGCGCGTTAACGGCGAAACCTCGCAGTCCCATCTCCCGGTATGGGCATCGGCGGTACACATGGCCGGCTTCCCCGCAGTGGTAGCAGAGCGGGCGCTGGTCAGGAGCGCGCCAAACGTCTGTCTTCCTCGGGTAGGTGCGCCGGGCGACGGGTGGTCGTGCTGGCGGCGGCGGCGGCGGCGGACGACGAAACTGCGGCGTGACAGGGCCCTGGCGAGGTCGCGGAGGGGGGCCTTGACGGCGTGCGACGGCGGCGTAGGTCATTGCTTGCGGCTCGGGCTGCGGCGATTCAGGGGCTACTCCAAGTTGTTGGAGTTCCTCACGCACGACATCGGCAATCGAAGCCACCTGAGGCTGTGATGATGGGAACAGCTTTTGTAGCTCCTCCCGCACGACAGCTCGGATAGTTTCGCGCAGGTCGTCGGTGGCCAGTGACTGAAGTCCGGCGTAGTTTGTCGCGTTCGTACGGCGGTCGAATTGCCGGTTTCGCATTTCGAGTGTCTTCTCAATGCTGGTTGCCTCGCGAAGGAACTCTTCTACGGTCTTCGGTGGGCTTCGTACCATTGCGCCGAAAAGTTCTTCCTTCACACCACGCATGAGAAGGCGGACTTTCTTCTCTTCGGGCATATCCGGGTCGGCGTGGCGGAAGAGACGTTTCATTTCTTCCGTGAAGATAGCAACGTTCTCGTTCGGTAGCTGCACTCGGGCGTCCAGCATGGCTTCGGCCCTTTCCTTGCGCACGACGCTTGTAAAGGTGCGCATGAAGCCGGTACGGAACAGGTCCCATGTTGTCAATGTCGACTCCCTGTTCTCGAACCACGTTCTGGCGGCGTCTTCTAGGGCGAAGTATACGTGCCGCAACTTGTCGTCGGAGTCCCAGTTGTTGAAAGTCGCGATTCGCTCGTACGTCTCCAGCCAGTATTCCGGGTCCTCAGTTGCTGCTCCATGGAAAGTTGGTGGGTCCCGAGGTTGCTGTAGGATAACAGGGGACACTGGGGCAGCCATTTGGGTTGTCTTGATCAGTATCTTCTTTGTCGTTTCAGGCAGAAGTCCGTGCTCTAGGGGCAGTCTTTGCAGTCTGCGGCTAGCACGCTGGTCTTCGGCGATGTTAGTTTTGTCCTCGGGCTTTGGGCTTGGATCGCGACTTTGCGGGGGCGTTCGGTACATGAACGCACTAGCACCTCCACCAGATGTCACGTGGTCGTGACGTCAAAGAACACAGTAGCAATACTGTGAAACACAAAACTAACTTTTATTGGGCGAACCTGTGCCCACAAAAGAGGCTACACTTATAGCACAACGATAGCGGCGAACACGGTCGGCGATCGTCGAAAATCTGATCAGCGGGTCAAGCGCGTCGGCTTTTATAGAGCAGTCATCGAATGTTCCAGACTAATCGTTCGGACCCGCATGCCTTCCACAAAGTTCTACACCATTCGCGTCAAGTGATGCAATCAGATAACATAACGCTCAGCGACAACAGACAGCAGATAGAAGCATCGATAACGTTCCAGAAACTTCGGTACATACAGGCGCGTCCCACGCTGTGCGATTACTTTTGTTAGGCTGCGAAACGTGGTTGCCCGATAAAGATAAGTATACGTGTCAATATATACCCGTATGCGCGCGAATAACAGCGAGCTTATCAGCAGACGACCGCATTCGGCGCAATCCGCTCAAGCTGGTCTCTCGCCCTACCGTGACAATGCATGTCAGATGTATGTACGCCGCGAACGCTACTGTCTGACGGCCGGTCCTGGGAGTGCAAAACTAAAGCGTTTAGCGCAGTCCGAAGGTGAAACGTTACGGTTGCCGGCTGATGGTGCTGCGCAGTGTGGCCGAAATCACGATGTTAGACCAGAGCGCCGACTCGTCTTTGCGGTTGGAATCAAGTTCAATTCACATGGTCGTGAAGGCGAGCTTGAAATGTGGTTTCAAGCCAATAAGCAGCCATGTCAATTATGATGGTTCGATTAAAGCGCGACTACATCTAGTGGTGCAAAACAGTAGTGGGTGAAAATTATGCATCCAATACATCACCAACGAAAACAAAAAAATATGAACAGTGCCATAAGAATAGGAAAATGTTAAGCCAAAGGCTGTTCGCTTCCATCCACGAATAGTTATGAGTGTGAAGCAGTGCAGGCTTTCTGAAGTTTGCTCATGGCGATGCGTGCTGTGATATGCCAAGATTGTATTACCATAATTAACACTCTAATGTCGTCAAAACTCTAATATACGTTGCCTATAAAAGTAATGGCTATATATATTGTATCAACCTTATAAGATTTAATCAGTAACTTTATTTTAAACTACATTTTCATTAAATATGTTGTTTTATATATGTCTTCAGTACCAGAGAAAAACTACAGGTGACACGCATGCTGTCTTAAAGAAGATTAAAAGAGTAAAGTCCTATTTTCACAAATTATTTCAATGTAATGTTGATTTCATCTCAACACCGAAATAATAGTTGTATATTGGTTCTAAGGATACATGCATATTGCACTTAGTTCAAATCTGGGTGAACCCATTGATCTAATTCGTGCAAAACGCCCAAGGCTCAGCAGTGCAATGCCTGTCGTTATAGATTGAGGGATATAAATATAGATGGGTGCATTTAGGTTAGATTGTGACGTGATGCTGTGTCAAATATAGTGAATATTCTCACTTATGCTTTATTTGTGCGGTTGTGTACTCTCTATATGAGATGTGAGCAGGCGCGGTAGACGACTTGACAAAACAAGCCTCGAAAGGCAGACGTAGATTTTTTTTTCCACCGCAAAGTTGGCCCCGCGAAATGCTGATGGCGCTGCCGTGCCACCACAAGACGCTATTGCAGGACGTATGGGCGTTTATGGCAGCTTCGCTACCATATGTGTATATACCTTGGTCATATGCAACGTATGGCAGCATATGGCGCCTTGAACTTTAGCATTCGCATCTAGCAGAAGCCGTGCAGTGCAGATCCCGAACTTCCCCGCAATATCGGCAACGTCGCATGCTTCCAAGCGTGCCAGTGAGCATGCATGTGACGCGTTTTTGCAGCTGCAAATAACGAGCAAAGAGTACAGTTTCATGACCCGTGCGTCAAGCTGTAACCGGCACATTTTGCGATATTCCATTGGTTAATCTGGCAGACGAGTACCGCTTCGCGCGTAATACTTGCTTTTGACCTTTTGCTGCCCCATTTCTCCGTACAGTGGGACAGAAATCTGGTATTAACAGCATACTAACAGCTGGCGAGGAAACGAACAGTAGGATAAAGGCGCAATGAAAACAACAGGCGAACGAAGAAGAGGAGACGGTTGAAAGCTGGGCACCACGCGTAACCGCAAAATTAGTTGAACCTGTCGAGTGCATCCCACGCTAGCGGAGCCGGAGCTCCTATTTTTCTCCACTAGAGATTACGCGGCCCCAAAGTTTCTGTCCCCGATAGTATACCAACAAGTAAGTCTCCCCACTAAAGGAAACAATAAATCAGTGACCATGGAGAAGCTCTAGCATTCCGGGAAAATATCTAATATTAACGGCAGGGAATAGCCAAGTGGCTAGTGCCTGCTTCACGTCGACAAAGAAGTTGTAATTTCCATAGGCTTCTCGCGTGCAATGCCCAAATTTACGGAGCCGCGCTTTGCGTGTGCTATGCCAGGGAAATCACACATCTTTTTTTAAAAATGTTTTGCGCAGGGCAAAGGGACGATGACCACTTACTGGCTTGTGGAAGAAGTCGAAGATGGCGTTGTCACGACGCCCACGGCGACGGCGACTGCGGAGACCCCCGGCGAACACCCGAAAGAAACCAAAGTCTGACATGACCGCCCGTAGGCGTTGTCATAGGACAACCCATATCCGTAGCTCACCGTTGCCCACGTTCGGGTCTCGGACTATGCACAATAACGTCGGGGAGCCACTAAGCAACGCGTAGACCAACTTGCGCTGCACAGCACGACGTGGAATGTGCACCTGACTCCCACGTGAAGGCGAGAACTGCGACGGCACGACCCACGGAACACGGCGGCAATGCTCATCCCACTGCCACATTTCAGCAGCCACCACCGGGAAAAAGCCGCTTATCTCAAGAACAAAAGATGAACGAGATACGAGGCCTGTGTCCGCGGAGCCCCGTCCTCATGGCAGACGCTCGGAGCCGGCCACTATCATCCGGGTGTTTCAGTGACTCGGCGCTCCGAGCTTCTAGCAAGGTTGCTTTGTGCAGTGTCATCGCACGAACCATTCGCGAGCCAGGCAGCTCGCAGTTCAGCAACAAGTGACGTATCGAGCAAGGGACGTCGCCGAGATGCGGTGGTGCACTGGGGACGGTGGCAGAACCATTTGTTCCATCTATCACTCAACAGCATTTTCAAGAAGGTGCCGAGAAGTGTGTTTAGAGGGTGACCTAGAGGTGGTATCCATTACCGCATTGGTGCGACTTGAGAGTTAAAAAGTTTTACACCGTTGCATCCGTTAGCACATATAATTCACCAAGAGCAATGGTGAACGCAATTATTTTATTGCTGCTTCCAGGTGCTAGTTGCCTATGCTGTAAAAAATACATTGTCCGCTGTGAGCACTAACACAGCGGACAATGTTAGTGCTCACTTGCACTAAGTTTGATAAAAATGCCGGTAATACTTGAGACACCCAAGCTGTACGTTATGGCACTCCAGTCTAGAGAGAAATCCTATCGAGAGCGATGTGCAATGTCGATGTGAGATGTGTCGAATGAGCCGCAGTAGTTTATCGCGTACTGACCATTTTTATCACGTTGACAATTGATTACGACGAATAATGTACGGTGGTCCATCTAGTCCTTCAGTTTCGCTTCATTTTGTGCTCGTTCCTCGAAAAATGCATTTGTATCCTAAAGCGGAGAAAAAGGCATGGAAACCACATTGGATATTGTTTTTATTGAACATCGAGCGCGATTATTTGGAAACGTGTAAAACTGCGACCACGGGTATCGCAAGAGAGAGAGAGAGGGCTCTTTATTAGAAGAACAGAGAATTTTGCCGGCGCGTATATAACCGCTGGCATGCTACTCTGTATAGGGATGGGGAATGGGATTAAAAGATTCCCGAAGAGAGTGTAGGTGTAAGTGTAGGTATCGCAAGACATTTGTAAAAGACTGCATGCATCAGCTGTGTAAGAACTTAGTGCATCATTTAGATGAAGGTATGTTGCCGAATCAACGCACCCAAATAAGAATTGGTGTTCAGTATATGTTAGACTTCCAGTGGAGAGAAGGGTAGAGAGATATGAAAGACAAGGGAAGGTAAACAGACGAACATTTCTGGTTTGCTACGCTGAGCAGTCAGTGGGTTGGGGAAATATCGGTAAGGAAGAAGGGAAAAGGGAGAGAGAAAGAAAGATATTGGAAAGCATGTAGGCGTTCAATGAATTCGGTGGATCACAACACGCAAAATAATGCTTTTACGGTATTTTGATGGGATATCCAGGCACATTTGCGTTGTAGGATTTTCTTTAGTGACAGTGGTTATTCGTCAAACTTTTCTCAGTACAACGGTAAGTGTCCCTACGCACAATACTTCGGACACTGGCGCATATTATGGCTGATAGCTTCCTCTTCACCGCAATGGTTAGAATCATTAGTGTCACGGGAAAGAGTGTAGCTTTCCTACGCAGGCCAGCAGCACTCTTTTCGGTGTTCACGTAGCGGGTTCCTGTATTGTTTACAACAACTGGTTTGAGGTAATTCGAATGACGGAACGTATGCCTCCACAAATCGTGTCTGGCGTCAAGCCAAACGAATTCTTTTTGGCCACAGGTGCAAGCCATTGTAGTATACTTGAAAATAAATTCTGTAAACTTTCGATTTGTAAAGGAAAGTAAAACGAATGAAATTAGTTATATCTCTTGGAATGTATAGGCCTGACGACATAGGAGAATGTAGAGTTGAATGCACTATTGAACATGTTAGTGCGGGCGCTTGAGTAGTGGCATGATACGGTTGGCTGATTATGTCCTGCTGCTAAGTGTAATGTGAGCTGGTGACCCACCGCCACCCGACTATATTTTTGTACTAAAGGTGACACATCCACGAATGTTCTATGGCACCTGACTAAGTTACCGCAAGGAGCTGTGTAGGTGGTCGCTAGAAAAAAAAATAGAAAACCTCTTCAGCGAAACGCTGCTGACGGCTTAATTACTGTAAATTTATCGGTCCTAGGAGTCATGCATGTTGCGATGTCCACTGTGAACAAACTTCAGCACAAAGTGATATTGAGCCCTTCTTTCAATAGACTGGTTTAAAAAGCACCTATTATGTCATCCTCAATGACAGTTCATAGATTTATCACTGTCAACCAAATGGCTTAGGGAAGAGAATCCTGTCCTTTGAAACCGCATTTAATACTTTGTTGTGTTTATTAAATATCCATTAAATTCACAGCCGGCGTGCATGAATGTGTCATAGTGTATGGCAGTGATGCAAATGTTTTCCCGAAACCTAAATAGGCTTTAGGCTTGCATGAAACTTCGAGAGTGTTACTATGGACCTTTTTGTAAGGTAAAATAATATATGTCATCACGCTAAAAGTGCGAATGACCAAAATGTTCTGCCCGAAATTAGTCATAGCAGGGAATTCTTATACGTGGTTCTGAAGAGAATTCAATTCAGTCCTGCAGAAACTTTGGCTCATACCGTATTTGCACGTAAATAAGGCAGCCACGAATATAACGTAAGGGTGCACTTTCCGTCTATCCGAAAAAGGAATAATATGTGCTGTGATTATAGGTGTCACGAACAGGAATATAACGCGAGGCACATTCTCTGACGGGAAATTTCGAAAGAAATGTTTGATCCAAGGATTTCAAACAAAAAAGTGATTAACCGAAGCTGGGTTATACCAATGACATATGG
Source organism: Dermacentor albipictus (assembly GCF_038994185.2). Classification (NCBI taxonomy): domain Eukaryota; kingdom Metazoa; phylum Arthropoda; class Arachnida; order Ixodida; family Ixodidae; genus Dermacentor; species Dermacentor albipictus. The sequence goes on from NC_091824.1 coordinate 145,681,283, forward strand.
TTTGCCGTGATGTGGCGCTCCTCAATACATATTTATATCCAGCGTAATTCGTTGATTATTATCGATTATTCAACATTCTTAATATTCACTTTAGGGCCAAGCGCGTTTCGTGTCATTGTTGAGGGGATTCAGAAATGACCGATTCAATTTTTTTTCGGTAAAGTACATCCTGCGTGGTATGCTATGGTGTATGCTAGGTTGACGCGGGCTGCTCCCACGTTGGGACTGTCAGGCCGAGCCCTTCAGCCACATCGCGGGCCTTCTGGACTGCCCGTCATTGGTCAGAGAGTGATTCGCTGTGCAGCATTTACCACCACCATTCTTGTTCCTTGTCAGTCTGTGAAGGCCGTGGGGCACTGCCAAAGCATGTGGTCAAGAGTAATGATGCCATTGCACTTATTACAGTTGGTTTGAGTTTCCCTCTCCGGATAGATCCTGTTAATAAAATCCGGTGATTTTTTTTTCAGGGTTTAACACAAAGCCCGCGAAATATGAAATAAAGTCAGGTGAGTGTGCGCATGAGCTATGGTATTGCAGCGCTTTTAACCGTGGTTGGAGCCCATCGTTTATCAGGCATGACGGCGCACGTTTCCGCGTGCCACCGTCAAAGATGCTGACGCACTGTGACGCCCATGCCTGCAGCCGCGGCCGCTCCCTTCGCCACGGTCTTCGCGCGCTGTTTTAACTCGAAGCACGGTTGGGAGCGCTGCAATACGATCGCGTGTTAGCGCGCGCACTCAAGTGACTTTAGTTCATATTTCTCGAACTCTTTTTAAAACGCCGAAAAAGAAATCACCTCGCAGCATGTATGGTGCCCCAAAAGAATTCGATAAGTCGTTTCTGAATCCCCTCTACAAAGTAACGGAACGTACTTCGCCCTAAAGTGAATAATAAATATCTTGAATAATAAATCCTAACTAGTTAGTTAAGCGGATCGTAAAATATACTCTAGGAAGCATCGCCTAACGGCAAACCATATGCCATTGGTTTCATTCAACTGCGGCTAAGCCCCTCTTTAAAATCTTTGGTTTAAGTTCTGGTATTCTGGACTAATGCAGACGTATATTCCTTTTCCCCGTAACCCGAGTGTTTTCTAAAAATTTGCGGCACACGTCATTGTTGACCACTTTAGTTTTCACGATCGTGTTCGGGGTGTTTAATTTCTTCAAAATAAACGTGCAAATCACTTGTTTATTGTATCTGCATTCATAGTAGGGGCCTGCCAGCAAGTGCATATATTAGTACAGGGCGAGTGTTAAATGACTGGAAGAATTTATGGGGTACTCAAGTATTACTACCACAATATATCGCATCTTTACTGACGTGAAAGCGTGAATTGGCTCATTGAGCGAAAAAACTGGCGTTCCGCGTATGTAGCAGCGGAAACGGCACCTAAATTCCCATTGAATGCGACGCCACGTCATGAGGACGCCTCGACAGAGCAAAGTGGGTGAATGGGAACACCCGCTGCTGCAGTAGCGCGGCAAGTGTTGCGTGAAGAGAGAAAGGGCATCGACCCGACGCCAAATCACCCTCGCTCTTTGCTCTCGGAACCTTGCCTTATTCGTGCATTCCATGACGGCTCAAGCTCTCGCATGCGTACAAACTGCACTTTGACAAGGTCAAATCAAACGTGCTCGCTTGCCCGCGAGGAGTTCATAACGCGAAGGAACACTCAGAGGCGTGCAATTGGACATTAAGGCCTTCGCATTCACAACTCACAAGAAAAGCTTAGGTTTCCTCGGATTTTTTTAAAGAGCAGTGCAGTCGCATACACGAAAACCTTGAGCAGTGAGACTTTCGAATTCCACGATTTTCTATGCGCACATTGCGTAAATAAACATGTGCAGACCTTATTAGACAAGAACCTGCATATTTAACTATCAAAACAGAGAAAATATCTTGCAAACACAGGCAACTAACTCCGTTGAAAAAATGATGGGATATGTACAAAATGCTTCACCCTATCACGAGCCATTTTTTTCAGAAACTAATGGATATCCGATTTCTTTTTTGCACATATAAATGCGAAAATTGGCCATGATATCCACATTCCATATCACAGTGACACAATCATTGGGCCAGAAGCAGCGGCTTGTTTCAAGCTTAAGTAAAAGAAGAAACTTTATTAAGGAATAGTCCGGCAGTTTTTGCTGGATTGGTGGCCTCAGATGGCGGCTCGAAGTCCTTGGACTCTGGCGGGATCTTCGGCTTGCCGGACCACCCAGAGCTGGTCTGCCAGCTCTAAACTTTTGAGAGCCGCCTCCCAGCGGCGGCGTCGCCTACGGAGAAGGTCCCCGGCGGCTCTCGCATCCTGGGCGGCATGGGGAAGAAGCGAGCTCGAGCCTCCCCGTAGTCTGGCAACGACCGCGATTATGAACGCGTCGCGAATGGAGCTGGTTTGATTACCGTTGTTGCCGGCACATTTCCAGAGCATGGGTTGCAGCGTTGCCCTCTATCCGCAAGTTTTACACGCGTCTGTTGGATATAAACGCGGATAGCAGTGGTGTAAGATAGCGGGGCTAGGGTAGGTGTGTGTCTGGAGCAAGCGTAAAGTTACGGCCTCCTTCCTGTTCAATTTATCGTGCGGTGGCGGGAATGTCCGTCTTTCGAGTCTGTAGTGTTAGGTGAGGTCTCTGAACCTGGTTAGGCGATCACCCCACGCCCAGTGTCTTTCTTGTGGCTGCGCATCTCTTTTGCTTAAGTAAAAAAAACAAAAGCTTAAGTAAAAAAGTAAGCTTAAGTAAAAGAAAGAGAGCCATTTGCTTAAAAGCTTCAGTAAAAAAGTAAGCTTAAGTAAAAGAAAAGAGAACCATTTGCGCCACAAGTGCTTGTGCTTTCTTCTTTGTTTGTTTGTTTCTAGTCACGCCGTTACGATAGGATACCATAAATGTGCAGACTTTTACTGAAATTTTCACCAGGTAATGCTCTGACTCTGGAACGTTATTTGATATTTCAATACGAGAGTGGCAATTATTATAATAATCAGCTTGTGCCCCCCTAGGACAGTGGTTGCTAGTAAAGGCGACAATGCAGGTACGCTAACGATAACAATACTAGCAAGAGAAGAGATCTTGTGTATTTGCATTAGCACACCGTTGGGTGGTTGGCGCGTACTCTTTATTGTTGCAGAGCCTTTGTACAGGCAATGCTGTCCGCCTAACATATGGGCGCAGCTCGTGAACCCAAACTTATCGAGGAGAAAAGAGAGGCGCGAAAGTCTGATCCCAGGTATATTTCAAAAGCGCCGACAAATTATTCTAGTAATAAAATTATGCTTGACATTTTGCATATACTATTTTTCGTGGCCGCAACAATGCCTTCCACGCAGCTAGCTTTCACTGTTTTAGCGCAGCGTTTTATTAAAGCGGTGACATTTCTAGCATTCCTCAAAATATTTATAAAGTACGGAGATTGTTATCTCATAGAGCCGGGCTGAACAGCTTGCTTTTAGAAGCCTCGAAGGGTGAACTGGAGAGCGAGAGAGACAGAGAAGGAAATGCATGGACTGTTTTCCTACCCTACTCGTGGAGAGCGAAAGTGCAGGATAGAAGGAGGGAAAGAGAGAAGACAAGAGTTGAAATTATGTGCCTCCACTGGTCAATGCCCCGCATTTCTATAGTCAGGCACTGAAACCTGTCGCCTTCCGGTATTGAAGAAGAGCTCTTGTGACTTTCCGGGTGAATAAGCCGTGAATCCTACATTCCTAGTACCTCTACTTCGGCAAAAGGCCGATCATATAGTCTGCTCAAAGCACGCTGGTCAGTCTGACGTCATTCGTCGAAGCGGGAACAGTGGTACGGAATGTAATAGATTACGAGCGAACTTCTGACGTGTACCGTAGAATTAAGCGGGTGAACTCATTTTACGTCAACACTCGGTAGTTCCCACCAAGTCGATTTAGACCACAATTCCAACAAGTGGCGTGCATTTCTCCCTAGCAGTGTTTTGTTCTAAATCACTTGTACAATAAAAACTTTGACATTGAGAAAAAAAAGTGTTAGATTGCATTATGAAAGAACATAGCGTTTGCAAAAAGAAAATAAAATAATAAAAAGGGCCGGCAATCATTTCTTTAGAATATTGTGAGCTCAATTTTTTAACAAGTATGCGTTATTATAGATGAGATGTAGATGCAACATGGAGTAATTGGGATCATGGAAGTTTCTGCAGCCATACCAGAAGAGGGAGAACGCTTTCTCAAGTGAGTATCCCTCTGTATATGACATGATTGCGCTAATATTGCCTCAGCCGTTATTCAAGTTGAATAATACGAAAGAATTGCAGATGTCAGTTTTCAAACAAACGTTTATTACACAAGGCTTGTAAATACGAATGAAAGACAGACGATGGTCATATTAGTGTGGAAAAGAACGTACCTTCTCTACTTGCTGGTTCAATGACTGAAGCTGAAACAAATAAATGCTTGTTATGATTGCAAAAAAATTTCCAACACCGAAGAAATACTTCATCTTCCGCGAAAGAACCGTAGCATAGAAAATCACAAAAGAGGAATGCAACCCATTAACATGGCCTAATATTTGGATTTATGTGTTTACTGAACAGAACAGTGCTAAACAACTTATATGCAAAGATGACGTGGTAGCGTGTAAGGAGAATAAAACACCAATACGGCCGCAGTAATTAACCGTAAAAAAAATAGAAAGATAACGCAAGCATATTTCCTATTCACTTGACATTTTCTCGTAAGCTTTCCGCTAACAAGTTGTTCAGACTCCAGAACTATCCGTAAAATTATGGCTGCTGTAATAAAGAAAGCTGGAATTATTGTTGCAGCGCTTGTTCCCTTTCCCATGAACTTTGCAAAACGACTGTCAAAACAATTTTCACATGTAAAGGGCGGTGAACTATCTAATAATGTTAGAAACAGGGGATCAAGGGCGTTCACAAGCATTCAAACGAGTGGTTCAGGTATCACATACGATACATTCATGCTGATGTAATCAAACAGAAAGTCGTAATATTTTCATTTTTGTGCTTAAACTGTATCGTGGCTGCCGTCACACAGGATCATTGTAAAAGCATAATATGGTTTTGAGTGTGTATACATGCACTCACGAGAAAACTCGTTGCGTTATCGAATTTTCTGCCCGTGTCCACAGTTAGCAATTGCACAATGCCAGCTAACTCATCGCGGTTCTTTAGATATGTAGCGTCGTACGTGTAACTAGTTTCAGATCTCAGAGCACCAAACAACGTAGTTTGTAGTGCCCGAGGTCAGCACACTAACGTAAAATGCAATCTGCAGTGAGAAATATACTACAGACATAGTGTATAACTACAAGAGGCTTTACTTATACGCTAATGGTTATACTTGTACGCATTGATGCACGGTGTCCGATGGGCACATTGTTCAGCATGAAGCTTTTGCTGGTGGTCGTATATTCACTGATTCTGCAGTGAAAATTGGTAAGCGCTAAAAAGATCACAATCTTTGTAAACGGCATTAGTTATGCAGCCGCTTAATAACAAGCTAAGTTTTTCAATAATTTAGTAGATGCTGAGATTTTAATGTTATTAAAATTACATTTAGGCGCTTCTGGGGTATTCTTCAGTAAAAATAGTTTTTTTTTAATTCCGAAAACATCAGACAGATATTCAAGACCTGACGACTCACAGGTTAAATTAAGAAATACTTCACGGCACATCATCTATTCATTTACATACAAATTTACAGAACAACTATGAGTCACACAATTCTTAAAAAGATTATCATGTTAGCTGCCGGCAGCTCCAGCAGCTTTGTTTCCGCCCAGTTTGTACCCGACAGGGCTCAACAACGGTTATATGTTAACAAGCTATGAGTAATGACATGTCCACACTTTAGCACATCCCCGAACGGCATCTATCCTGATATCTGAGACGCCCACATCAGCAAGAGTTAATATCTGCAACCTGCAGGTGCGAGCGCTGAATCTTTTCTTTTTCCTTTGACATTTTCTATCTTTCTTTCTGTACCTTTCTACACGTACTCAAACGGTTTCAGCGTCGTAGTATAATGCCCAAGAGTTCATTGAAGATCTGCAATCATTTCAGCTTCGCATAACTGTAGAGGGTTGAAATGGTCACATCTGCTCGTGAGCTCTGCACCAAAATGTGATATCCTGATCCATACACCAGGCGCCCTGTGCAGAAACACAACTCTGGAACTCCGCCTCAAGACCTGCGGCGCAGATCGACAACATGACAAAGCTGTGTACGCAAAACTTGAGTGCGAAAGCGATGGATGAAAGCATAGAGCCCAGTGTATGGCTGCCCTTTTGGCTGCTTTGAGAAAAAAGTGGCCGCTTACCGCATCCCTTGTCGTTTTCTATCCGTGCATGCAGTCCCAGTAATACCTTTATCTTTGCAACAGCGTTGCTCAGAAAGAAAGAAAAATCTGTCAGGTTTGTTTAAAACTGTTTCAAACCTCCTAACGTGACACCAAAGATCGGGAAAGTACTATTTTTCGGCTTTCCAATCAAGAAACTGCCGATGTTCCTTCAACAAACAAACACACAGACAAAAATAAATGAACAAATGCAATATGTCGCCGAGCGAACGGATATAATAAACTAAAACGAATAAAAAGGTATTGGCAATAAGCGACATAATAAATCTGGGCCATTAATTTACCTGAGACACCTGCGTTTATGAGCGTTTGGCATTAGACAATGCTTTAATGGCTAAGTAGTTTCCCTCCTTTATCTAACATTCTTAAATACGTATAATACAGTATAATAGGATAAGACGGAAGGTACGCAGCAATAATTAGTTATTTGATCTATTGGGTTTGCCGCTCGAAGAAGCTTCACCTTTCTTCCCAAGTGTTTTCCTGCGATAAACATAGGTGGAGCCACAGATCTGACGATGCCCTCCACCACATCGCTAAGTTGCGTCTCCGCTGTCCGCCGCGGATTTTCTCTACACTTCTAATTGGCTCTCGACGCTTACAGTAGGAGGTAGAGCATTGTAAGAACTCTTTTAGTTACCAATAATGAATAGTGTTTAAACAGAACGGCGGACGATGAGAATAAAGTGGAGTTGCTTACCTTCTTTCTGTTATTTTGCAAATACAAATGTGTGCTGAAAAGAGGAGGGCTTACTTGGTGTATACTTGAAAGCTTTCGTTTTTTCTTTAACACAGTAAAATGTTATTTGTATAGCAAACGTTCGGCTTTATATTTGTCACGTTATGCTATTAAAGTAAAATCATAAACGTTTCTAGTACTCCTCTTTCATATCCTGGCTCCAGTAAACAAGACCCGAGATGCCAACTGTACCCAACTGACGGCGGTGAACGATCCTCCCCCTTTTTTTACTTGTCACTGAGCTATTCGACGGGACCAGGGATTAGAAAGGTTGGAATAAATAGTGCCTGCCGTGATTATCCCCGCTAGACTTAGCAGAGATAATGATGAGAATTTGTTGGCTCGTGCTTTTCAGGAATGAAATGCCATCTACAGGTTCCATAATTAGTGACGGACGGGTTGTGTACAGGAGGGGAAGCCAACGTTCGCTCTAAGCTCGCATCTCAAAAGCAACACCTGCTTTTTCTTCTAGAAATCTAGCAATACGACAGTTTGAGACTTTCTACAAATGGAAAAGACAGCTAGAAGTGTGTCCTTAATTCACAAGCGGTCTTCGAAGGTATCTCGGAGTGAACGCAATGTATATTCGCCATTGTGCAACCAATGCCGCTGCGATAGCTCCATTGCGTATCCTTATTTAATGTGGTGATCTCGAAGCCCTTCATATGCCACCGATTTGCACGATCATTATGTCGCTGGTGTTCTCGGGGGTATACGGGGCCAGATTTGTGGCCTGCACAAGACAGCTTGCTACAAACAAGTTCTCATAGGCGGCAAGCGGTCTGCTATGTTTCTGGGAAAGCACACCAGCCATCGGAAGAAATGCACACAACGTCCGCTGGACGCCGGTGTCTTTGGCGCCACATGAGGAGAGCGTCGTAGGTCGAAGTCGGTATTCGTTTTTCACTGTTTCAAGTACGTGGGCACAACACAACATCACCGAAGCCGCTGTCTGAGAGGCGTCCGTGTCGAGCTAGAAAATGGTGCCGGCGCAGAGAACACGATGGTGGGCGCACTGCTCAGCGCGTGAATGTCAGGATTGAGCGGCGGACGGCGCTGACGCAGCAAACTTTACGCAGTTTGGGGGTCATATTTTGGTCTCCTTGCGCACTTCTGTCGATGGGGCCGTAGGTGTGAGGGGACCGGTGGAGCTGTTGTCCCTATCTTGCTCACCAAGCAGCCAGTAGGTCGTCATCTTGCCCTTGCCCTGCAAAGAGATCACCGCTTTTTTTACCGCGGCCCTTGAGGCAAAAACGGAAAGTGATGTGTTCAGAAGCAGGAGCTTAGTCTTACTAGCCCGTAATTTTCCTATACAAACATAATTTAAGCGTATAACAGATAAGCGCCATCATCAACGTCCTAATTAGTGTCCAGTGCAGAACAAAGGCAACTTCCAGCGTTTTCTAAATAACTCTACTTTTCGCTTCACCCATCGCTACGCGCACCTCATCGGCCAGTCGAACAGCCCCGATTGTGAACACTACCAGACGCCTGAGACGCTGGAACATATACTGTGCGATTTCCCAGCATACATGCTGGAGCGAAGGATGTTGGAAAGCTCCCTAGCCAGCGTCGGCAGGCAACCACTGTCGGAAGACGCTATACTCGGCCATGGCCTGACGCTGCAACTTCAATGTGGGCGACTAAAGCGCTGTTGAAGTTCCAGCAGGACACCAAGCTAGACGAGCGGCTCTAGCGGGGCAACTGTCTCATATACGTAAGCGCTCACCAGTTCTCTTATCATCATGAGCCATCCCAGTACTTTCACTCCCCTTCCCTCTACCCCAGTGAAGAGTAGCAGGCTAGAACGCACTAGCTCAGGTCGACCTCTCTCTTCTTCCTGTCAATAAATTCTATATATTCTCATTTTCGTCGATTGAGTGCTTCCTCAATTTCCTAATTTCATTACACCATCTAATTCCCTGCCATCCTCAAATTAGTTTCTATTCCCGTGGTAAACAAATTCATTTACTTGCATTTAAATTGTTCGAGGTCACGTCAACGCTGTATGTCACTGTTTTACAAGCACCCTTAGGCATGCTAAGAGCAATGTCGTTATACCGAGCTAGTTTATAGTCCTGTACCACAGTTCAAATCAAAGTGCGTTTGTCTCCCTAATCGCCATTGTCTGTAACTATTCTTTGTTATCTCACTTACGCTCGTTAATCGAGATGATGGCGGCTTTGAACTGACATGGCGACATTGTTATGTGCTGTTCTGAACGCTAGCCGCCCACCCATTTTAACTGCATATGAGTTATCAGGCATACCTAAATACATTCTACCATCGCCTTGTATGTAAAGTGCGCCGGTGTCTGAAGCGACAAGCAGCGAACCGACTTACTACACAATGCCCGCATGTAATCGCAGAAACGACTTAGAGAAAATGGAGATACCGGTACATCATTAATTGGTTAGTTCCAAGAGAAGAAGTGTTGGTGGAAATGGCAAATGGTTACAGTAAGTTTTAATTTCGAACTAAGTGAATTAAACAGACTACGAAGACATGGAAAGCATAGGAACAATTAATTGCTATGTCTAATTGAAATATAGAAGTAATAAGGAAAAGGGAAATGAAAAGGGATGAAACGACCACTTGCCGTCGGTGGGAATCGAGCCCACATTTTCTTCGTTGCATGTATGATGCTTAACTAATTAGGCCACAGGGACAGCCGTCTTGGTGCTCGCTTTCTCGGGTATTTATGTATGCGTAAAAGCTATCCCTGGGAGCTTTAGCCAGCACATCACACTGCCATGGTGGCAGGTGTGAAACATCTTAACCACAGGTGTCACGTGCTATGTAGGCTTGGGAGCAGGGAACCGGTCAATAAATCTGCGCATGCTAAATCACACGACCAGCTCGTGCATTCAATCCGTTAATATCAAACCTGATATACAAAACACCAAATCTACTCAGAATATCAAGCTCCCGATTCTAGCTACTATTTGGATGGCCGCCATTAGGATTCGTTTCGATTTTACTTCAAACAGAACAGCACAATTTCTTGGCACCCCTTTGACTGTTACAAAATGTGAATTCTCATTTGTAGAGGTGCGCTAAACTGGTAGCCTCATTTTTGATGATTTATCTTCTTTTGACGCCGCGGCAGCAATATGAAATCCTTTTGCGCACTGGCTTGCTACTGTATACTCTGTCGTTCTGTCCTTTCCAGAAATATAACTCTTCATGGCTAATAAAGTGCAATTTTGGTATTGACGCACTAAAATGAAATTATTTTTTTAGGAACATGCATGCACCCTAACATGAGAAGAGCATGCGTTTTGAAACTGGCGTCAGGAGTGTTTTCTTGAGCGACCTAATTCGATTTTCATTGCGGTGTTGAGGGTATGTCCAAAGCTACTACTTTGTTGCTGAAATCATGAATGAGGCTTAGACACCTATTCCGCTACAGATAACGTGCAGAAGTGCTTTAATAAAAATTTGCAGTTTTAGTGAAATTATTGCAATGTTTAATGGGGTTTGGAAAAGTCCTGATAAAAAAGCAGGAGTGTATCTCACAGCGTTGTACAGTTAACAACACTATGATATCATTAGTTTTTACTGACCTAGAGAGTGTAAAATGTAGACGTATCTACATTGCAATTTCGCGATTTCCCACAATTGGTTAAAAGAAACGATCGGGTCAACACAATTTTTCCTACGGTCACTAGGGGCTGATGTTTCCTTTCACTCGCAATAAACCTAATCAAAATTGATGTAGTGGTTGCCAATAAAATCGAGTTCTGCGTTTCCATGTATGTATACAGGAGCTCCTGAGCTAAAGCTCCCGCTAAATAAGGCAACAAAGACTTTTCAAGCTTCTGCATGCATGCACTCGAAAGAAATACACAGAAACATGACAGTGCAACACAGAAATGTATCTGAGGCGCATAACAAGCAGCAAATCAAGAACTACACTACATAAAATAAATGTAAGTAAAAACACTGCAGTACAAACCACAATGAAAGAAGCTGTCTGAGTGGGGTCAACAGTACGATACGACTTTCTGTGCAATTTATGATGTCAAGAATGTCCACTTAACTGTTACAGTTTCATTCTTGTGAACCCGCATAAATTCTAGTTTTGCTTTTAATATTTATTTCCAGATGCTCCTAACTCAGTTATGAGATATTGCAGGGCTACAGGAGTGGCAGAGATTGCGACACGAACAGGAAATAACGGACGAGAAGGTTTGTCACGCGTAATTACACAAAACTGCGGGGTGTAATCCCTCTGCAGCCGGCTTCTGAGCATGCAGCAGTCCCAAGCGCACGTTTTGACTAAACTTGACTAAACTAGGCTACTTTTGCAACTGTAGGTGAAACCACAAATAACCCATTGGAGTAGTTTCGAAATTGTTTGAGTCGGAATTTGGGCTGACATATCAAAGTGCATAAAAGGGAACAAAGAAGGCAGTAAAAGAATAACCTTAAAGATGAGACAAAAAACATAGTTTTTTTTCGAAACTGTTACAAGGTGTCATACCTGTCAGCTCAATTGTTACTTTCATTATAAAGGTGAATGCATTTTTAAAGTAAAAAAAAAATCTGCAGTTATTTGCCTTGAAGGCTTTCCAAGACATTGTGTTGCAGACAGGGACATCCCGCACTTTGGTCAACCTTGAAACGATCAATAAGCGCAAACTGAATTCTCATGCGTTCATTAAGCTTCTTACAAAGAGTGCAAAAGTTCTTAGTTTTCATACCTATTTCATTTTTTCTTTTTTCTTTATAGACGTGTTTCCAATTACTTGCCCATTTTCTTGCTCAGTTATTCACATATAAGCATGTGCCAGTATATAGAACTAGCGCTTGCCCGCCATTCCTGTATTGACTATGCAAGTATCTCAACACTTCCCGACATTTGTGATTAATTATTAGTTGTTATATTCCACTGTTTCTTTCAATTGCTTAGCCTTTTCTTTTTTTACCTGAATACTTATGTGCACATGGTAACAAAATGTCTTGTCGCACTAACTACACTGCTCATCGATTCAAGCTCGCTGACGCTAACTTCTCGTCATTGTTTGCATGTTTGCATATGTTCTGACTTCCTCGTCTCTTCATGACACTTTATATAAGTTCATTAGACAAGCAAATGTTGTGAACGAACCTGCAGCAATGTTGTCATGATTTCCAAAATTATCAACTAAATAGATCAATCACACGTTCAAATCGAAATATGACCGCTTACCTTCATTTCGACTTCGCCGCGTAGCTCCAGCTGAAACGTTTTGAATGTATCTAAAACTTCCTTTGTCGATGAGCTGACATGTATCCTAAGCGCTGAAAGAAGAAAGAATAATAAATACGTTTTAAACACCTGGCAAATATTTTACTTCATTGTCGTGGAGCACCACAATAACAGGGAATGAGAAGTATTCATTAATGCTCTTAGATTCATGGCTCGTGTCAGCAGTGCTAAATAAAACTGAATAAAAAGAGGAAACACACCCACAAGAAATGCTAAACTGTATACAACTGACGTTTACTCAAGATAGAGCTACACTAAGCAAGAATCAAAACAGACAGCATTATTAGCGTAGATGCGTTCCACTCATCCTCTGACTGATACATTTCATTTCTTTCTTCCCGATATAAGGAGAAGCGATGGTAATTCAGTTATCTTTTTTGATGACAAATGTCTCGGCGACGAATCTATTAGTCTCAAGTTTAAACTGTCATAAGACAGGTGCATTATCGATAAGAGAGCTACATCGACATTTTTTGACAGTGATGAGTTAGATAGCCTAACACTCGCTGTTCCTTCTACATGCACGTACTGTTCTCTTAGCCTATTATCTAGGTACATTCCCGTCCAACTAAAGTGGCATTTGCCACATGAGAGCGGTATCTTGAAAGGCGCTTCATTCTTTAAGAATTGGTTGCGTGCAGCGAAATTTCATGAATGATCGCGATTACGATACCGCGTTATCATAAAAGCCGGTGCATGGGGTGTTGTCCGATAGGAATATGGCAAAGGATAGGCTAACAGACGAAGGTGGCACGGCTGTTAGACTAGCGCGTTTGTGAAGTCTGTGTCACCACTTTGCGCTACTTTTTATTTTGATCATGTTTTGAGAAGCATTTCGGTCACGTAATGGTGCAAATAGGATGCCTCACACATTCCTAAGATACGCAGAAACATCGCGTTGGATGAAGCAGAACGCTGCATTTGTACATGTGCCTTGTCTTACATGCTGTTCATTCACGAAACTGACTCGTACATTTTTCTAATAATATTGGTAAACTTCTGGCAATTGATGCCGATAATTATGCTAAGAGCTCGAGCAGTCACAGCATTGCTGTGTGGTTTTTGGGAGTTCCTAGGAAGCACCTCGACGCTCCTTGCACTGATAAACACGGGACACAGCTCAGAACGATGGCTAGAGCAACAACCAACTCAACGATACTAAGATAGTACATACCCACACAAGTAACTACAACTCTTACAAAAGCAAATAGGTTGCCAAGGACATACTACACATAAAAATAAAACCAAAGCAGAAATAGAACAAAACAAAGAGGCAGCTATGAAAGGAAAGCCAAGTATACTTAATAAGTACATTTACCATTTAATTCACAACCTCGTAAATGAGGGTTATCTTGAATTTTAGCATTGCGGGTGATTTGCATTCTTTACTTTCGGGAAGCAATATTATGAAGGCAATTTCGCTGCATGGACACAATATTTACATAATAAACTCCTAAAGAAAATGCCTTATGCGCTACATCTATCTTCGTGAGTATGAAACGAATGTCCATCAACCGCAATTTCGCCCGCTTCGCGCTTGCCCGATGGTTGCCCGTCGGGATGGCTTAGTAGTAATGTCGATGGTTTGCTAAGAACGAGGTCCCGGTTGAAATCACGGCCATGGTAGCAGCATTTAAATGGACACGAAATACAAGAACACCCGTGTGCCATGTAAAGATCCCCAGGTAATCAAAATTGACCCGGAGGCCGCCACTATGGCGTGCCTCGTAATCAAATCGTGGTTATGGCAGGTAAAACCGCCGCATCTTTTTTCGCCCAAGAATGAGGAAGTCTTAGCCTCCTACTAAAGAGCGACAGTTGCGCTCATTAGCATATAAGTTTCGATTATCTGTCTGAGATTGGCCGGAATTATTCACGTTGTAAGGAATGGCAGCATCTAAATTTTGCGTGTCTGAAAACAATTATGACCACCTTAATGGGTGAGCTCCAAGCCTTTTTGTTGCAATCAAATGTGTGGCTATCTTGGCTAACAAATTAGTCTAATTTACAAGTCTACTTTTGTAATTATTATGTCCACCCATTTTGAAACGTATACGTATCTGTAGTGAAAAAAAAAAGCCTGAGGAAATCATTTAATTATCTTTACTTTTAAGGAACTTGCAATATATTCTATGAAACACCCTGTACATCCCTTAACTTGCCTTAAATGTGGCATACTAGATAAGGAAAATGATCAGACTTTTTGAGGGGTAGATAAGTAAAGACTCTTAATGGAGGCAGCGTAGTTGATAAAAATTGTAATTTTATATTTGTAGCCCATGGACATGGGAAATACATTCGAGGTAAATATGTTTTTTGCGTCAGCTATATTGGAAGCTGGGTTCTCTCAGTTTACTGTCAAACTTCAATTTCCTGACTACGGTGGGCACACAGTCCTAATTTCCGACGTCTCCATGTCTGCTCAATGAACGGGCTATTTGCTACATTGTCTGTGACTGGCAAATAGTCCGGAGGTAACAAATATTGATGTGCGCTGGCGTGAAAGTGTCAGAAGTGTCAATATCACTACATGATGGCTGCATCACGCGATCAGAAAAGCCCGCGCATGTAGTCAGGATGTCAAACGTCGCTTTCAGGCCTCGTGCGTTTTACTTGTATATTTTTCAACTACCTAGTACTCTTTCAAATATGAACTGAAGAATCATTTGCTGTCTGATTAATTTCCTGTGATGTTATTTTGATAATTAGAAGATGTGCAATTACAATTGATTGTGCATCTTTCCTCTTTCTTTTGTTTTTTATGTGTGTCACCACTCAGTCTCTTGGTTATATTTTGTTTATTTCATCTGCTTTGTATTCAGCTTTACTTCTAATCCAAGCGTCCCGGTGCAGTCTCTGACTTTGGGACCCTTGTCTGTATACAATTTCTTGTACCAAATTGTTATGAACGAATAATAAACTGAAACTGCAACGCTGCACACATCCAGAAAAGCTGAAAATTTACATATACTATCACCAGCATATAAATGCCTCGTGCAGCCAGTAATACGTACGGACAATTACTTTGGGAACAAAGTCCTATAGGGTAGACCTTCACAAAACGTACGATTAGCATGAAGAAAAATGACCATCAACAATTCAGAATTGCCTGATTTAAAACTGATTTCTTCTATGAGTGCTATATTTGAATACACTAGAAGAAAGGGGGTTAACCGAGGGGCGCCACCTTTCAATAATCATATCGTGAGAAGCCAAGCAAAGACACCAAGGAAAACACAGGGGAAAATACTTGTACATACTAACTGAATTAAAGAAATGATAAATTAATGGCAATGAAAGTGGGTGAAGAAAGAACTTGCCGCAGGTGGAAAACAATCCCACGTCTTGGCATTACACGTACGATGCTCTAACCAGTTGAGCTACGCGGGTTTATTGACCAGTTGCCTTCACCCAGAAATATCATGTGCTGGTGACGCCTGCAGCAGAAAGGATGGACATGCGCCGCCAAGGTTCGTGAGTGGTGGCGCTGGCTCACAATTACAAGATTAGTTCTAGTTGTAACACATAAATCCCAAGAAAGTGGATGGGGAAACCGCGCCGCTGTAGCTTAATTGGTTAGAGCATCGCATGTGTAATGTGAAGACCTCCCCACTGTTCCCCACCAGCAGCAAGTTGTTTTTTCCTCCGCTTTCATCGCCATTATTCTATCATTTCTTTATTTCAATTAGTAAGTACAAGTAGCTTCCCCTATGCTTTCCTTGGTGTTCTTGTTTGTTCGCTTCTGATGATATACTTGAATACAACTAATTGATAATTAGAACAGTTCTTATAAAACATATGATTAATTTGTATGTAAAGCTGAACGTCAGAATCTTTTCCGACTATGTGGGGGCAGAAGAAGCAGTATTACTCACGCGCAAAGAAAAGTGAAATTATTTCGTTTAGGAGAGATGAAGCAAGAAGTGTTGTTCTAGATTACTGTGTACTATGCAGTGCCCTGAAGGATATGCCGAGGGATACCAGTAATAAAACGACTTTCTCCACACGAATGCCGCAAAACTATAAGGAAAATTCATTTTTGTGAACTAATTTTCAGGCGGCCAACACCACTCTTCCTGGAATAGATTACGAGGGCATATTAAATCCGTATTCAGCAAGCACGCGTATTAAATCAAAGAAACGTGCAGCCGGGTTTGCTGCTTGTTCGACCTACGTGTAAGTCGTAATGGCCAAATTATTCAACATTATTCAAGGCAGCGGCTTGAGCACTATAAGCGAGAATGCGCACAGACCAAGCTGAAAAGCTAAAGGCCAGCGGGCGCTCAAAATTTGCAAGTCAAAATTTCTGTTATGTCAAATGGCATTCAGAGGACTTTTGCGGGGAGCGTGAAGCACGAAACGTTTCCGGCTTCTGTTATTATTAAAGATTCTTGAAAGCGCAAAGTGCAATAAAGACCATGTCACTACAAGGCTTTCCCATTTCAAGCTCAAGCATAGTGCGAAATTAGACACAGAGGAGAAGGAAAAGACAGGCGCCAATAGGATTGACGCTCGCCCTGTCCCTCGCGTTCATGTTTTATTCTGCGTTATTCCTGAGCATGAATCGTGAACCAGCTGGTCGAGCAGCACATATTAGTCATTTTCTAATATCTTCGAAGTGTCGCGACAGGTGGAGGAAAGTGATTGCTGTTCCGCTCTTGCTGTTCTAGATCATTTTCGGTAATGTTCTCTATTATCACATAGCATAGAGGAGACGTTACTTATTACGCACACGCACAAAGAAAAATTGACAACAAAATGGGAACGGCACCGTTTCATTATTGCGTAATATCGCACTAAGCGTTTCTTTCTGTTGTATTTTATTGTCCCATCTAGTTTGTCTAGTATAATCAAAACGAAATAGGAAAGCTCCACGCAAGCACACGGGTGCCAACGCATCTGCGTTTATCAGCGGCAGAAAGTGATAACGGCAGCTTAGTTTACGTTTCTTATGGTGTAAAGTATACATGTAACTAGCTCAGGCGTCCTAATAAAACAGGTAACCAATATATGAAGACTTATGCAGGTGTGAATACAGATACTCCCCTCTGGGTCTTCTCATCCCTTCCACAGAAGTACAAATTGTGCAGGTAAACGAAAGAATGAATTCTTCTTCGTTTATGCTTATCTAGCGCAATATTCAATTTGGCACAGCTGCTTTAGAGGCGACAGAGTTGTTTAACTTAATACTCACGCAGTCCATTCGATTCCATTCTTGAAGCCGTGTTCACAGTGTCCCCAAAAAGGCAGTACCGTGGCATTTTCAATCCAACAACACCCGCTGCACATGCCCCTGGTGAAAGAAATATAAACAAGGTGCTACTATTTATTTGGGCCAAACTTTTGCTATTCGAACGATGTCTGCATGTTTGATTCTTTATAGGAATCTATTAGTGAGGTTTCTCGTGCCAAGGTAGCAACTCTATATGCTGACACCCTCCCCCTCCCCTCCCCCCCAACCGAAGAAAAGAAAGAAGGAGCATTAGTTATATGCTTGACTTCAGAAAAGTTGCAAGTGCAGTCGAACTCTGAACAAAAATTTTCTTAGTGTTGTTTAACGAAATCTCAGTGGCTACATAAAACAAGAAAATTTCTCAGAACTGACGGGGATTTTCAGCGTTTGATAATATCCTTATTGAAGGTATTTAGACACGACATGGCTGAATCCGCCTGGAATAGTTTCATAATTTAAACGTGGTGTTTATGTTACAATTTGTTGCGTAATTTAATCTTCTTTATGAAACTCAGAAGAACGTGTATAGGCACTCGCAGTGATCTCCGTGTAGTCAAGAATTTCGGTTTCAGTGAGTGGCCAATTATCAGTGTGGATTAATTAGGAGTGCCCATGTTACTAACCCTGCATATCCAATACAGGTATACCTCTAACAGATGAAGTCAGCGTAACGTACATGCCAGCACGAAACCTTGCAGACAATATGTACAGATTTCAATTGAAATAGGTTGTGCGCATTATTGTGTATAACCCTTTCATGTACAAACACTCTGTTCCTGTGGGAATTGTCTTTTTGTTTGCGCTAATGTTCCTCGATAGCAGTACAAGGCTAACTAGCCCAACAATTTAACCAGAATATGGCTACTAAAGAAATTTCACACTGCGTCTAATGTGAGATGCATTTCACAGCCAGGCGTTTTATTTTTGAAACGACTTTTCTCTTAACTACAAACACAACGAGCGTACAGCATTAAAAACATAGGTTCGCCGGCATACTTTCACTCAAGGTCGACCTCGATTCGGAAGGTGTAATGTTCCGACAAGCTGCGACGAACAAGGCAGAATCGATGCTCTCTTTCTTGCCACAAACACTGACAGAGCTCAGATAAATGCCATAGACATTAGTTAAATTACTCTACATCATGCCTTCTACTGAATGCAGAACCATTACTTACCAGTGTGAATGCCAATGCGTAAGTTCAGCTGCTCTCCTGGCCGGTGCCGAATCTTGAAGGAGAGCACTTGCTTGAGGAGTGCAAGTGACATCCTAGCAATTTCACGTGCATTCATGATGCCGTTCCTGACCGGCAAGCCAGAGACAACCATGTAAGCGTCGCCTATGGTTTCTACCTGCGTAAGAATAAATGGAATAAACATTTCAGTGCGCATTCACATATTACAATCTCTCGTTGTTAAGTACTATATCCGAATGACTATAGTGTAGTTTACAAAATTGACTAGACAATCTCATTTCTTAAGGTTTTCCGGCTTGCCACTGGCGTAGTGTCGGCTTCCAAGAGCTGAAATATTTTCAGCCATGAGGGCTGACCAAGTTTATAATGTGGCATGCCAATAAGCTTAACTTTTGTAGAATGACTAAGAACGTGTCAGATAATGATTTGCTAAACAGTACCACTCTTGGCGGCTCGTTGCAATATATGTCTCCAGAAGGGTGGTGCATTCAGACAGCTGTATAGTTCAAATAACAGTCAGAAATTTTTCCTCATGACGTCCTCTGATATTAGAATTTTCGCAGCGCTCATAAATGTTCAGTCTACCCTCCAGATAATTATTACGAAAAGTTGGTTTTAAGGACATTTTGCCAACAAAATAAATTTTTCAATGCATTTTAACGACATTTTGCCAACAAAATAAAATTTTCAAAGCATCCCACATGCCTTGAAAGACCTTCGTAATAAAAAGAATATGAGAAGATAATACGAAAAGAGAGAAGAAACGCAGGCAGGGAGTTTAATCACGCTGCACATGGTTTTCTGTTCTAATGTGGGAAGCGTGAATGTTATGTGCTAATAATGGCCAGGTTCGGCCCTAACTGTTAGCGACAAATATACACATCTCGTTCTTGAGCAGGGAACATTTGAGAGAGAAAATTTAGTATGCATCAAACACGTAATTCATTCTTGAATTTGTTACCTTGTAGACGTCGAAGCTTTCAATCACAGAATCAAAGCAGGTGTAAAGGTCGTTGAGCAAATCCACCACCTGAAGATAAAAATGTCATGAAAACATGCGAATTACTTACTGAAAGTATGTAGATATTTGTGCAAGTACTGAGGATCAACGCAGAGTAAATAACGCAGAAAGTTGGGCTAGTTGGTTTTGATGCATTCGCTGTGACGTAGTTACTAGCGCTAACAAGACTGATTAATGTTTTGATAAATTCTGATTATATTCCAACGTACGGGAAATATTACAATTGTTATTAATATTCTGTAAATGTGAAACATGACTGCTATAATCCCAATGTGAATGATACGTGATCCAGTTGCATAAATGCAAGCGTGTCATAAAAACAAGACTGTCCCTCATGGCAGGGACCTTTCAATTACCCTGACAACGATGGGAAGTATATAGAAAACGTTAAAAAAAGACAAACCAAGGTGGAGAGAGAGAGAGAGAGAGAGAGAGACGAAAGAAAGGATAACGGCAGGAATGTTAACAGGTATAAAAAATCCGGTTCGCGATGCCAAATCAAGGGACGCTGGAGGAGAGCTAAAACGGTAAGCAGTAAATGGAGAGAGAGATAATGGAGGAAGGAAACACGGAAAGGTTAACCAGACTCAGTCCAGTTTACTACCCTACACGTGAGGAGGGAGAGAAGGAGGACGGTAGAGAAAGCATGAGTCTATATCACACTTTCACATGTACTAAGTTAGGTGCAGGATGTCTACAGTCGAGCACTCAAGTCTGTAGCTTTTAGGCAGTGAAGAAGCACTCGAGTGGCTTTATGGGCTAATGAACTGTGAGGCCAGCCTCCAAATACTTTTCCTTGTGTGAATGGTCTATCGTCCAGTCTATTCAAGGCACACTGGAGAGTCCGACGATCGTTATCGAATGGAGAACAGTGGCACAGAAGATTACTGAAGTTCTCTTCGCACTAGCACTTAGCGCACATCGGCGAGTCCGCCATTCTAATGCGATAGCTGTAGGAATTGGTTAATGCTACTCCTATCTACAGCCGACACAGCAGTGTTGCGTCACGTCGTGAAAGGTTTGCTGGTAACTTCAGTTTCAGTGATGAGACAAGGCTGCATAAATGACAGAGTTCTGTGGTGTATGCCAATACTGAACGTGATGGTACGAGTGAGACTGCGAAGCTCTCTTGCAGCGCCTACTCTCGATGAAGCTATAAGGAGTGTCGGTGCTCCAGCCTGGGCACGTCGGGCAGCGTCATCGGCGAGGTGATTACCAACGATGCCACAATGTCCAGGAAGTGACTGAAAGATTATATGTTATGTGTATATATGTACATGGCAAATTTCGTTGATTTGGGACACCAGCTGCTCGTAATTACCTCGTCGCAAACTTCGCAAGCTTTGGAGGGCTGCTTTCGAATGCCAAAATATGAACAATTTGCTAGGTGGTTCTTTTTCAATATATTCTACTCAAACGCGGAGAGCGGCCATTTCAGAACCTGTAGATGTTGTTACGTGTGAAGCCTTAAACTTGATGACCACCGATTGAAATGGTATAACAATGGCGCCCATCAAAGTTTCAGAGACCGAATCGTCCGTGTAAACATGGATTCGGTTAGCGTACGAACAATGGAAAAGTTCCAATGTAATCTGCTCTAGAGCCGCGGTGGTAAAGTCGGCTTCGCTATTCCTGGAACAGCAAGGTACACAGGAGGCTTTTTCACGCACCACAGCAGGGATGGCGTTCTTGTTGCGGGCGAGTAACTCAATGACAAAGAATGCTACTTAGCCGCAACTGATCTGAAAAACGCTGCCTTGGTCTTTTCTCAGGCGAGTGGGCGAGATGGTGGCCAGGGACTCTGGATATATGGCGAACATGCGCCCGGAGTGCGTTGACAGCTATACAAGTCGTTATTGGGTGGTCTCTCGCGATGGCAATTGTTGCTATGGTTGAAGCTCTTCACGCAGAGCACATGCACAGGAACAATCCATTCACATCACAGCATAGAATAAAAATCACTACTTTGGTACTAAATCACTAGGGAAGGTTTGTTGCCCTTCAGAAGCGTAACAATATTTCCGTAGTCATCTGCTTCAAGAA
This sequence comes from Dermacentor albipictus, assembly GCF_038994185.2. Classification (NCBI taxonomy): domain Eukaryota; kingdom Metazoa; phylum Arthropoda; class Arachnida; order Ixodida; family Ixodidae; genus Dermacentor; species Dermacentor albipictus. The sequence goes on from NC_091824.1 coordinate 145,703,118, forward strand.
GTTTTGAGGATGGCATTTCGAAATGATTTCTTCTGACATTGGTCTGCCATAAACGCGAGCTAGTGCAGGGGGCAGCAATCGTCTCTGTGCACTGTATCATGGCCGTGTAGAGATAAATAACGTGTTGAGGGATCTCCTCGCCATCACAGTCACCTAAAGTAACGTTGTCAGCCATTCTAGTACAAATGGGAAAAGATTTTGTGAAGGTTACTCCTACTCCTAGCTATAGCCTACAAAGCAGGGTAGCCTCGCCTGGGCGTGTAGTCCTAATGAAAAGCGAAGTCGTAGCGAAGAGTCCAGCTTGTACAGTCACTTGTTTCAAAAACATCGCGGGTTCTACACGAAGAAAGTCATGTCTCGTGTTAGCCTGCTACGTATTCTCACTACATCTGACCGTCACAACGTATCGGTTATTGTGTCGTGCCTTCAGGATTGGACAAAGCAGCGTTATTGACATGTTCATTACTTATAATGCCGCAGTGCCTTGAAAGCAACTGAAATGTGACGTGGTACTCTTTCTCAGTCAAGCTATGACTCAACTTTCTGATGGCGATTACTAGTTCATGTACTCTACACCATGTGGCTGCTAGTGAACATTGCAGTGCCACCTTCTAACGGCTTAATACAAACGATCTTCAGTGATGTTCTTAGCTGTCGAGACGAAGTGCAGTACGAATAGCTGCAAGTTCCGCAGCTGCCGATGTGGTCTTGTAACTTATGGTAGTGGCTGCCGCAGGAAAATACGATGGTAGCACAAGAATCCGTCAGAGCCAGTGTGATTCACTATCATAACTGCGGATCCAGAACATGCTTTCAACCATGAGCGTCTTGTAAAACTTGACAGGTGGCACAAAGGGGGCTTCACATATGCCACCAAGGGCGTAAGCGGCGCTGGATTACACTCCCCTATACTTTAATTGACTTCATTGCCAGTTCTCCACTGCTATTAACTGCGTGCTTGGAAGTATTCAAGCCAATAAACGGGGAAGGCTTAGGAGTAAAGATCGACGGCGAATATCTCGGCAACATTCGATTTGCCGATGACATTGTTCTATTCAGCAACAATGATTGAGGACCTTAACAGAGAAAGCGTAAGAGTGGGGTTGAAGATTAATATGCAGAAGACAAAGATAATGATAAATAGCCAGGCAAAGCAACAAGCGTTCAGGATCACCAGTCGGCCTCTAGAGTCTGTGAAGGAGTACGTTTACCTAGGTCAATTAGTCACAGGGAACCCTGATCATGAGAAGGAAATTCACAGAAGAATAAAAATGAGTTGGGTCGCATACGGCAGACATTGCCAGCTCCTGACTGCAAGCTTACCATTATCATTGAAAAGGAAGGTGTACAATTAGTGCATTTTACCAGTGCTGACAATTAGCCAGAAACTTGGAGACTGACAACGAAGCTTGAGAACAAGTTAAGGACCGCGCAAAGGGCGATGGAACGTACATTGTTATTTTAGGACGCAGTTCAGACCACCTCTAGGCGCAGACAATTAGGATGCTCGAGTAGGAACTGTCAAAATCCATAAAGTGTTGGTGAGCAGATGGGGAAACTTGGTGGGTGGCGTAGTTGTCCATTTTTAGCTACTGCGTACTTCCTCGCTTGAAAAATCTCTTTTCTAGCTTATAGTGGCAGTTATGCTATTGCAGGAGCGGAATTTGCTAAAACAGCTTAACTTAATATTCTTCTTCAGCGTCCTTTTAACGAGCGCAATGTCGCGAGTGTGCTGAAAGAATCGCAGTATAGGAAAGGGTTCTGGTCGGGAATATCGCAGATAGAGATGGGTAGTCACTTGCCATGCACTTAACGATGACAAATGCGTAACGAGAATAAAAATAAATTAAAATTGATATAGCAAAAATCCCCTGGGTGATAAGGGAAAACATTGTGCGCCTAAGAAGAAATACCGGAAAGCTAAAAGAGTTACGTTTCAGTAACAATGCGAAAAAAGGAAGCATGAAAGCCTGCTATTATAAGTGTAAGCGGGACAATCTTTCGACAAATGAGGCAACATATAACTGGAATGCTGTGCACAATAAGCATTTGTCAAATTTTAGCGATTGATTTCAGAACTGACAATGTATTTGGAGCCCTCGCACTATTTGAGTCTTCGACCGACAACCTGAGTGATGTCCCTTTCCTCCATATGACCTCGCGGTAGGGTTGGGCAGGGACTCCAAATAAATAATTTTGTACACTTTAAAAAAGTGTATAGTTACTTCTTTTATTTATTACTTGAAACGTCATCATTGTATTAACATCATTTTTTTTTCAACGGCTCCATCCCTCTTCCCTTCAACCTGTCCCTTCTTCACTCCCACCACTCCCTCCCCAATAAAACAGAAACACGAAGCTCTGGTTTTTTTGCAATAAAAACTTGAACAAAATGCTTCAGGATCTGCGAAGTGCGCGCCACACTGCATCTTTGCGCCATCTGATGATGCAAGCGCCTGCTGTCCAGACATGACATAGCGCCAGCGCGGTGAGCGCAGCGAATTGCACTAGGGTAGCAGAGGCACACCGCAAGGGTCAGTGCTCTCGCCACTCGTCTTCAACCTTACTCTCATTCCCATGGCCAGAGACCTGGCAAATATTCTCAACCTCTCGCACTCCCTGTATGCAGATGATATTACTTTGTGGACCACTACAGGCAGCATAAGCGGCATGGAGGCGACCTTACAAGCAGGGGCCGATGTGGTGGTGGAGCGGGCTATGGCAATAGGTCTCGCATGCTCCCCCACCAAGTCGGAACTTCTTGTTCTTCACCCCCGAAGAGTCGCACTGACCCAACTCCAAACCCCAGCATCCGTATCCATATGAAGACGTATTCCATTCCAGAGGTCACACAGCTACGAGTGCTTGGCATGGTCATGCAGAACAACGGCAGACATACGGCGACCTTGAACAAACTCACCACCACAGTACACCACACTATGCGCCTGATTAAGCGGATAGCCAATAGACACAATGGGATGAGAGAGCATGACTTGAGAAAGTTAGTGCAGGCTTTTGTCATAAGCAGAGTACTATACTAGCTCCCATACCTACATCTCAACTTGACGGAAACGGAAAAAGTGGATGCCCTTATACGTCAAGCGTATAAGACTGCACTTAACCTCCCCAGGCACACGCCAAACGAGCGCCTCCTTCGCATGGGGCTACATAACACATTTGATGAGCTCACGGAAGCCCATCGCACAGCCCAAATTGAGAGGCTGTCCTCTACCACCACAGGTCGGCACATCCTGGACAAACTAGGACTAATCCCGACTTCCACGGCCCATCAGACATGTCCTTTACCATCGGACATAGAAAACTGCATCACTATTCTCCCCCTGCCTAAAAACATGCACCCCGTGCATCACGAGGCACGCAGGAAGACCAGGGCAAAAGCCCTCTACAAACAACACCAACATGACCACCTCACTGTGTGTGTCGACGCCGCTAGTTACCCACAGAAACCAGCCTATGCCGTAAGTGCAGTGTCCCATCAACTTGGTTACATCACAGCTGCCACAATACAGGCGCGCACGTCCATAGAGGCGGAGGAGGCTGCCATAGTGCTGGCCATCTCAACCACCGCTGCCGAGGTTATCCTTAGTGATTCCAAAACTGCAATCCGCAATTACTCGAAAGGCCGAGCTCATGAACCGGCACTGAAAATTCTCAATCATCAGACCCCCCTCAGACCAATTAAGCTCATCTGGGTGCCCGCGCACGCAGGCCATCCAGGCAATGAGATGGCCCATTCTATCGCTCGAGTAGACGTCAACCAAGCCACGCCGTCCGATGACCTGGATAACGCCAGAGACCGATTGGTCGAATATCACGAGATCACCCTCCACTACCGCGAAATGCGGTTGAGATACCCTCCCCCAGATAAATCCTTAACAAAATTCTAACAAAGTACCTGGCGCCAGCTTCAGGCACAAACTTTTCTTTCTCCAGCTTTTCTCGCCCTGGTTCATCCAGGCCTATATCAACAGGAATGTACGCTCTGTGGGGCACCTAGAGCTAACTTCCATCACATTACGTTCTTATGCCCTGAGCTCCAGCCACCCTCTGAGTGGAAGCTCACCGACGTCGAGGGATGGGAGACCGCGGTGTCTAGCTCCAACCCAGCCGACCAAATACGGCTGGTGGACTGGGCTCTGAAGGTCGCCGAGGGCCATAAACTCCCGGACACCCTACGCGCTCCTGAGTCCCCTCACAAGTAATGTTGTAAAAAGGCTCAAGCAATAAATGTTTACCACCACCAGGAGAGTGGCGTTCGTCTCAACCATTCTGACGCGCGACGGCGTACCACACGCGACGCCGGCCGAGACAGACAGCCCGCTCTTTTAGCGTAATCTGCTGCCCTCGTTGCGATTCAGACAGGACGCTGGCCGGAAGTGGGCGTATCGGCAAGCACGCGAGTATGAAAGGACGTGCATTCGCAATGCGGTTGTCTCAACATAAGACGCTTGCGTCGTCAGAGAGCGAAAAAATGCAGTTTGGTACGCGCTGGCAGGTCCCCGCAATATTTTTGTCCCTACCTCTGCTAAGAACACTACTTGTAGATACAGTAAATAGCTCAGGGGTTACAGGTAACGTAATTGCATTCGCAAGGGCTGAGGTAAACGCTCATGTTATAGCGTTCAGTTCGTTATTCCAGGAGAGAGAGAGAGAGAAAATGATAAATGAAAGGTGGGGAGGTTAACCAGGACTGAGCCCGGTTGGCTACCCTACACTGGGGAAAGGGAAAGGGGGACGGAAAGATGAAAAGAAGAGAAAGTCGATCACTCAGTCCGAATCACAGGCGCTGACTCAATCTGGTCGCTTTCAAATATCGCAGCAGCGCTCGTTATTCCAACGATTTTTCAAGGATTTGTAGCGATCTGAATAAAGCGGACATAATAATGACACCTTTTCACCGTTACGTGGCAGAGAAACCTCGGCAAAGAAAATTTAATTACCTGCATAGGAGTGCTTTGGGCAGATAGCGATGTAAATCCCACGATGTCGCTAAAGTAAATGGTGACGTTGTCGTATGATTCAGCACGGACCGCTTGACCCTTAATGAGCTGGCTCGCTACTGATCTGCAAGCGAAAAAAAAGTTGCTTTTAATGAGACACCAAGAACTTAACTGGTTGTGCTGACGGTGAATCAGACATATGTACACAAGACCAAGAACAAAGCAGATTCTAGAAGAAAACTAGAACTGCGATATAAAAAATGAAATAAAAGTGCTGCTGTGACAAAAGATATAATGGGCAAATTTGTAGTCAAGGGTCGGACAAAAATTTTTCTGTTCAGGTAACATCCATAAAGAATGATGTTGCCGTGACTGACCAAGTCAACATGAAAAAGCAGAGACGTTTTGGAGCCCGTAAGGGTTTTTCGGTCCCGCTAAGGAGGATATTTTATACGCAGATATGTCATGCTGAGCGAGAGTAGATAGCTAGGTATGTTTCCAATTGCCTTGTCGATGATGTCGGATCATTTTAAGAGCGCAGCTAAACCCATGAAAATCTACGTTGAGAAATCCGCTTAGTTTGGACTACTGACTGACCAAAAAGTGTTTATTATAGAAACGCCATATTTACAGGCTTTGCGAGCATCTGTTTTATAGTTTGACCTACTCTCCTGTGTTCTTTAAAGCTCTTGCTTATGGTGCACAGCAAATTCTTCATGTAGAGAAGTTATAAGAACCGTTATTTGTTTTAAACTGGATTTGCTCTGCCCGTCCATCCGTCTTGTTCGTTGCTCCTACGATCATCGTCAGGATTTGTCGTCATTGTGCCATCAGCGCTGGCCCACATCCTCTTCGTCAGCTTCGCCATCGCGTAACTGCGCAGATGTTTACTTCGGAAGTGGACGCAATAACCACTGCGATATCCCGCAGCTTTATTGTGTGTGGAAGATTGAGAGGGATTCTACGCGATCCACATTGATTCTGAGAGTGGCGGCTGGTAGGTTGGTTTATGAGGTTTAGCGTACCAGCCAACGAAAGTTAGAACAACTTGTACAGCTCATTTCTGGCCATGGAGAGTACATTTGCATGAAAGCAATGAAATGTTATTGAGTAAAAACTGAATTTTTATTATGATAAATAATAAAATAGTAATTAGTTCCTAATTAAATGTCCCTCAAGATTACCGAAAACAGTGCTAAATGCTATGCGTTAAATTTTTTGTGTTTAAATCAGAATTTTGAGGTACCAGCGCCTCGTAGCATATACCAATAATACGTTGGGCGTCGTTACAACACTGCGGCTATAGCTGAAAGCTGGGCTATCTGGCCTCTGGTACTACAAAACATGGTTAGAGCGCTAAGAAACACAATGACATTAAGACGGGCTAACAGGTGATTTGAGTGATATGTCACGCATTCGAAAATTTGGACGCAACCGTGTGTTTCTTCCATGTAGTTATGCAGAGTAAAGCCAGTTGATGCGAAGCGCCGGACCCGTGCTTTTAGTGTTCGTCTTCGTCCTGCTTAGCGCCATACCCATGTTTATTAAAAAGAATACTTGTTGCTGTGGAAGGCACCATAGTGGCAGGCTCTGGATTAATTTTTTCCAGCTCATGTTCTTTAACCTAATTCTAGGCGTACGAGTAGTTTCGCACTTCGCCTCAGTGTGAATGCAGCCACCATGGCCGGGAGTCCACCTAGCGACCTCAGCAGTACCAGACGAATGCCAACAATGTGTGCGTACAATGTGTGTGTACGTGTGCGTGCAACAGTGAAACATTGTAGCGAATGAAGACGCAATTTTGTGTTGCGCGCATCGCAATGAAGCTGTCCTTGAGAATATAACGGTGTTCGCTGTGAAAGCGTGCTGCTGTCGTAGTAGATGCGTTAAGAGCCGCAGTAATGATCGAGCGCTGCTAAATTGTTTCTTTTGCTGAGTGCACTCCAATGTAGCTATACAAGCTGCATAATATTCGCAAAAAATTATAAAGAACTTCGCTTGCTCACAATAGTTTGACGCTTCCGTGGTCTAGCCCTGGACACTAATCGAAGGCTTTGTGTTTCTTGTGTTGTTAAATAAAGTGGTGACGAAAAAAAAGCGATTAATATTAATTTCAGATTTGCTAGAATATTGTTGTCATTTGGTGCCCAAATAGAGAGACGTTATGAATGATGTCAACAATATGTGAAAGCTTTAAAATGTCGGGTGTAAACAGTTAAACTGAATAAGCACATTCTTCACATAACCGAAATTGAAGTCGAGGTTTTGACGGAAGCCCCGTCTGGTCGGGACGCATCATGACGGACTGTATATATTCTTTCAGTGGTCGGTGTCCTTCTTTTTACCTTTATTCATAACCGAAAGTGCTTGAATCACTTTCATCCGTTAGTGTAAATAACAAAAAGTGTAAAAATCGAAGTGTGTTGAGCATGTAGTGGCGCTTAACGATGCAGGTGCAGCGTTTACTTCTCCGTTAGCGTTCTCTATCCACACTTTCAGGTAATATTCAAAATTAAAGGCAAAATTATTTTAAAGAATGGCAGTGTTTCCGGAGGAGCCAAATGTTAATGCATGAAGATAACGTCGGTAAGCAGCAAGCACCGTTTAAAATGACAGGGACAGATTTTCTTGTCGCAGCAACGCACTAGCGATACGATCAGAAGTCCCTGTAGCACATCCTTTGTCAATGTATGGAAGCCGGAACGGGTGGCATGCTGTGCATTCATATTTCAAACGTAATTTTGCTCAGTGTATGGCTGTCTAAAAATTTAAAGTAGAACATTTGTTAGTCCTGCGCTCCTCGAGGAAATAATAAAAAGAAAAAGAAAAGTGTAGTCAGTTATCAAGGTAGCACTGTAGCTTTGGACCTTCTGTTACACAATATCAACAATTTAAGACTTTTCACAGCACATCTTTTTAGTATTGAAAGATTACGCTACCACAGTTCGTCAGAGTGATCTAAAAGGACGCAGCCAAGATTTGTCAACAGGTGTGCTATTTGTTTAGTCCACGATTAAAGCGGTAAACCACTCATATATTGCTGGCACTCTGCAGACGTCACACTACCGATAGCACTGGGGTAAATATAAATACACAACGCATACTTAGGCAAGAGCTGGTAAAGTAGATCTTCGGCTTTTCTCTTTTCTTCGAGGTAGTCAGCAGTTCTTTCTTCCACGAGAGACTCCAAGTTGTTGGCGTACTGTTCCATCCGTGACAAGAGGTTGTCCAGGATGTTCCCGCTCTCGGATTCTCTGTAGTAAAATATATCCGTTCTGGATTATTCCTATTACATATTACAATAAATGGGTAGAATGTGTAGAATGTACCGGGAATTAACGAATCGCTGATTTGACAAAGGTTATTTGTAACGGAAAGCACACACATGAGAGGAGAATGCAATTGGGAGACGGCAAGGATTAAGTCAAAACGTTCGATGGTTCGGATGACGCAAGGCGTGAAGGCTAAGTTAAGATTTGTTACCCATGATACTGTTTCACTAGCTGGTTCCTGCAGACAATCTGCTTTAGGCCAGCTGCATCAAAACAAATAGCTTAGTACAGACCAACGTCAGAGCCCCCAGCACCAGTGCTTTCGCGATAAAGTGGAATGATGAAGAATGAAGTGGAATGAAGACTCGTTCATTCAATAATCCCCATTCTAATGTTAGAAAGACCTCAATAAAATGGGAATCGGGGAAAGCACATCCAACTGAAAACGTGTAAATTATAAAACCACAACTTCAGTAATGGCACTGTAATTTGTATTAAAAGCATTAACACATGAAATAAATTATGGCTACAATGCAGTAGCAAAGAATACGGACAGTGCCTTCAGCTCCATTGCCAATATGCCGAAATACATGTAAAGTAAAAACCATGTTCACACACACACACACACACACACACACACACACACACACACACACACACACACACACACACACACACACACACACACACACACACACACACACACACACACGCACACACACACACACACACACACACACACACACACGCACGCACGCACGCACGCACGCACGCACGCACGCACACACACACACACACACACACACACACACACACACACACACACACACACACACACACACACACACACGGCTTTGGTACTGAATTGTTCTGTACCAACCCTAAACCAACGTCTCACATTTTGAACAGGTTTAAGGAAACACAGGTACCTGGGTGCAGAAGGATAATCTATGGTGAATACAGTTGCGCTATGCGCGACAGGAACGTCCAAAAACTCTAAATAGAAATATATCTTGCACGCCTCTTTTCCGCTTCTTCCCGGCCCGGCCGATTCTTCATATGACCAGCAGGTTTTATACACGAGACGACACAAGAGTAAAAGCTGTTATTTGATCGACGAACGAGAGCGCCAACGTGGCGAAAGCATACATGCAGGCTCTGTGTTCTGCGAAGGAAAGCGACGCTCGCCCCGTGTGCGCCACTAATCCTTGCGTGAAACGCCCATTCCGCGGGCGTCGCGCTTAGGGCGATCATGGGCGGACAATGGAGCAGCCCTTCCTTTGATTCTCCTTTCCTGTTGCCTGACGCGACCCGTCGCTGTCGCAGCACTTAACAGATTTGTTATGATAGAGTGGGTGAGAGTACGCGGCTTGCAGGAAAGATGGTGTCCTCGCCTGGTGAAGGTAACAAAGGCGAGCACGATACTGGTGTGGCCGCGTAGTCGTTCATCAAATGCCTGTAACATTGCTATTAAGGCATCATATTGGAAAACAGAAAATTGCAGTGTATTCCCACTGTAAGCTAGTACACAGTTACCATTATATAACAAATGTTTTAGTTCAGAGTGGTACAGGGGCTCTAAGCTTTAATTAACTTTAACTCCCTGCCCACTCACACCCGTAGGCATAAATTTAAGTGGTGCGTTGAGCGACCGATGATCACGATGTTGGGAACTTCGAAAGCCGTAGATTGAAATAGACACAAGTCGTAAAAATGAGGTGGCTTTTACGAACTACTGCATTATGAAATATACGAGTGACAGCATACTTTTATTCTGTATACCATCCTAAGTTAGGCAGATCACTCAATACAACTATTTCCCAGCCAAAAGCTGTGCATAGCACGTGCATTATCCGCGCTGCTGCTTTTTTACTTTTTTCGTATACATACATATTTATTCCGATTACTGCAAAAATTATACCTGAAGCACCAGGAGTGCTTCCAGCCATGCGACAAGGCACACTGGCTTACTTCCCACTACTCGCATCCGACTTGCCGCTTATTACGCTATCATGTAACACGTTGTAATGCTGCGGCCATTAGGGAACGCTGCCGAAATCATGTGTCCCAAATCAGAAATAAAGTGTGCACTAATGCTCTTCATAAAGTAAATGTCATAGATTCTTTTCGCTTTTCTTCGTAGATAATAGCCAATTGGCACGGGTAACGATTACGCTCAACATGGAAAGGTTAGGCGACACTAGCGCCAGTAAACCCGCGGGAAACTCTTCGCGCGAAAACGGGCGACGACCCACTCGCCGGAATCTCTTCCGGTGTAGCAGCAACGTGATAGTCCAGCTCTTCTACACTGTGATCACTGCGGTTGCCATCACCATAGCAACTATAAAGCGGCTGCATCACCAGGCCGTTCAAACGCGCAGTCGGACACCGGCTGAATAGAACCAGAGAAGTATAGAGGAACATGAGTGCATATAACACAACTTGCACAAGTGCTAACCTCGGATATAGCAAAGTGTCTGAAAAGGCTCTGTTACAGTGAACGAATTGCATCGGACATGGTCAAGCGTTTCCTAAGTCTTGGATAGATTTGCAGCAATGAGGAACCAGATTCCTAGGTCTTTCTATGGGTGCAAGAATACCTTAAGGGAGCATCGCTTTGTTTGACGTATGAGTTGCTCGTATTTGAATATATATCCATGTTTGTTTACAGTATCTTCATAATATTACTGCTTTCGTGAACGGGTCAAAGTTCCGTTCGTAAAAAAGTGCTCAGGGCCTGAATGCTTGCACAGCAAACTGAGGGTGCGTGCGCTGGCTGTACAAAAATGCAAGTTAACTTCTTCTATTGCTTCCACTTACTTATTCAGCTTTCTGATAAGCGGTTTCAAAGACTGAAAGTCGGGTCTCTCATTTGGGTCTCCAGCCCAGCATTTTGTGATAAGTAGTCGAACTTCGTCCGGACACTCGACTTCGTCGAACACAGGCCGGAAAAGGGGTTTGGATTCAGATATCACTTGTTCCACGATCTCTGGGGAGAGAAAACAAAATTTGCATGTTAGATATGAGATTAATTCCCAGACACAGCTTAGTGTACTCGTTGTATAACCAAGATTATATATATATATATATATATATATATATATATATATATATATATATATATATATATATATATATATATATATATATATATATATATATATATGTATATGAGCTACGCCATTATTGGGCTAAAAATTTTTACAAGAGAAGAGAGAGGGAGATAAAGAGGAAGAGGTACATTTAAAAGAGAAAAATCACGCGTGTATATATGGCGTATCTCAGGCACGCATGCTATCGCAATAGTGTATGCGTACGTGTTTCTTTCTTGCTGAAAATTTTTTATAGACACATACGCAGTTGGCTCTAATTCCGAGAAACCACACGCGTTTCTTTGAGTTATGATTTCTCAATTACTAAAACCCGGATATATCGTCTGATAAAAAAGAACTAGAAGTTTTTTTGCGAGACGTACTGCCTACAAAACAGTATGCTCTGCTCGGCAGAATCCCGAGCGAAGCAGTGCACACGGCTAATGCATTAGAGAAGCAAGAAGAGGACCAGCCATGCGACTTCTCGTGAACGATATGTGCCGCTATGCTGCTATATTGGTGGCGCTTTATCTGGTGGAGCAATAAACAATCACAGAAGCGTTACTCTCAAATGTACAGACGTACTTATCTAAAGTTAGGGAGGTGGGAGTGCCGTAGCATGCGTTTGCACCGTCTAATGTAGGTGGCTGGGCAGAGAGAACTTTCAAAAAGCTGTGCCAATGTTTCCACAGCAGACATAGAAATCAGAAATTTATTGAACGCATAAGCACAGTGGTGTACGTACGCATAAGTGCATTGGTTGTCAAGATAAAAGCTGCATAACGGCAGTTTTACTGCTCCCTCCACTGGTCGCACTGTCAGCGTACTGCAGGGGCAGCCGCTGTAGCACGCGATAAGCCGGAGGAAGTGATAAGGCACGTATTTACCCCTTTTCAACTACTGGTGCCTAATGGGTGTAAATGAGGGTATTTTTGATAAAATGGAGCTGTGGAAGCAGTGAAAGCAAAGCGAGAAACGCTAGTAGCTGTAAGCAGCTTGTTAGGCAATGCATGCACCAAGCAAGCTAGCTCGAACCAGTGGCCTACAATAGACAGCGGAAACGCACTTCCGAGGAGACAGCTCCTGCTTTCTGGACAAGTGTTCTGGAAGCTGAATTTACTAATACTATTTCCGTCCGTGTTACCGCCTGCTCTAGGGAGGCAAGTGTTTAGAAGGGCAGAAATAACCTGAGGCATTGCTTGCATGGTTGACCTTCAATATATATTGGTAACTTCATGACAAGCATAACTAAGGCAAATCAGTTCGGCGGAAATCCGCAAGATGGAGAAATTTCCATAATAAAGAATATTGCCATACAGTAGACGTACCTACAAAAGAAGTCCCTATGGGTTTCTGGGAAAGTAAGCCGTGCAATAGAAGAACAATTCGGCCAGGTCCGGGGATTCAAGCCCGAAGTAACACCTTTCTGAGGCGTTCACTCGATCTTCTTAGGTAATGAGGAGGTTAGCAAATTGGTGGTGGCTTTGAATTGGCCTGGACGTTTACTTCTTCGAGTTTGAATCATCGCTAGTCGGCTGCACACGCGGAAATCCACAATAAATGCCGTCGAGATATTGGCACATTTAGTGATTAATCGGGGAAGAATTCCATTTGGACTGAAGAGGATCTACAAATGGGAAGTAGGTATTGGGTCGTAGCAGGTAAGAGCGCACAGAAGATGAAGACGAAGAAAGGTGTAGAAACAACACATAGACATCATTTGTTTTGTGTTTACGCTTTGCTTTGTGTTCGTTTTCAGTGCGCTGCTATTATTAACCATGATCTATTTAAACGCTTGTTAAAGAGTATTAGATACGCTTATACATTCATACTACCTGTCTGCAAAGTTAACTCAGAAAACAGTTCAGAGGCAGCATCGTTCGCTTTTCGAGGAGACAGTTACACTTTTTTTTTTCAATACACATTCACAATACACAATACTGCATTCTTTCATGAACCAGGTAGTGAGGGGAATAAAATGTGCTTTGGCGTGTTATGGGTCTTAGGTTAGAAAGATATAAGTCTTAATAATTGGCCCTTAATTTGCGTTGCACATTATTACCAAAGCAATGCAGGCAACAAATTTCATGTGGTACTTGACTGTGCAACATAAAGGTATCGGCAATGTTATTTCACGGAAAGATACCCGTGAAAGCGCACCAAAGTTTATGCTGCTTCATGCGTAAAGACCAAAGAGTGTGTCCACAGAACATCTGAGAGACCCTGATACAAGGGACATCCGTGAAGATTTAGTGGATAAACTAATGGTAACTGGTAGCGAACATAGACAAGTTCAACCATACGCTTTTGAGACAATGCTTTGCAAGTCCTATTATGACTCCAATAATGCCGAAATTTACGTTTGTATAAGTTTGTTAAAGCTGCCTGACGGGTACTTGTTAAAATTGAAGCTTTCATTTCTTTCTTTGAATTGAAGCTCGGTTTCTTGTTGAACATAGTTGGCTGATTCCGGAGACAGTGTAATAAAGGTTGCTGATTTGGTGATGCCGACACCAGTGCACGATAGGATATCTCTATTGCTGAACTTTAATGTGCATCGTAAAGTACGCCAATCGCGGAGGCAGCGCAATCCTGATAATCCTGATAATAGTATCGCATTAAGGTTTCTCAGGCCTAACATGCGGAGCTAGCTTCCTTGCCTTTTTGTCTAGTTTGGGTGTGGGTGCCTTGCCGAGTAGACTTAGCCGGAATGATTGACCGATCACATGTTCGCCAGAGGTGTCAATCGAAGTGTTAAATGCGCATCATTATGTTTGAAACTTCAACACAGCTGTCGCATGGGTAAGTAATTGCTTAAGCTGGAAATAAAGAATTGAACTCTTATGCGGCTCTTCGGATGTCATATAAAGGAAACGATTCATGGAAACTTCCTTTAAATATCGATTCTATCATGGGCGTGAAATCTACGTGAATCTTATTGTAAAGTCGATGACGTAATCATCGCCCATCTAACATCTCGAAGGTGACTCTGGTGCAAATACCTAAGTGCGAACAAGTCGAGGCTTACATGTTTTAGAAGAGCGAGCAAACACGGATGAGCAACAAATAAAGTGAAAAGATATTTCGCGGCAAGCTTCCTTTCATTATTATACCCAGAAGCCGGAACATGTATTTTACGGCGCTCGGTGAAGAGGCCCGTTTTCGCGTCTATTATAGTAAGAATGGTCATCTTTATGTGCAAGCGGTTCGATGGGATCGCTGGGCGCAGCCGGTCGAGCATTCGATATCAGAGCGTCTCGGCTCACAGCGATTGTCGCAAAGCTCCCGAATAGTCGCCAGGAAGAAAAGCGGTCGCGGTTTGTGTGCTGATGATCTCCCCTTGTAGCGATTGTTTTGCAGGGTCTGCCGGCAAAGAATGGCCATCTTAGATCTCGAGGATCTGGTTGCAACCAAGGCGATAAAGGATTGTGTCCCGGCTTGGTAAGCCCACCCCTAATGTAGTTTCGTAGTTTGGACGTTCGGTTCTCCTGAACGATATCCGCATCTCAGAATCCGCAGCGACCTAAACCAAGGCTGTCGCTCTGAGCCCTTGCATTCGTGTTAGTCGAATGCAATCGTTGTGGATAATACGGGGGTCTTCTTCGCTAAACGCACCGTGAGTAAATGGATGACATAAACACGAACTTGTCTGGGTTCATGTATCATGTTTCGTTTAAGCAGTTGGACTTTCCAACATTGTGTGTTTAACAGTCCGTAAGTTTTTGTTTGAAGCAGCAGGAGGAACATTGTCAAGGCGCTGTTGCTTGAAATATGGAAGCCTACAGTGTGGAAAAGGCTGTTGGGCCAGCTACGATGAACTAAACAGAGCACAGCAATGAAACGTACGATTAGCAGGGATATTTAATTACTTCATATCAGTACACACACACAAAAAAAGATCCAGTTATCTTTCTAGTCAGCAGGCGGTCTAGAGGTGCCAGCCGAGTAAGCAGATTCATTCACTATAAGTTATGGCAATTATACTTTATATTTCATTTTTTTATTTTAATAATAATGGTTATTTTACTTCGACAACATATTCTTTCGGTTATCTGCATACTGCTCCCGACGGCAGCTACACAGTTCAAGGCATAAAGATTTATAATTTTCAATCCGTAAATGAACGTTGTTTTAAATCTACAATGATTGTTTATTTAATGAGCACTTGCCAACAGTACAAGCTCCTGAAATGAAAAAAAATGCTCCCTCACTGGCTTCCGCGCGCATGCTATAGCTTACATTCGCGGCCTGAAAACGAATGACGCATGCTTAGTCACTAAGCTTGATTCAGCACGTGAAGGTAAACCCCCTGAATCTCCCAAAGATAGCGAAAAGCTTTGACACAGGAAGACGCCATACCACTTTCGTGGATCTACGCAGCCAGCCTATTCAAATGCTTGCACGGGAGATCACGCTCTCTCTATGGTGCACACCAAGCAGCCAGACCAACTGGAGCAATCGTCAATAGCCACCTGCCCGCTTTGATACATCTCTGTATACCAACTGGACTCCGCCAAAGAGAGGCCACTCTGCTTTATCGCTTATGGCTAGGGGTGGTATTCACTAAGTCTTACTCATTTCGCATTGGATTAGCCGACAACGCTCTCTACAATGCCTGTCTTTGCGAGGAGACACTGGAACACATTCTGTGCAACTGTCCTGAATATAATATTCAGAGACAGTCCCTGGCGTCCGTTGTAGTTCACCTTGACAATAGACCATTATCAGTTGAAACGATTTTCACATGCCGCCGACTGAAGACGTCGCAGCTTAACGCGACGGAGGGACTACTTCGGTTTTTGAAAGAGACGGGCTTGGACAAGCGGCTGTGACAGCGATGACACGTACTACGCAAGAATGATGGACTGTAACTGACGATGTGTGTGCTGTGCTATGTGCTCTCTCTCTCTCTCTCCTCTCCATATTTCACCCCCCCCCATCCCGCTCCCACGTCTAGGGTAGCAAACCGGTTGAGCTAAACCGGTTAACCTCCCTGCCTTTCCTTCTCCACTTTTTCTTTCTCCCTTCCTTTGACCTCTTCGCCATGCTACGCGATTGGAAGATAACATCAGTGCACGTCCTGGTTCGTTCCAAGAGCATGCAGTTAGGAGACGACACGCGCTTGGGGCGCATCATTGTCCTTTTTCGTTCGCCTTTCGCACGCATAGAGTTCACTTGATTCACCCGTGTTCTGCACCGTGGCCGTGTCATTGCGCGGTGCCGTTGCTGGCCGCTCGGCCAACACGTTGTCCACGCGGCGAGTGAAAAGATTGGAACGGAAACAGGAAAACCAGGCTCTTTCCTGCTTGTTCGCCCAGAGGGAAAGAGAAAGCAGCGAAAGGCTATGATGTAACGTTAACTAACTGATTGACCTGTTCAAGTTCCACATCCGCACAATGCAACGTGGCGCGTCGGGTGTGCGCATTTTGTACCTTTTTCGCTTGAACGAAGCCGGAAGTTGCTACAGGAAGTTGGGGCTACTTTAAGATTCAGGGGCTTTACGTGAAGGTACGGCGAAGCGCCATTTTATGTTTTTTCTCATTTCATGATCAGCGGCAGCTTATGGGCGCACGTCGACGTATCAGGGAAATTTATTCGCGCGTCTGTCTTAATTGAGAAAATTAAACTTTGTTGTATAATTCTTATTAAGCAGATAGGTAAGATTAAATAAAACGCTGAGCTCAAGGCCGAAAAACATATGGACTTATTGACAGCATCTGTCTTTCTTTAGAAATAATCAGAAGGAGGACATTTTAACAAGCAACACATATCTCAGACATTAAGAAAGCCATTTATTGTTTTTTTTTAAATCCACAGCAGTAGCACACAAAAAAGCGAGTAAATACTGAATGCTATATAGTCCACTACTATTACTTACTATAAAGCCGAGCAATTATGTTCAGCACCAAGCACGTGCTACCACATTTAGCGACCTGTCATTGCATGATAAAACAATAGACGCGAAGAAGGGTTGACACAAGCTGAAAACTTTCTGAACTTCGTTGATTAAGCATAATATGTGATTTACGTACTCCGCGGCATAACTTTCTGCTCATGCTTGCGAATCTCACCTTTGGGGCTCATGTCAATATTTCCCAAGTAGAAAACTCCTTGGCGAACGGCGATCTCGTGCGAAATGATTGCAAACGAGTAAACGTCCCCTTTCTGCGTCCCGCTGACGGGGGCTTCCGGGGATCGTAGAAGCTCTGGTGCTGTCCATAACTTCCCTGTAGAAATAAAATGACACATTAAGTGCTGGGTGACATACAGTGGCGTAGCAAGGGGGGGGGGGGAGGGGTGTCATATACGTCTGAAGACGCCCGAAAATTGTCGATATACTCGCCCTCCTCGACTACACCCGGGGGGGGGGGGGAGGGCAGAAGAGCTAAGGGCCCCGGGTGCCAGACGACCTAGCTATGCCACTGGTGACATTACTGCACTTATCTCTCACAAGGACTTAAATACACCTCATCGACAAAAATGAGCAAGAAGTAACGAGAGGGAATGAGCGAGAAGTTTAGCTTAAGGCTAAATGCAATACATTTTCACTGAGGGCAAATAGATAATAACTTAGTAGCGATACTACTGAAGCGATATTGACAGAGCGACAGGGCTGGTAATTGTCTAATTTTCTTATTATCCACTATTAAATTGCACCTAAGCAGACGACGCGTGCAAATTGTGCTGGGCGGATATTACAAAAATCCCAGCACGTCACCTCAGAGATTTTTCAGCGCACCCCAGGCAGCCACGGGCGGTGCCCGATTTCGGAGGGCGCACCGAGGAGACATGCGGGAAGTGTCACGGGTCACTTCCGGCGATGATGGTGCTTTTTTTGTTTAGTTTGGATATTAAAAATGCATATGTTCATCAGACTTTCGTGACGCGTGAACTCGTCAATCAAACATCAAATCTTGCATAGAGACTGCTCAATGTCTACTCCATTTGAAGCTGCTTTTAACGTGACCCGAAATTTTCTTGCAGTTTGTCATTGAGGTGAATTTTCAGCGTGTACATCATATTCATAGTCTGAGGAAAAACTAGAACTTTCAGTGACAATAAGGAATACACTTTGCACACTTTTGGGCGTATTTGTACCCGAACAACAATCGCTGTCTATCCTGCATGAATTTCCTTTTTTTCTTTGACGCTGCATGCCCCGTACTTCCAGAACACGAATGGTATGCGCGTTGTAAGCGCGGCATGTTATTCTCGACAGGAATCTATCGAACACGGAGCCTTCAAGAAAGGAAAGTCAAGGAAGACAGATGGCGACAATTTCTTGGGGGAAAGAAAAGCCCTATGCGGTGAAACATTTTATAGAGCGAACTTGTGGTATTCAAAAGCTTGTCTCGATCAATAGTATGAGTAAATGCCTTTAAAAATCCCCTAAAACGTCATTACCCTTAAAAAGTGATTATGAAACATTTACAGAGGTTTCACATTCAGTGACACAAACTCTCGTGCAGTGATCAGAGTTAACACAGTGCTGGCTCGACGCGGCTAGAAAAGTTGCAGTACACCAGGAAAAAGGAAGAGAAAGCTCTTTAATGAAATGTCGAGATTTATACCGGCTTACATGTAGGCGATTACAGAATTATCTGCAAAGGGAAGGGGAAAGGGGAAAAATGACCATAGGACGAGGAGGAGAGCAGGAAACGAAGTAAGGGAAGAATCTATATGTCGTGGTCATGATGTATAGAGGCGATGCAAAGGTGATGGTGGTGACATCAATAGGCTAGAGTTTAAACGGAGCACTCTCTATAACAGTGTTGCATCTTTGATAAACCAGGGCTAACTGCTTTTGCGAAGCACGCAAATCAGTTGCGAGTGCATGCCTTGCGAACTTGAATTTAGGAAACTTTCACGGGGTTGAACTCGCTGAAGTATATCCGTTACGTAATTTTGAGGTATAAGTAAAGGGCGTGTTGTATATATAGAGCGTTACGCCATCGTTGTTGTAACGGTGATTGATTTACCAATTAACGTTGATCGAGCAATTATTGTCACTCTGAGAAGTGCTCTTGAAATGGTATTCCGAATAATCGCCCCTGCTGATAATGTTTAGGTGGCAATACTGGTCTCAATATGGTCTCTGTGCCTTCTTATACAGGGTGTCCCAGCTAATTTTAGCTAGAGTTTAAAAATATGCGAATGCCACGTAGCTGGACAGAACGAAGATAATGTTCTTTGCGGTCGCACGGAGACACTCAATTTTTTTTTCATTCCACCTAATTACATAATTAGTCTTAAAATAATAACCAACTTTTCAAATATTATATTTAGATGAAAAGTGTGAAAGAGAAAATTGTCGAGCGGTATGAAAGGCTCCCGATACAGCTTTCTGTTGCTCAATTCGTTCTACATATGTGTTTTTCCCAGTGTGAAAAAAGGCTGCAAATACACGCAATGTGCTTCCAGCGACCAGTCGCGCGGTAATTTTGCTTGAATTTGCGATTTTCTACCACGCTCGAAAAAAACACATTTATGTAGCACTTATTCCTCACATAGTCATTAGACATATTGGGCGCCCTCATACTCCAGTCTGTCCTTATTGATGCGGCGTAGCTTTCGGCAGCATTAACAACCACATCCTCAACAATATAATAATGCCACGCCTCGTAAGGAATGCCGCAGCCTTCCTGTATAGGGCGTGCTGCATCAGTGCCACGTGCTGCGCACGGCGATGGGCACGGATCAACAGCGCCGATTCCACAACCTCTGCTTCAAGTTGTAAATACTTGACCGCTGGTTTATGATAATTATCAATCACGTCTCTAATGTAGCTCGACGTCGATCATTCACAATGAGTTCATCCAACTTACTCCTCCAGTAGGCGTAAGTGTCTTCGTTCTCGTTCTCGTCGTAGGCGCGCAAGTTGTGCAGCCCAAAGTCTGTGATCTTGAGCACGAAACGGCTGTCGACCACGCAATTCGACGACTTCAGGTTACCGTGGCTGTGAATCTCGCTGTTGTGCAGGTACGCCATGCCTTTGACAAGATCGTGCATGAGGGAGAAGCGAAACATCCAGTCCAGCTTAATCTCCTCGTTTTCCAGGATGTCCTGTGAGATGGCAAAGAGAAAACGTTACGCAGCGTTTTTTTTTATGCTCACCAAACGCAGTAGTCATGCCGACCGTGTAAACAAAGCTTTTCTTTAGGTGATGAGTAGAAGGAATACCCCAAAAAAGTGATGTAAGGGTGAACGATCAAACCCACTCAGGAAGCCCCCAAATAATTCCTTCCGGCCCCGTAAATAGAGGTAGGCAAAGTGCGTGTTTAGGCCCTCGGTACGGAGGGGGCGGGGGCGCTCTATCTGAGCCCCACTATGAGATGGTAATGGTATTTAACGCAAGTGGAGGTGACAGATTCACTTTTGGCAAAACTTTTGCACGAACGTGCGACCGGAAGTTCTCGGCTACGAAGCTCGGAGGCCGTGATTTCGTTGTGACTGAACTTGATTAAAACAGCTCGAGCCTCCACAGAAGACAGCAGCAGGCTGTGGCGCTGGTTCTATTATACCAAACATGAGTGAGCAATACTCATTCAACGGCTACTCATTCAATGGCTGTGTAAGGTACGCTCCTTAAGGCGGAACATATGCCTGATTGTTGTGGTTTACAGAGCTGCAATCAACTCCTTATATCTTTTTAGGCAAATAAACGAGGTGATTCATTACCACCGGCAACTTAGTAACATTATATTCAGGTAAACATCAGTGCTATGCTAATAAACACGTTTTTTTTGTCACCTAGTTTTCTTGTTACCATTCGTTGGCGAGTTCGTTTATGCTATCCGAACAGTTCAATCTCGCCTATGCGTACAGCTGTGTAGGAGGGGAGCACATTGTTTGAAAAACCGACACGTGCGGTTCTACATCTCGTTTTTTTTTTTCAAGCGCAACTCAGTACTATGGATCAAGAGCAAGAAAGAGAAGCAATACGGACGCGATGAAAGTCATCACCGAGTGTACAATTTGACTTCGCGCGAACGTTTGCGATAAATGTGATAAGCTTGAAAGCATAACTTTAAGTCATTTACATATGGGTTCCGCCATGCAGAAGCAATGAGAACGAGGAAGCCCATCATTAATTAATATAGGGTCTAAAAGAAAACTTAAGAAACGTCTTTATTCGCAAATGGAGTGGTCTGTTCTTTCAAACTTTCGAACTTGTAGAGCTCGTAATAGCACGAGGCTGCCGCTTTCACTACGAGTTTTAGGAATCATTAGTAAACGCCTTGGAAGCAGTTGCAGCTCGTTTCTGAAATGAGCGTAGACGGGCTTAATTACATGGACGTGCCTGGAATCGACCAAACTTCCGGAGTAAAACCTAAATTGCAAACGCGAGTGATATTTTCATTATGCAGGCGACCTTCGCTCACACCGGTACGGTTTTACGCTCAGACAATATAAAAGTATCTTAGGAAAGTAAATGTAAGCAGACACATAGGAAGGTGGGGGGAGGGGGGGGGGCCGGGAACATTATTTTCTGCGAACTTTTCAGACCCATTCAAACTCGCGCAAGAAACTTAACTAAACATAGTTAAGTATCACACTTTTATCACCAGTATATGATTACTTGCATGAAGTATCAAGCTCACTTAATTAGCCTTTAATTTGGCACCCTGATGAGGGTTAAAATTTCGTTCCCTAGGACACCTACCCTTAATTTATATACGTCGCTTTCGTTTGGGGACACGCTGTTGCTTTCGCCTTGTTGTAACTTATGAAAACAACAAGATTAGTCCAAAGCAGATATTGTCATTTACTCAGTAGCCAATAAGGACCTATTGCACGCCGAGAAATTGTAAGCGGTTTGATTTCTTTAGGTTCACGATATGGCCACTTGTACCGCGCCCTGAATGCCGAAAGACACAAACAGAAGAATGCTGTACCAGCTGCTAATGAGTGCATAGCAAGGCGACTGCATAAGTAATGTGCCACAGTGCTTCCCTCCGACTATAAAAAGAAAAAAAAAAGGAAACTTCTGAACGTTGAACTTCTGTTGCAGTCCGCCTTTGTGACCTCCCAAGCTACTTACAATCACACTCTTGCACATGCGGAGGCTGTGGGCTCGACTCTCAGCGGCGGTACGCAGTTGTTTCGTCCACTTTCATGTCCCTTTAGCCTGTCACTTCTGAACTTCAAGTAAAAACTACAAACAACTGGCCCTTACGCTTTCCTTGGCTTCATTATTTTATGGCTTCATATGGTTGCGACTAGCAAAATCATTCCCCTCTTCTGTTCCCCTGCTTCTCGTTCATCACTAGCATACATGCGAGGCTACACTCACTTTGTAAACAATGACAGCCGGGTTCCAAGCACGTTCTACAAGTACGGAAGTAATGAGAACTCTTTACGGAAGCGTGAAGATAGCTAATGCCCTACCTGCCATGGAGTCGGCGCCAAGTATTCCTGTCGAAGCAGCCAAACTTCATTATAGCGTTTCTGTTCCTCTTTTCAGAGGTTGACCTCTGTGGCTATTTATTTATCTCTTATCCCAGATAATGGTCTCGTTTGTTTCTGCTAACCAGTGCACACAAGGAAACAACAATTACCAAGCAGGACGTTTTACTCTATACCTGTGTATCCGTGTGATTGGCACTGTTACAGAGTTGAGCACTCGCTCGTAAACAAAATTCACGCATACATACTTACGTTGCCCGAACGAGTGTTGCTTGATCTTAGTTTTTTTTACTTATTTTGTTTTGTTTTTACAGAGATGACACCACACGTTGCGTTCGTGCCGAACAGGAAGCATGTAAATGGGGCATTTAAAAGCGTAAGCACACGTTTTTGCCTATGCAGTGACTTTTCTTCTTCTTTTGTCTTCCTAAAGGCATAAGCCTGATCATGCCGCGTACTGGTCCGCTAATTTTGACGGAAAACGTACATTAGACGACTCTGAATACGTCGGACTACAAATGATTATCTTTTCGTGTTTGTCTGGGGATCTTTGAGGTTTGTAGGAAGAAAGAAAACAACAGAAAAAAAAGAACGTATGGCTTCTGTTCATGTTTATTAGGGACAAAAATTCTCGTGACAAATATCACCGCGTGTTCCTATGATGAAATTTCACCTCTTAGAAATGTTAGTGTCTATCACGTCAGACACTCCCAATCGTAGTCGATCGCGACTGTGTGATATTAGCGTTAGTGCCACTCGTGCAATAACACGACACTGTGGCGGCTGTGATTCGACATGTGCCTGCGCATGCGCGAGAATTTCTGCAGTATATAAATTTTACCTCTGGAGCATTGAAGCACGTATAGAACCTTCATTTGTGAAATCTTTCGTAGTTTTTAAAAAAATAACAGAATAGCGTTATGAAGTATAGCTCATATATTACAGTGCTGCTGTGTACATAAACAAATGTGTTGGTCACCTTCCTATAAGCTAAGGATGCCAGCTAATGACACAGTTCGTAGAAACAATTTGTTTTAGAGCGTAAGGTACTAAGGGCATTACGCAATAGCCAATTCATTGGGCAATTTTGTCCGCCGCCGCCGGTGTTCGTCACAGCTGTCGCCAGGATGAGAAAAAAAAAATATACCCAGTTCTCACCGGGTCCTCTGCGCGGCATTCAGCTATACTCCACCACTGCACCACGGCAGAGCTTGCCAGCTGCTGCGAAATAATGGCCTATGCAGGTGTCCTACCGCGCGAGAAGTCATGCGATTTTACATGCGATGTGAGATGCGCGCCACCTAGCGTCGATACGAGTAAACTTTGCATTGCAATTACTTTGTATTCGACTAGGTGTCATGACATGTAGCGGTTCCATCGTATCGTGCCAGGCGTCAATGGATGTGATATGTGCGGCGTGTAGTCTAGATGTCTGTGTTTATGCTTCGGTACCTGTTATGGCGGTTTCCTCGCACATCACGAATTACTGCTGAAAAAGCGAATCGTCCAGCTACGCGTGCGGTTGCAACCAGGCAACATCGGGCTCAGCAGACCACTGTGCAGAGAACAGCATGAGCCGCAGCTCACCGTCGACGCCGGATGGACAGTTCAGTTACTCCTCGTGAAAACGACGCAAAAAGAAGCTCTACTATAGACCCGCCCCTCCAGCTTACAGTGGGATTGTGCTGCATGTACCACGTGGGCCTATAAATTTCTTGCATACCAGTTTGGCCAACTCTGGCCCTTGCGCCGCTAAACAACACATACAATCATCAATTTCGTTTTTTTTTTACTGTGACGCCATCTAAGACGCCATCGTGATAGGTTGAAATATATGTATTTAATATATCATGATAATTTGCGTATCAATAAGGAATTGTACATTCAACAGGTGACTCGTCATTCCACACGAGGAAATCACTCGAAAAAGGTTAAAGAATTTGCCTGCAGAACCGATTGCTTCAGTAATTCATTTTTTCCTCGAACTATTCGAGAATGGAACCATCTCAGTGCACACATTGTCGAGAAACCCACCATGCAGTCATTCCTAAGTGCTTTATAATTCCATCAGCCTTCAATTTTCAGCAACACTTATCATCTCGCGACATACGCAATGGTTCTCCCGCAAAATGCTTCGATATGTGATGAATTACAGCAGTTTGTCATATCGAGCGACGCGCATGCGCAGCGTGTATGGTCCGTGTTCTGATTTATTCTTTCCTTGTCAAGCACTCTGTCAATATATCATTGTACAATTTTTATATCTGTAGCACGGGTTTGTATGCAAGCGACGTGCAAACTATCGATCTTTCGCTGCTTTTCAGTGCGTAGTGCGAGCCTTATGTAATGTGTTCTTGTCTTGTTATTTTTGATCATTTTTGCATATGTACTGTCCACTCCTGCCTACGGCCTTCTCTGAAGGCTGGCAGTATTTCTCATATAAATAAATAAAATAAGTCTCAGTCAGAAGCTCGAAACAATACGTTCGCTCTTTCTGTCTATCCGCCCCTTTGCGATACACCGTGGTCATCAAGCCATCTCTTCATACTCTGTTCAACACCTCCGCAGCTAGCTGGCCAGTTTCCCTGCAGCAAAGTGCAGCTATAAGCGATCACTTTACCTCCCCCAGCGCTCCCTCCCAGCGTAGGGTAGCAAACCAGATCTTCCCATCTGGTTAACATCCCTGCCTTTCCTTTTTCTTCTGTCTCTCTCCCTCTCTCTCTCTGATAAGGTCAGCACGGAGCTACCGCGACATATAGGCAGTCAGTTATTTCTGTGTTTTTTTTTTCAAGCGCCACGCAGGCACCCTGACTGATACTGTCTGCGTATGCTCTCTGCAGGGTGCAGCAGAAGATACTGTAGTGGACAAAAACGACACTCTGCGCATCTTAAACCAGATGTTATTATTGAGGAGATGGTTGTGTCTATTGTGAGATCCTGCTCCTGTCCAAGTAATCTGTCCAAGTAATCTGTACAAGTAATAAGTTCTGAGCCTAAAGATTAGCTCAAGTCTGCTGATTTTAAAAATTATTTCCTTTAAGTTAGGCGGTTTACCTGTGAGAACAGTGCAACTGCACGAAATTAGTGCCCCCAGTAATGATATTCAAAAAAGTACTTCATGTGTATAGTTGGACAGAAGTAAATCATAGAAGCCTGCAGGGCCATTTCGAAGAAACAATGACCGGCGTCTAGCACGGAGCTCAATGTTGTCGTCACCATGAGACCGAACAAAAAGCCTCAACCTACTTGTTAGCCCTTCGCGCTCAGGCTGGCAGAGGCATTGACACTGTTTGCTTTCGCTGAGGGCGCAATTGGATTATGAAGTCGGCACAGCGCATCCTTTGGAGTGAACCGCGCGCACAGTAACACAATCAGTCTGACGTCTCCAGTGGCCCGCTATTGTTGTCTGTGAGGTCCTATGAAACCCAAGGACAAAGACGCGAAGTGTGACAAAAGGGAAAAGAGCACAAAACGAATAATGTGACGTTGCGATGAAACAAAGCCAGGACAATATTTTGCGAAGTTCTTTTAGTGTGAGTTCTTCGGGTACTGTTCTAAATATATCGCCTGTATATACCACCGTTTACCTAACCTGATCATCTGTGCTGGTAAACTTGGGGACGCAAGAACAAATAATGATTTAAGACGCGGGATGGTATTTCATTTTTATTGAAACTGGAAATTATATTCAAAACCGTAGAACTGAATATTATTATATCCTTGTTAAATGTTATCATATTACCATCATGTACCTGACATTAAGGATAACAAACCGCGCGAAAAGATATATTAACATGACTTAGCCTTACTCACTGGCGATAGCTTTCCTCTTCTTTATCGCGAGGCTGAGATATCTCAACAGCAAAAAGTTGCTGCAATTTGTGGCGCCTGAGATTACAATTCAAATTTGTCATCACTGTTTCACAAGAGCAAACATGAAGCCAAAAGCATGTTGCCGGCGTTTTACCGCAATCAACGAACAATGAGAAGAAAGCAATTTATAATCATATTGCACCCACACTAATATATGATAATAATACAGGCGTAGAAAATACCAAAATATATGACACTTTTCTGCCTTTACTTTCAATCACGCCGTATATAGTTCGCAATTTGCGACGTTTACAACCTCTACAAGTACATAAATAAATGCGAACTTTCTGTACGTTATATATCGTTTCCATTTGCTCAAGTACGCCAAAGAAGTGATCTAGTTTGCGTAGGGAATGCCAGAGAATGCAAACTCGCTTCGAAAGAATCATGAGCTATACTTAGAAAAAAAAAAGAGCGGACAAAAAGACCTATGAATAAGGAAGAGATGAACGAGTCTTTTGCGTTCGACACAAAACGTTCTCGCTGCAATCGGTCGCCTTTATGTGGAGATCCGGCAAGGTAAACATGCAGCCTAATCAGGATCTCAAACAGCGCCGCAAAGGGTCTTCGGCGAAACACAGCATGAAAAAAAAGTTATCGACACTCCAAACGCGAATCTGTTTCAGGTCGCTAAACCCTTTCACTAAAACGGTCCTTAAGAAGAAAAATGAGCTCGTCACGAAGAAAAGGACCCGCGACAGCCAATTCGCATCAGTGAATGAATGAAAATGCAAGTGACTGTTGGCAAAGTTTACGACCTGTGAGTCAACATGACCGTTTCTATTGGCTGAGAATGCATTATTATAAAACTTCGAGTGCAAGAAAGTGGCAGGACGATGACAAGAAACAGCCACCAAACGCGCTCGCATTGTTACACATACGTACGCGATTTCTTTTTGCGTTCTAGAAAAGAGTAAGTTTTGGAAATCAAAGCCGAATTCATGTACTCATGAAAGCACAATGCACTGTGCTGAAGAATTGCTGGAAAATTGCTTTGCTGGAAAGAAAGCCCATATTTCACGCAACAAACGCATATTTCGCCCCTTCATCCCTTTCACGTGTTGTTCAAGCCCCGATGCTTTCGCTATGCAGCAAACTTTCAGTGGCGTGCAAAAATGTATAGTTACGTTGGGATATACCAATCGTAATTGCTTTTTGCATCCCTTAGTCAGTGTGCGGATCTTTTCTGCCTGTCAATCTCTGCTTTCTTATATTCTTACGTCCCCCTCCCACGTTCAGCACTGCAAGGTAGAGCCCTAAAAGCCCTAAATTTTCTGGTCTGGTTACCGTGCATTACTTTCTCTTTCCTTTCATCTCTATCTCTCTCTAGTCAAACGCTGTTAGCCCTACCATAGGCTACAGAACTCTACCGAGTAAGGAATTCATTTTGGTTAGTTGCAAGGTGACGTAAGAAAAGGGGGCTGTGCAGATTTTCACCTCAAGATATACGGGATATAATTTAGTATGTTCCAGCATACGTGAGCATTTAGGTCCCTAACAACACACTCAATTTTAGGCGTGCGCATACGAAAGAACATACAATAAATATTATATTGATAAACTATCAGAGCAATAAATAGAGATTAGCACAATAGTTTGTCGGACAAGAACGAGATAAAGTTGTGTCAAAAATGTTCTCCCGCAGTGCTTCCTGTTCAGCGTCGAATTTGTTCTTGTTATATGTTTGGTTGTAGAGCAATCAGTAAGTCCGCCAAGAATAACACTTCGCTGAGATTAAGAAAATTCTGGGCATCATTTGCGCTAAGATTCCATTTGCTTTAGCTGCACATTAAAGTTGCCATTGTTTGAAAATTTATTGGTAAACCCGAGGTTTGACAATGTGTGAAATAATATCTCGTACGTTTAGTTTAAGAATAGAGCCACTTTACCGCAATAATGTGCCCTTGTCGCAGTTGTTATAAGGAAGACACCAGGTTTTTTATTTCCTCCAATTCTTCAGGTGATGATGACGCAGACTAGTAAATATTTGAGGGAAACACGTATTTATATTTTCTGATCTTTTCAGTAAACATGCACGCGAATAAATACAGAAGTGCCACCAGCAGAGTGCTTCTGCTCTCCTGTACAACTTTTCAATTAGGAAAATTAAAGCCAGAAAATTTTGAAGCCAACTTGAGGCTAATTTGATGGCAGCAATATATTTTGGTAAACGTAGCCTTCTAACTTCATACACAGCAGCACCAAAGCAAACTAGTTGTTCGAAATACGACACACAGCTTGTTGTTTTGTAAATACCGTGATTCGATCGGCTGATATTTCACATTGGTTTTGTTTTTACGCACACAAGTGTGTCTATAAAAAGCTGTAACACACTCACCTGAAGGCTTCCTTTCGGGCAGTACTCCTTGACAAGACAACAGTGCGGTGGATCAATGCAAGCTCCAATGAACCGAACAATGTGGTCATGCTGGAGGTCTTTCATCTAAGGGTTTGACACAAGAATGCAGACATTGGAGATATCATCAGGCTACATCAGATATCATCCTATACTGGTACAACCAGAAGGCAGAACAGGGCGAGGCAACGTACGAACCATTCTAAGCATGGTGGCTCTGCAGGCAAGAGGCACTATAACACATATCAGGAAGTGAAAACAGAAACTTAGCCGTATTAGAAGAAAGAAGTATACGTATACGTATACGTATACGTATAAGTATACGTATACGTATAGAAGTACGCGTATACTCTTTTGAAAGAGGTGTCTTCGCTTTAACTGACATAAATGGTTTTACCTATTAGAGCATCATATCATCAAAGAACTCGATCCATTTGGTTACATGAGTAGACAATGTCACCCAGTGCGCCGAACCGCAGATTTTGTGAAAGAAATACCCTTGTAGCCGCTGATGCAATATCATAGCACTTACAGGTTCAACAAGTGCACACGTTATACGGGACAAACGTTGGCAGTAACAGGATAAGCGCGTCTTCTGAGTTTACTAAATTTCGCAAGAAACACCGAACGCGAAACATGCAAATTAGTTCGAGTTTATTTTATTGTGTGCTTGCTATTGTGCTATTACTGCTTTTTTCACGTGCTTACGCGAGCCTACTTACTTCTTACTTGAAAACATTAAGGCGTATTTGCCTCCACCATGTGAAGTGAGCTTTTCCGCCCCTGTAGGATGAAATCTTAACTGAAAAGAGTTTCTTTTGCAAGGATTGCAAAAGTGTGCGGTGTTGACGTTGTTGGTTTATTTTAAAAGGCGTTGCAACGGAGCGTGTGGTGTTTTTCTTGCTTTTGTTTTCATTTTTTTCGCCATTCCGACGCCTGGTAAAGATTCGTTACCTCCGATTTTATACTTTCTTTCAATTCTTTCTTTCTTTCACCTCATACGTTCCAATGATAAAGGGAAATAGAAGGAACATCACAAACAATTATTACTAAATGAGGTATTATATTTCCACATTTGACCTTGCTGCAGCTTCTCAGCTACAGTTAACTACTTTTCAGAGCAGACTGTCTCAGTGAAACCGTGAGAAGTTTCAGTGCAGGACGATGCGTTGTTACCGAGTACCACAAAGAAGAACCGTAAACTGCGAGCTTGCAGCAGTAGCCGTGTGATTCTTTCCTTTAAAATTACCACGAATATCACATTAAATGTATCGACACAAGCAACTGTTCCCATGAGAAAGTCGTCAAAAATAACGTTCAACAACAGTTTTTGTCTTGCGCTGACATTATGCGCCTTGTTTCTATTAATAAGTGCGAAAATGAACGCGAACGTAAAAACAAAGCAACATAAGTGAACATTTTTTTTTCGGTTTGTCACATAGTCGATAAATACTGAGCGATCAATCACCTGAACCGGGCTGCTCGGCCGTTACGTCCAATTTAGGACGAAGCGTGCGGCATGACCACAAATAATTAACACCGAAATGACATTCCATAGCACTCGGAGCTGCACCACGCCGGGGATGGCAAGGCGCGAAGTATGCTGTCGCGCTAGAAGAGACTGGCATTCGCTGCGAGATTAGTGCGTCGAACACATGAGCGCCCTGCATTACTGCTGCATGGTCAGCTCAGCGACTCTGGAGCGAAGTGCTTAAGCGAAACAAATAGACAGAAACATTTTAACGCGCGACAGCGAGTGAGCATTAGCGACGGACGCTGAGGTTTACGAGCCGCGTGCCACGTTCATTACTTCGCCGCCGACCGACGCGCCGCTGAGCAGTGTGGCCACCGCGGCGGCCCAATCTCGCGTTTAACGATGGGGACCAAGCTGCGTTTTTCACTGATTTACGAGCGTTCTTCGGCTTTACGTCCGCTGGGCTATGAGATTCCGGTGGTCCGCCCAACAAACAGGCCCCGTGATGAACTGAGTTCCAGCGCACACGCTCACTCTACGCAGTGCACGGGCGTTCGAAGAATTTCAAGATGGTCAGGTTTTCGAGTCATGCAGTAATCCCGACGCCCAAGCACTGTATACGAACACTCGCGTATTTGTTTGCTGTTTCCATGGGAACATCTATGGGATCCTCTGTTCAGTTGCGTAGTGAATTGCAGCGTGACAATGGGTTTTTAAGGAAGCGTTCATCTGTCTCCCTTGCTCATTTTTTTCAACGTTCTGCAGTAGGCCAGAAAAATACTACTTTTATGCGGACTTCTCTATATTTTGCTATTAAATGTCTTTATCTTTCTGGGACAAATGCGTGCTGAAAAAGCCAACAAGCGTTTCAAATGCAACATGTATATATATATATATATATATATATATATATATATATATATATATATATATATATATATATATATATATATATATATATATATATATATATATATATATATATATATATATATATATAAGCCTTCACAATTTCTATGCGCTCTCAGAGATCATTTACAAGTAAACAGGTGTCTATAACGGTTGCACTGCTCTGAACACGGGCCCGTCCAGCTTTGCATATATCCCTTTACCATTCCTTTCTGATCAATTTGCCTAGATCTCCGTGAGTGCAATATCGATCACTGTTCAGAAAGGTTGGCTCTTATTCAAAGTCAATAACTGGTCAATTTTCAAACTATTGAACATCTGCTTCGCACTTCTGAACAAGCACCTCTAAATTCAGCACCCCTACTTGCTCTTGAATTGTTACTATTTATTACAATTATTTACAAACTAAATGGCCAGTTCACTATTTTTCATCAACATGTTTTGATCGACATGAAGTTGTAAGACAACCAAGTGTCTGCTCCCATCATTCTATGAGAGCTGTAAAAAGCCATCGATCGCAATGAAGTTACCTATCAACGTAAAGTACCAACAGCCGACGGTACCAGAAGCAATCGCTGATTCGCACTTAGCATGCTTCAAATTATATGTGAAATAGGTGGACGTCACACAAATAAAAAGAACGAGTCTTTTCACGAAGGGAGCGCTTGTTCATGTTCTCACGCTCTAATTTGTAAAAGCTAAGGCGAAGGCTTTTGGTACTGCAATGTTGTGACACAGTGGAAGCCCATATATGGGACAGCCGTGTTTAGCAACTGTAAAACAAGACGCTTTTCCATGCTTGAATTTTTTTTCCTCAATATAAGAGCAACAAGTCGGCCTGAAAGACGTCAGCACCTAATGGAAATGCAAAACTAGGACGAGGCGAGCTACTTAGTGGCTGAATAAAATGTGAGCACATAGCTTCTCGTCACAAGCCCTCGCGCCGACGAGAAAGAATGGGCCGACATTTCATCCAATAAAGCATTCGACGCTCTCGGCCCTGCGGAGCCCATTTTTTCTTGCGCTTGTATCTAGGCGTGCCTCCAGCCACGTTCCATCTTACAGCCTCTTCCCACACACTAAGAATATTGGAGAGAAAGTGGCCCAATTTGCCATGTTTCTAATCAATACGATCATACGTGCAGCTTCGAACAGCGGGTCTACATCAGAACTCAGTCAGAGCAAAGAATTATTTAGCCTGAGGTCTTATTTTTTCCCTATACCTGGGCGCTTTTGCTTTCATCCGCGCTAGAGATATTGATGGATTAGTACTAGGTGAATGCTGGCAGCAGTTTTTTTTACGACCGACAACTTCCTTAATATATTACCCCGATAAGTATCTCCAAGACAAATTTTATTGGCCTTACAAGCAAAACAGAACGACAGACAGGCTTCAGCAATAATATTACCTAATTTATTAAACGTTATTTTATCTATCTATTGGAGGTACACGTGTTTACTTCTGGTGGCGAAGTGCTCGAAATAGCGAGTTCCTGTTATGAATATGCCAAATGGTCAAATTGGAGTCGGCTAACTGTCAACTGCTCCAAAGCGAGCTAGGAATTGAAATTTCCACAACAAAATGCAACATTTCTAATTATTCATTGCGCCGAAGCTTGTAGACTGACCAAAAACGTTGAAGATACGTAAGAATAGCGAAATGACACCGGAAATGCTACAATGAGAGAAGAAATATTTTATTAATTTGTACAGCAAGGGAGCTACTTGGATTAGGGAGGAAACGAGAATTAATGAGGTTCAAGCTCAAGGTAAAAACAGCAAGCAGAGTTGGGTAGTTCATGTAAATGCGTGCAGCGGAAAACTGGTGGCAGAATACGAGCAGAGGGTTGTTATCACAGGAAAGGAACTGCAAGTGGCACTAAACGTGAGTTAATTACATTCTCTTGCAAATACTAGGAAAGTTTCGGTTACGGAATTCTTACGTAGACTACGTTTGATTCTTTTTTCTACTCAAAGGTTCTTCATCGAGAGTCACGCTGACGTCTAGGAGAATATGGACAGGCTTGCTACTTTCGAGCTCGAGAAAAGATTCAACGAAAAAAATACACCTAATCAGGAAAAGCAGCCCCTCGTCAAACCAAGTCGGAGTGAAGATTACGCGCCTCATAGAGAGCGCGTTAGGTTAGATTGAGTGACGAGTTGCGGCGTCACTTTCTGAGCGCTCGCACGAATAAAGACAATATTGCCAGACAAAATTTCAGCGCCGTGTAAGCAGTGGTTCACTTTTTGTGCTGGTAGCCTGGGCTATGTACCGCGCAAGAATACTGCGATGGATCCTGCAGAATAGACAAACGAATGCTTATGTGAATTCTGATATCCGACGCATACACCCAAATGTGATGTCACAGCTGCTGGATGACCATAAATGGCTGAAGTTGTACTACAACACGCGCTAGGAAGTCTCCTCCGTGTGCCTAGACAGAGTCACATATTCAAGGAGGAAAGGCCCCCAGATTTTCGCTCTCGCACCCGATCTTACTCGCACATGCGCTGAAACGTCGAGCGCCGCGACAAACGCCACGCCCTCTGTACATACTAGCAATTGTAAAAATGGCGCCCGGGCCGCAAGAAGTAGAACGCCTTCCCCCTCCCCCCAACACCTACCTACCCTGCCTTTGCCGCGGAACCCTGCGCGCGACAGAAGATGGCGCGCTTCCTCTCCACTTCTCGCCATTGCGTGTGCGAGAATGAACCGCAATCGCCGGCTCACCTTCGCAGGCTTTCACTCGCACATACAGCATACGGTGCGCGGCGACGATTTTATCGCGCTTTGACTTTGTACGAAACCTCATGGCGACACCTACGGCGATGGCAGAAATGCACTTGGAGTCTCCACATAATTGCTATTGCAATGAAACAGGTAACATAACTGATCTTTCAGTATATTTACGTCTGCATTATACACTTGCAGAATATATAAATATGCAGTACAGGCAACAATGCTTAATAGCGTTAGGTACATTGTAGATATGATGAAGAGAGGACCACGCCAGGAAACAGTTATCGGTGCACTGAATTAAAAAGACGCTGTCGCATTTGTTAGGGAGATGGTTACTTGTTCGACTGTCAGCATTCTTAGAGAATTGGCTTCTTGTTTGGGCCGCAGCCATGTTGCTGACCAGGTCAAATTGTGCTTCCAGCAAGTCACTTTCCTTTCATATGCAGGACAGCCTATCCCACGCATGGGCAGTGGCGGGGTGTGCATTGCAGTTTAGTTGGCAGGCAGGTGGTAAGCATGAAGGCGGAAAGTCTCCTTCAGATGCGTACTGTATAGCAAGCGTTCGCAAAAATCCCGTCGACTCACTCGCTGCTTTACAGACGTCCTTGTGTTTTTATGAGCTAGTGAAAGTAAGAAGGCCGCTGCGGTTGGAATCTAGTATCGCACTTGCAGTTATGTCTTACGCTTCATTATTTGCTACGCCACCGTCACATTGAGCCGTGCGCAGCCGCCTCATAGTATCCGCTTCGTTTGTGAC
This sequence comes from Dermacentor albipictus, assembly GCF_038994185.2. Lineage (NCBI taxonomy): Eukaryota > Metazoa > Arthropoda > Arachnida > Ixodida > Ixodidae > Dermacentor > Dermacentor albipictus. The sequence continues at coordinate 145,737,958 of NC_091824.1, forward strand.
GATGGGTTCGGTACGAAACGCCCGTAATACATGCGCTAACGCTTGCGGAGTCATGTCAAATAGTTGAAAACACCATCAATATCTCCCCATTCTACAACACTTATGACGCTTTATGTCTATACTATTATTATTTTTTTATTTGGGAAACATGCATAACAGCAGTCAAGGTCAAACTGACAGCTGCCTCCAAAATGGGCACTACAACCGCCTGCCTCGAATGGCAGACTAATAAACAGAGGGAACAGACAAGAAAAGAAGGTGCCAACAGCTGTGCGATCATGCTCTCAGAAAAATGTTTTTGTTTCTTCATCGCCCGCCAATTCGAGTCGCCGAAAGATTGCTGAACGAGCTAGCGCTCAAGAAAAGGTCATCCTGCATAATATAGATTTTTCGTCATCATTTACTTGTAATCCGCGAGCTTCTTTATTGTTTGCGCATTTCAGGTACTTCTCCCAAAGGCGCATTTCAGGCACTTCTCTTGAGGCAGCTAGGATAACCTCAGAATAGCTATTCAGTAGCGTTTCGTTTTTTTTTCTCACTGCATATAAGCTCACTATGATTTTTCTCTAGGGACATTCACGCTGAAAGCCTGAAGAAAACGAATAACAGCGCTGAACAACGGGATGTCACTGAGATAGAGGAAGCCTTGGCTGAGTCACATCCCGTTATTCAGCGCTGTTACTCGTTTTCTTGAGACATGTATACTCACGAGCCCAAGTTAGCACGTTACTGCGGGAAGCTAGAAATAGGAAAACAGAATGATTAAATTGAGACGAAATATTTCCCAATATATCAGCCACACTCCATACCGCATGAAGAAATAGATATTGAATTGACAAGTTTTCTAATACCTGTCTGCGGCCTAGTGGTCTGTCTATACTTAAGAAGTTGTGCCGCACGATCGAGTAGCCTTGGCGTCAACTCATCTTTTTTTTCTGACAACAACACTTCTTAGAGATGTCGGGTAAAGTGACGCGACAGGTTACCGGCCACAAGCAAAAAAAAAATGGCTCGGTAGAACACTTACAAAAAAAAATCCAATTCCTTGCGCTAACCTCGGTTCAAAAGTACCTCATGGATATACTTTGCAGAACGAGATAAACGTGGAAAGAAAGCAAAAAGCGAGACCACAAAAGGGTTTTCTGCGCTTCTTTAAGGACCCCTCGATACACCTTATTTTACTTTTAGCTCTGCCGAAAAGAAGGTTTCCATACCGCAAAAAAGCCAAGGAAGCTGTAAGGAACAGCCTTCCAAAGAAACCGCAGGATCTTAGTAATAGGAAACGACATCTCAGAAAGAGACGAGTAAGGAAAAAAAGGAACACACTTAATCGAGGACTGGTGTCTTCCTGGTGTCGTGTGCACGTTTACAGCACTACGCTTTCGTGCTCTCGCGTTCATAGCAGCCACTTTGGCTGGCGCACATTAAAGAGCCAACAGAGTGGGGTTTCCGTGACAGAGACCTGTGGTTCCGCTACGGAGCCACAAAGGCACAGGAGAAGAAATGTCATTTGCGCAAAGGTTCGCGTTTAACTCGTATCCCGATTGCCTCTGATATTGTGTCATGACCAGCCTTTCCATGCGCTCCTTGTCCTCTTCTTCACTTTGTCCACATTTGCACACGTCACCTGTTTTTGAAAGTTTTGTCCAACAGTTGCAAGAAATAAACCACGAACATTAAGATACGGATAAATTGAACCCTCTGCTTACCCTGTTCATTTCAGACGACAGAGCAATGCTACAAAGCACCGCTTTACCATGTTTTGAGTAATGTTTGATGCACCGTGGTTCGTCAGCAGTACTGGATAAAGGGTTTTTTTTTTCCTTCTCGTAATGCCTGCTGCCAGTAATTCACTTGCGAACGGAATTTGAGCTGATGAATAAACAGATTGAAGGGGAAGCGCAATATGACGAAGACAGAAGCCTAATAATTAAAATTTGTTTGAAAAAACGTGAAATGAGTGACAGTACACCAAGTGGAAATTTAATTACTGGTAATTAAAAGGACTGCCTAAAACATGCAGATAGTATGGTGTCACATTGCTTACTGTTTTTCACATAAGTCTGAAATACCTGTGAATAAAATTAATTATTTTTCCGTTATTTAGTGAGAGCGCATAATAATTTGCAACTGAATGTGATAAATTCCACTGGAAGAAATCATTGGCAATGGCTGTCGTGGCACAGTTCGATAACGGAATTGTAGATTGGCTCATTGGTATAATGAATGAATCAGTCAATGAATAAAGAAATAAAATATTGCTCTAATGATGTCTGAACACAAATGAATTACTGAACAAAATAATTATTCTATGACCAGACCAACAAAGAAAGGAAAGAGTAAATAGAAGAATAGCGGAGCAAATCTTTCATGTTAGTCGCACTGCGATAAGCTCTATGTATTTCTCTTTATGCACAGATATCATACGAAGTGACTGAGCATGTATGCCACACTCACTAGTACATGGTTGCAGCACTGACTAAGACTGGAACATTTCTTTAACTTAATCTCGAGTACCCCATCAGGTATTTCCCTAGCCTAACTTTACCAGTTCTCGTTAACTTCTCTATGACATTCTAGTGTTTGGAATATATTAGAAACAATTATTGAAATATTAGTATTCTTTAACTACCTAAAAAAGCCTCTACCCAAAGAAACACTGTTTGCAGAAAGTTTTTGTCCCATTTAGTAAATATAATGATCACTTAGCTGAAACTAAATAAAAGCAAACACAGGCGTCCTCTATATTGCTGAGTTTCTAAATTAAACATTAGTAAGGATTTAATATCAACAGCAGGCCTGTACATAACAAGAGCAGAAAATTAGACGTTCTCGTTCTTTCTACAAATGAGAGAAAATCAGGAGGTATTTACCACAGAAAAGCGAGAATGAATTGTGACTCAGCGACCACGTGATGTACTTTGCTTTCTATTACGCCATGCTGAAGGCACAATGTGGGTAGCGCGGATCCAGGCGCCCGCACTACCACCCAGAGTAAAACGTAGCCCTCCTTGGTTGCTTCCCGTTTCTTTGGTTTACTTTTGCCCAGCGCAACCTTCAGCCGGTGCCCGTCGGCAAAACCGCATCAACGGACGGTTGTTCCACTTCCAGACCTTCCGGCTTTCATGTGGCCGAACAAGAGCGACTTGGTCCCAGTAATCACGAAATGGCCTTTCCCCCTTCGGCAAACAGGGACAACGCTAACGCTAAACCGAGTTTATGTTCGTCTCCTGGCGTTGGCCTGCAGTTGACTGTTGCACCATGGCTGTGTTTGTCTGTTTGCCCACGTCGCGTCTCCACACAAGGGCAAGCAAAACAAGCACTCAATTGTTCGCTGACAGGAACCTGCACTGCCTACTCGCCGACCTGCTTTCAGTGACCGAGCCTGAGAGAGAACCACTGAGTTGACACTGCGGATGTTGCCCAGAAAGAGCCGCTTGTCGATCGCAGAAGGCCCAGGAAGTCCGGTAACGTATATACCCGCAAACATCGTCAATACTGTGCGAGTGAGTTTGTATTTTGAGCGCTGGACTTTCCCAAACAATTTCAGCGGTTTCTCTTGTGCTTGTACACATTCGACAATGTTACAAACTGAAATCGGTCACGTAGCAGTTTTATATACAAATGATCAAGTTTCTAATATTTAATGTCCCCGAAAAATCACTTCAATATAATTCACGCAAACATTTCTTGGTCCACAAAACCCAGTGTTGCAGTAAAAAATCGCATGTGAAAGCCATCTGTATTGACAGCATTTCCTTGATTTGTAAAGCAACCTGCATTTTCAATCTGTATTCGTCGCATGAACTTAATATTATTCATTCACCTTAAGGCGCTGTGTCTTTGCTGCCTGCTTAGGAGCACCTGTGGAATTTGAATGGGCAAGAGAACGCGAAACGCAAGGTACGGGAAGGTTTATTCTAAAATAAGCCGCATGGTTGTTCATTGCGTCCATAATAACTTTCGCAACATTTAAACGAAGAAATTAATAAAGTACACCCGGCACAAAAGGGCTCCTTTATAATGAGAACATGTCGTCTATCGTGCTGCTCGTAACTTATTCGAAGTGGTTGCCTCTTCATATTGTGTTAAGACTGTAAAAAAAATGATAAGTACCGTAGGTTATTCTCTCTAATGGGCACAAAACAACAGAGCTTAAAACATGGAATATAAACTGAAAGCATCGTCAGAAATTTACACAAATCATTGCGCGTTATGAGATCACTTATAACGTGAGCGTGCTGCCAAAAGAAAAATTTATACGGAATACTGAGCCGAAGATCACCGTACTGACATCATTCCATTCGCCACTTGTTATCGTCGATCATCACTTTCTCCCCTTTACCTTAGTGAGACATGAAACAGCTTCGAATCGTGCGTGCCACATATATTTAGACATTTAAAGGCCCGCCTGGCGCGAGGGAGGGCGGACATTTTTTTTTCTATTTCTTTCTTGAGATGGTGGAAAGGCCACCAAGCATAGTTATGAACAAGAATCCGCGCCTTCCATGGGCTTCATGACAATATGAACGTCTCTTGCTTGGTCCCTGTGGCGGCCGATACGACGGAGCGATACAATATTTAGACAGCATGACAGCCCTTGTGCATCTCTACGTGCCAAAAAATGCACGTAAAATTGTAGAAAACAACATGCAATACGCCGCAAGAAAAAGATTGTGCAAAAAGCAGATGTCCATAAAGCCAAGATTACTTTGACAATAGCATTCGTAGGTTAAAGGAGACTATTTGTAGATGTTATTATCGCACCTACATGCGTTCTGCAAAATGCGTAAATCAATGTTCCCACAAAAGGACAACGAAATCACGCAGGGACTAAGCAGCAAAGGCTAATAAAATACACAGTCACATTTGTAACAATTTTGGCACATTGGTGTGCACGTGATTGCACCTATAAACCAAATTAACAAAAAACTAGAATCCAAGAGGACGTATATGCGACTTCAATGTTCTCGAGGCAATAAAAAAGAATATTTCGCAGGATCACTCCGCTCTGAAAGCCGCTTTGCTTAAGTTATGCAGAGTAATCGAAGTGAAAAGAAATAAACTAGCAATTATCGGCTAAAAACTCACTTTGGAAGCAACGATGAAACGAACCGTAACGAGAACCGTCTAGACATTATAGTGTTGCTGCTTCAAGCGTAGTAGGCATGCAGAACTTAGCCAAAATCAGGTAAAAAAAAATCGGAACTGTCGCTTCGCACAGATTACAATAAAACATGCTCCAGCGCACTTCGAAAACTCATTGACATGCTATTCAAAAGACTCATTCTATAAGCCGTCCCCATAAAGTAAAAGGAAACGCCACTCAACTACTTCCACGCATGCGCACATGAATATAGTCGACAAAAGCGGACATTGAAAGGAAATGACAGGCGCGAGATTCTCTCAGGCCTGAATCGCACAACTTTCCATAGACCACGACACAGTCGATTTCCCGGGGTCTGCCTCCGCGCCATCTTTGCAGAACGCTGAATTTTGTGAGCTTATTTTTTTTTCTTCACTAGCTCCTGAATACATACCGCTGCTGTCTACATGCAATGCATGTTTCCATAAGAAACAACAAAAGATCATCGCATAAAAATAATATATTGGTTATGTCAAACCGCGATAATTCAGAACTAAATCGAACTAACCAGGAGAAAATGAACAGGTAGCTTGTCTTACGAAAGAAGGCTGTGTTGGTGTTGTACTAATTACCGCGTGTTTATCTTGATTCGCTAAACGTGAGGCAATCCCGCTATAAAATGCGCCATGTTTTAAGCGGAGAAGTAATTTCTGTGCACTCTGCACAGGCGCAAGGCGATGTGCAACACGAATGATGGACACGGGCTACAGGGCGGACGCACTAACTGTTGCCACCACAAGTAGTATCGCGAAGTTACAAATAAAACTCATTAACGCGTGTTAAGCAGCGCGTGCTACTGGATTCATACAACTGGAAAGAAGCGACGCGAGCGCGGAAATTCAAATTCGGAACGTGGCGAGAACGCGACCGGAACACACGCTCACGATCTCAATTTGTTCTTCGTATCTTATTAGTATTGCGAACGAACAGGTTTAATGAGAGATAAAGCGGAGAGGTTGGCCAGAGGCGGATGCCTCTGGTATTCTACTCCCCAAGAGAAACGGAATGCCATGGTGGTAGAGGCACAGGCATACTATCGTTAGTGTCCGAAGATAATAGTAACACAAAAAGTTATCTTGTGCATGTTTCAAAGTGATTACATGCTTTGATAGAAATATGAAATACAAACTGGGGTCTCATAGTCATAGACTGTATTGGGACCTCCGATCTAGTTTAGGTGGTGAGAGGAATTCCTGTGTACGCCTTTCTATATATAGACGTATATACTATATGTGTGGAAGTATATATTAGCCCTTAATGAAGGCGGCTGGTCAGTGGCAAAGAGCACGCTTACGAATGAAAACCTCTGTGAAAACCGTTGCCTTCTGTCTGTGCTGCCACAGTGAAAGAAGAATCTAAAATAAGCGTTGCACGTGTTAGGAAATGAGCTTTTAACCTTTAGGCTATAGCAGCTAATGCAACGGACGATATTCAGCACTATTCAGAAAGTCAGCACCCTAAACTGCATCGATGTTAGTAGCTGCGACTCTCCAGTTCAATAAAGCATGCCGTGTCTGGTTTATACCGTCATTCAGATAGGAAAACCAGCAATCTGCAGAGAGCCCATCCGTAATAAAGACGAGGAGGAATAGAAAATGCGTAGCAGAAATAAGCTGTGCTGAGTTATCCTAAATAGTTAACTACCAGTGTGAATTTTGAATTCCTATGATGTAAAAAAAAAAAAACAATCGCACCCGATTACATATACATCGCTGAAAAAAATCCTGCATTTATTATTTTCTCTGCATCTTCATTGGTTCAGCGAACGAACGCACCACGTCCAGGTGATCACTACTGCCTATCTGTGGAAACAGCAGGAAGACGTTTTCTTAGATCTAGAATGTTGTCACGGCTATGTACGCATAAAGTAGAAAACTTAGGTGTATCGTAGAAAGCCCTGTATAACGTGCTAGAACACAGCATATGTATGTCATTAACAAATATGTATCTAAAACGTAACAAAATTACTGCCCGCTAATTTCTGATAATAATTAGGAAGCTTTAATTCGGTAAATGCAATTGGGTAGGTATGATGAATACAGTCAGTGCTATATTGTGGCTTTAACATTTGAAGTTTGCATTTGTTCGTGCTGAAGGAGAAATGTCGGTAAGTCAGAAAGCCAATGAGCATGGTCAACGCGGCGTACATTTAGTTTGCTGCCCTATTTATACAGATGCAAGATAACAATATATGTGTCAAGAGAAAGATAACACTTTCTGCACCCGCAAGCAACAGAAGGTGGCTCGGGGGTGCACTAAAGTCTACAGAGTGTCGTGGAGAGTAGTAGCCGGAGAACTTTAGACCCTTGGTGATTCGTGGATGTAGGAAGCTTATCTCAAGAGAGATGATCCCAATTGAAGCAAAAAGAAACAGTGGTAACCACTCTAGAATGTAGTATTGGGGGCTTAAATTACAAAATAATAAACACGCATATACGTCGTTGAAATGAACAGCGTTTATTTAGATCTCTTTGCATGTAATTGCATCGTTCCCTTCCTGAACCTTTATTTGTTCGTGAAAATTTACTTCGCTGCTGAATGCGATCATGTGCAGTGAGCACACAATGAAAAAAAGAATATGCGCTCTGCAACGAATGCCGTGTGCTTGTAAGAACAAAAACTTGTTTTGTCAGCCAAGAATACCACAAGATCAAAAAGATATATATATATATACACGCGCCTATATCAGATAACAAGAACAGATCAAGGCTTCTTGGGACCAGTATATCCAATTGCGGCTTCCCCCGCTTCGGTGCCCCGGGGACCGCAATTTCCGCAAAATACAAAAAGAAGGGAACGCAGACGTCGATGCGAATGGAGCGAAGTGGTGACCGGCTCCTGTAAATCGAAGGTGAGCCCCGCGACGAAGACAAAATAGAGCGGGTTGGGCCCCAGCGAAAAAACCGCAGCAATCAGAGAGAGCCCTTCGCTCCGGAGGCATCCCACCGAGCGCCATCCGTGAAATCGACAGGCGAGTAATTTCCATTTATGACGCTGCCATACAGAACTCAACGATAGCTCCACGCCCTTTGACTCTGGTGAAAGGATCCTCACTTTCCTGCGCGCTTCTTTCATCGTAGTTCGTCGGCAATGCCGTCTACCTCCGTCGTCGTTCGCCTGCTACCTTCACCGCCTCGGCTTCAGCCCTCGCCGCACACACAGAGACGCGCAACCCTTCTTTCAGCATCACTTCTCGTTCGACGGCAACCCGCCATCTCCATACAAAGTGGAGCCTGCCGCCCCCGCCCGCCCGCCAGACGCCGTACTCAATCTGAAGAAGCGCGCGGAACTCCTCCTCTCAGCCGCCGCAAGAAAATTGAGATCCGCGAGCCTTTGGTGTCGATCGATCGCATCGAAGACCGCGCGGTGCGTGTCGTCTTCCCAATCTCGGACCCGCAGCTTCGTCTTCCCGTCACCAGTGTGCCTCTCACTGCGTCGTGCTCGACCTTTGTGCAAATCGACCACACGCCGCAGCCGCTTCACCTTCGCGTTGAGTATACTCTCGGGTAAAGTTGTGCGGGGACAGGTAGGTCGCTTTCACCTAATTTAGAAGAAGTCGCCCAGCTCTAAATATTGACACGTGTACTTATCTTTTTCGGGCAACCACGTTTCGCCGCCTAACAAATGTAATCGCACAGCGTGGGACGAGCCTGCATGTACCCGAAGTTTCTGGAAAGTTATCGATGCTTCTATCCGCTGTCTGTTGTCGCCGATCCTTATGTTTTCTGATTTCATCACCTGACGCGAATGGTGTAGAATATTGTCGAAGGCACGCGGGCCCGAAGAATTAGTCTGGAACATTCGATGACTGCTCTATAAAAGCCGACGCGCTTGACCCGCTGATCAGATTTCCGACGATCGCCGACCGCGTTCGCCGCTATCGTTGTGCTAGAAGTGTAGCCTGTTTTTGTGGGCACAGGTTCGCCCAATAAAAGCTAGTTTTGTATTCCACCGTATTGCTGTTTTCTTCACCGTCACTACTACGTGACAATATCCTTATAGAGTGTCGACTAGAGAGTCAAATGTGTGAATCCTCAAGTTGTCAAATGCGAAGACAAGAGCTGCAGTGCGAAGCTGACGTAGTGGAGGCGCTCTCAGGCATATTCCAGTTTTTTTCTGAGAACAATAAATGGCGGCAATAGCGGTGATGCCTCATGAAAGCTGTGATTCTCCATGATTTAAAAGGAGGCGGTCACCTAATAGTAAGTAAAGTTTGCATGACAGTTCAGGTCATTTGAAGCCTATGTCACTGCGAGTCACTATCACATGTATATACCGCATTGCCTTCTGTCTTAAGGCGTGAATGCCAGCGGTGAACATAATTGACGTCTGCAACTAGCACTCGTAATGGTTAATCTTATAAGACGCGCCACTTAAGCTTTATCCCGCGATTTCGCTCCAAGTGCAACTTGTTCGTTTCCGCACCTTAGAAATCGATCAATTTCATCGACACTTTGGCTGTGCATTGTTAAATATTTCCTTTCGAATTATTATACTAGCAGCATCATGCGCCGTCTGAAATAACAGCTGATGGCTGTTTATCAGATTTGACAACTTTCGACAGATGGCTGAGTCTGGAAAAATAATACTTCGAGTGGAGGTATTGTCCAAACTAACCTCCAATGCTCCTACCAGTTCAATAACAAGACCCAAAATTTGCGCTTTGTTCAACTTGGCTGGTTTTACGATGTCCTAAAGAATGGTAGATGTTCATGAGTGCGTGTTATTTAGATAATAGTGTTCTACTTATATCAAATGCGATTTTACCACCGTGGGTAGCTTTTGTTCATCACCCCTTTGTCATCATCTGTACAAATTATTACGCACAATCCTTCCCGTCGTTTGGGGCTTTCACTCACAGAAGAGCATACAGTCGATTTCAGACCGACCTTCGACTGACGCTTCACTAGCCGTCTAATTTCTTAAATGTTTAAAACCGCGTGTGCAAGTGCCCTTATTCAGTGCTGCACAACATTCTGATACACCAGACATTACTGTGCAGCACTGTACAGTAACTGAACAAGGCATGTGGAGGCTCCAGCGCCAGTTGAACGCACGCTAGGTCACTTTGCTTGGGCAGAGAAGCAACACAGGGCAGGAGCCTTAAAATGCTGCAAAAATCAAACCATATGCCTGCTGTAATAAGTTAAAACAAACACTTTCTTCATAATAGGAACTTACCCGTTTTCACACTTGCGGAAATAGCGCTTTGCCGCATAGCTGGGCATCACTGTCACTAGTATTGAAACCGACAAATTTTCACAATATTTTATTTTTAGTTATCTGATTTACAAAAGTTAGGAACTAGGAATCAGATGCATCTTTCGTTTGTTTAAATTTTTGTTTTACTCCAACTACTTGTAATAAAAATAGCTAATTATTATTTTCATTTTAGTTCCTGAGGCGTTTTTTTTTTTACGTTTCAGATAAGAATACTTAAAGCATGTCTCAGAAATTATTACTGTTGTGCATCGACTCAGAACACCTATGACCAGGCTATAATTTTGTGTCGCAGCAAGCGTTTCGACTACTACGTCATCAAATGAAATATAAAAACATAAAAGCAGCGAAAACACACACGTTTCAAGCGGTACCGAAAAACTTAAGCCCTTCGCTCACGTTGGGCTGAGCAAAAAAGTAAATTAGCTTGCTGCAGATTACGATTTCATGTCGTTTTTGTAACATAATTTGCACTGGGAATGCGGGCTTTGCTCCCGTCACGCTCAAAAGCAGTCTAAAAATACCTGTGTCTAGGTAACAAACCTTTCGTGTAAGGGAGGAAAAGTTTTTAATGATTCCGGTAATAGAACTAAATGCTTTGCGCACTATCCGAACAAGAGCCAACAGCATACAACCTCTGCTGTATTCGCTAAGGAAGTCTCAAATGAGCATTTGCATAGCCACCGCAAACGGAAGCAATAGCCTTGATGGTCTTCCCAAAGAACACAAGAACACCTTTAACATAAAAGCTCAACTCACTTATCAAGTTGCCGTGGACAAGCGGCGAAATTAAATGCACCAAGAAAAGCACATTCCACAAACTGTCCGAGAAACGGAAAAAATAACTTTGCAGCAGCAGCTCTTAGCTCACATTTCTGAGCAGTAAAAGTGGCTGTCTGAGTTTGGATCTGGGTGTGAACCCCTCACACATGTGAAAAAGCAGAGAGGTCTAAGTTCTTCAGGCTCGTTTCTTTCTGGTTCCTTCCTTTAAAGAGGAGTGGATTGCAATTCCATCTTCCCAGCCGTTAACATTTTAATAAAGTGAGTTTGGGATTTAAGCAACTGAGCCTTATAAGTGAAGACCTTTCACACGCATAGTGGAAACAGGAAGCGAAAAGTGAAGCCGCGGTTGTAAATCACCTGGATTTTGTAACGGTTAAAGGTTATCCCTTGAAACGAAAAAAAATATATATATTTTAGTTGAAGGCCAGAAGCTACCCTCCCTCGGATTGAATATAAAGTTTTCTACGGCACCTTTCTAGCTGAGATTTCTTCCAGTACTTACGTATTTCAGCTCCAGAAGAAGGGATCTGTTGATGTCTATCCTTGCCTTGTTCAATGGCTTAATTGCCACGAGGGTGTCCTGAGAAAACAATTCAGTTTCAGTACATGCAACGTGGACGTTATTTGGCTGTGCATTGCAAATAAGCTGTATTTTTATTTTTTTCTATAGCACTTAACTTGCTTTGTTACACGTATTACTGACATGGTTGTCAAGAAATAGATGCAGACTGTGGCAAAGTATTAACATTTAGGTGCTTTAATTCGCATTGCGTCACTGATTGCAATCTACCTAATGCAACTTTGACTGTGTCTGATCTCCACATAAATATATTAGAAAATTGTATTTGCAATAATGCATTAGAGGGTGCGCCTTGACCATTTTTTCCTTTTGTTTTACTCTCAAAATTTTCCCTGAAAACTGTGAGAAATTTCCAAATTATCTTTCAATTCCACGAGATATTGCCCGCAGCGTGCTCCCTGAAAAATATTTAATACATGCCTCTTAGTTGTGCTCCTTGAAACATATTCAATAACAAATCGTGCTTTCATAAAAACACTTCGTCCCACAATACAGAAAAGCATTCAGTTAAATTTTCTCAACCCACTGCAGCAAGAAAAAAAAACGTAAATTACACAATAATGTGCACGAGCGCCCAAACTCGACAGTAAGCGACGATTAAGCAGACACGCATGGCCCATTCACGGAGAGTAAAGCAGTGAAAACGATAGCGTGAACGAGTAGATCACGTCCTTGGTGATATTCGTGCAAATCGGCATGACGAGTACAGCTCAGGCTTGAAGGTTGATGAGTTAAAAAGAAATCGCCTTCGAACTAACGATCTATCGTGTGGCCTTTACTTGCATTCCAATTATACTACATGAGCTTCTTTAATAAATTTATAGTACTTACCTTGTAGTAGGCAGTTCGAATGAACATCTGTCTGTCATTTCGCAGTGCCAGCGTTTCTGACGACGTGCTGCTCTGCACAACATAAACATTCATGTTTTTCACTATGAAATATGCCCATGAACGTTACTGAAGTTGAGTTCATAGAATTCAGTTCTTACTTTCAACATACGTTTTCTTCTTGAAATGAAAACAATATTCTGGAGAGAAATATTATAGGAATGTCCAGAATGATGCCATTGCAAAAACTCAGAAATGTTCAGAATGTCTGGACTAAACGAAAGACGCCGGTTCATGTTGGCTCTTACAGAAATTAAGGTACAGACTTGACTAACACACATTTCACAGCAATTCATCTCAGCTCAAGTAAAGCGCCAGAATGTTTCTTATCTCGCATTCATGTTGCACATATGAAGCATGCAATTCGATCAAAATGTTACATTAGTTATGCCATCAGTCTCCGGAGGCAAATAAATTTCGATCCATTTCAGGCTTCCACAACCTCAGAGGTTGAAGACTAGGAAAATGACCAGAGCATAAAGGAGCCGCGAAAGAAATGCTAACATATTTTAACAGCACCATGAGTCATCAAAAAAAACTAAAAGAAATAAAGAACTAACCTTTAAACTACTACGATAAACTGCAGGACGATTACTTAATGAATAAATGCATCGTCCACTAAATAAATGCATATTCGTCCACTAACATTGGAACAAAAGAAACTGACCGTATATAAGCTGAGCCTCATAGTGTTCTCTGCAGTGTGAGAATGATACGTGGTGTGCCTTTGTGACAGTGTTCAGAGGGGAAAGACACATTTAAGTTCGATAAATAAAGCAGTTTGATATTGAAGCAATATTTCCTGCTTTAATGATTCAATGATTCTTACACCCGCTTTTCCGAAGCTGATTCTTGATCCGAAGGCCCCGTGCTTGTTGGAGAGTGTTTGATTGATGTCCTCCCACCGAATTTTCCATGTCATGGATGCAAGCTCCGCTTCCAACTTAAAATGCCTGCATCATTTCAGAAAGGAACGCACTTGATACTAACGACACAAGCAACACTATTTCTTGAAAGGGTTATGAACAATATCGCGGACTGCAGTTACGGCTTGTGATGCTTAGAGGAAACAAAGATGTTGTAGAACATACAACATTACCTTCAATTTTTTTTCCTCCAGAAAGATGATGTAAGGGATCTGTATAAAACTAAATTCCACATACGGTTCTTATATATGGTACATGGCAACGTAGAAAATGTAAAAATAAATAGTCTGGTGTAAATTCTTATGTCACTGCCACCAGTCACAGTCATATGTCCATTACATTTCAGCACATCCAATGATACTGAACTGTTTTGTTGAATTTTGTGGCACACTAGAACATGCATGCTTGGTCCCACGATGACAGCATGGATTATTACGCACTGTTATTGTGCAAGCAAGGTATTAATTATAGACACCATACTAGTCGTTACAGTTTTCTTATCAGGTATATTGAAATCCGAAACATAATTACAATAAAATAAAAATAAACTATGCAAAAGAACGAGATCAATAGCCCACTTGCTCGTTACCTGTAAACGAAGAAGGAGGCGAGGCAGACTATGATCATCAGGGTTCCAAGTACTGAGGTGATGATCATGTATTTGCCTTGGCTTTCTGAAAGCAATGGGAGTGGGCATGGGGCATTCTTATGAGGAAAGATAATCATGCCATATTATATGATACGATTAATATCACATCGATAACATGAAAAAAACGTTTTGTAGAATATCAGGCTACAAAAGATTCCAGACTTTCGTAATTCGTGTTTACTCAGTGGTATTGAAGCGTGTGCACAGTACGTGTTAACCAAAAAGGAGGAGGAACGCTAGTTTACAGTCTGGATTCCACGTTAAATAGAAAATATCGCAGATCAAGAACGCAAATTCAAGTTCATTGTTGCGTTAACATCTTGAAAGATGAATTCAGGGAACCACCTGCTCCACCTTCACGAAAGAAAGCCGTTCTACACACCATTTCCTCACTGCAACATAATATACTGGCACTTGTAACACTTCACCACCCACGGCGACGTTGCGCGTCTTGGGTGGCCATCATAGCTGCCTGTATTTTTTTTTTTTAGTGAGGGATGACTAATCACAGTGTAATCATATGCTCTAGTCGCACATTTACTCAAAACAGCACTGAGTAAGTGAGCAAGGGTGCCAATGTGTAATGAGGCTCTGCTGGAATTTTTGGCTAAACGATTTCCTAAAACGAAAGAAGCACGCTTTTTCAACACTATCAATGGTGCCAATGCCTCACACACAACATTAGGCTGCATTTCAAGCGCCTTGTAATACACGAGCACTGTGCAGTGCTCTTGAATTCTTGTTACCATATATATATTATTGCGTAATAACATAAAGTGACAGCAAACACAAACATTTAGTTTTTGGGAGAGAGGCACGAGATGACTATTTGCGACGATTTGCCGTGACGATACACCAGGAAGCTATCTGAAGTTGATTTAGAGCCTTAACAATTTTTACCGACCATGCTGCGCGTAGTCAGGTGCTTCAGATCCCCAGATACAGATACAGGCACACAGGCCCAAGCATGGAAACAATTTGCATATTTGCGACCACAACGCTGTCTAATTAGCTCCCTAAAGGCAAACTGTTGATTCCCAGGTGCTTGTTGCTGCTGTTTCTTCTCTAATCCTTCTCTGCGAGAAGAAGATTCCAATGAACGACACAGAACAACAGGTGCCCGCGCAAAACGATGTTGCCTCGGAACACGGAGCGCTTTCTCTCTCTCCCAAAGGAAGCTGCGCAGTGAGCAAAGTCTTCTTGGCTTGCCACCTCGACGAGCACGACTCCACTCTCGCTCCTTGAGAGGCTCCATAGTACATGACCTTTAGTTCAGCATCCCAACGCCGCGAGTGCAAAGAGCCCCCTCAGAAGGAGCAAGGAGGTCTTAACGAGATTAACCCCGAGAAACAAGTGGTGCAATGCAGGAAGTCCAGGCGTTGCTGGGGTTTCTTATGCTGCGCTTGCAGCTTGGCTGATCCTCCTTTCCTAGCCAAGAGATTCTAGCGGCCGGATGAGATACTATGATCCTATTGCCGTTTTACGCATCCTCATTCCTTCTGTGATCCATCGACGCTCAGAGAATTCTACTCCCCTAATGAACACGAGGTCGCTTCCTGCTTGCACTAGCAGGAAGCATTCAGGAGGGAATGGGAGGCAGGAGAGGCTCAACACCGTTTCTTAGCGAGCTTTTCCAAGACCTCGTTAGCTCGTCCGTCTCTATCGCATAGCATGCCGTCACGCGGTGACAATTCGATACTTTCAAAGTCGAGACGAGATGTGAGGCACCACCGAAAGCGGATCAGGCGAAAGAAGTTAAAGAGATCAAGCAGAGAAAAGGGGTTCTTATGTTCTAGGACGCCTCCCCCCACCCCTCGTTTGCGGTTAGGAAAAAAAAATCGCCTGTGGTAATACGCTTTCTGAAACGTATAGCGCTTTCGCAAAGTGAGCAAGCTGTGAAGTGATTTTGCAGCACCACGTGGAAGCACGTGTCGGCATACTCTGAAGAATTGCATCAATGATACTGGTTATAGCGTTTCGTTGAAAGTAAGTGAAGGAACATGCAATTAGCATGGTTCAATTTATTACTGCGACAGAACTATTATGTTTATTTTCGAATTATATAGGTGTGATATATTGCTGCAACAAATTAACGCCAGATAAGACAAAGCTCACAACATCAATTGCGTGTGTTCTTTTTCGTCCTTTTGACGTCGAGATATAGCACTATACAAGTTCTTTATTCAAGTTATACAATTATAGCGCTTACTTTAGCAGTATAAGTATCTCTTTCCTTACGTCTCTATGTGCGTGCTTGCGTTTATATAATCGCAACCCCCGTTTTAATTCTAGTGTTCTTTTCATCACTGGTACAAGGTTCTCAGGGGAAAAGACAATGATCACGCAGACAAAAAAAGATAATGAGCCATCTATGAGCTCAAAATGCGGCACGCTGATCGTCTTAAAAGTACACAACTATCTCGCTTTCAGTTGCAAGAGAAACTGGAAGAAGCAGAAGCTTAAACATAGGGTTGTTTCACCCATAAGAAGTTTTTCCTGTAATGCATTTTGTTCTACCATTACATTCGTGGCAAGAGGTATAATATAGGACTGCGCGAAGGACTTGCAGCACGACAATCAGGAAACCCTTCTCGCTCCCTCGCTTCCAGATCTTTATAGGAGGAGTGACGGGATAATCACAGCTCGTTGCCAGGCTCCCTGGGGAAATTTCTTCTAACGCAGCTGGGCTTTTACGCCGGAGTGGTACCAGAGACTTATCCAGGGCAAGAAAATATTTTTGCTTGCTCCTGTCACTTTAGATTATGTGATGTTTGCAAGAAACAGCACCTCGGCCAAAATACCATTTCAAGATTCAGGACGTGTCACACATAGCAAGACAGCGCTAAAGCCTAAGTAACTGAGAGAGTTTGGCGGATGGCAGCACCAATTCTCTAAATATACGCCCCCCCCCCCCCCCCAAATAAAAAGAAAGAAGAGAGAGAATAATAAAAGACAGCACGACGCTGTCAGTTAGCCCGTGTCATCCTCGATCCTGATTATGACAACAGCGGCTTAATACCTCCTACGTAGGTGGCAATTATAGGCAGCAACCACAAATCAGGACGGCTGACAAGCGAACGAACGCTCTGCAATAATATGAGCTGCTGCCCTTGATCTGTGTTGAAGTAATGATTACTATACACATGTAGGCTGGAGCCTAACTCTTCGCCACCACAACATTGTTATCGTGATGTTGATTGTCCCGGATAATTTTCTGAATTCAGCGAAATATCGAGAAGAAACCGTGTTCTGCTGTTCTGGTGTCACATCTGAAACACGGTGTATCAGTGCCTCCTAAGGGTCTTCCTCCTCTTTAGAACGTCGACTGTTTAAGCTCAAAAACAGTATCGAATGGTCACAAAACACGTGTCGTAGCTTCCACTTCTGTGCCATATTTTTACGAAACGAAGATTGGAACACTGTCACATCCAAATCATGGTGGATGTGACAAAAATTATGTTAACAGCAAGGAAAAATATTGTTGACGGAGAGTGTTCTAAAGAATCATCATCATCATCATTGACATCATCGACATTATTAACAACAACCCAATTTAAGTATACTGCAGGACGAAGACACCTTCCTCCGATCTACCCCTCTGCGGCGCTAACCGATTCCAACTTGCGCCTGCGAATTTCTTGATTCGATCATCCCTCTTGCCTTTTGCAGTCTTCGACTTAGCTTGCTTGCTCTTGGCGCCCATTCTAAAACCGTAATGGTCCACCGGTTATCTAATCTATGCATTGCATGCCCTGCCCAGCGCTATATCTTTCTCTGAATGTCAATGAGAATATCGGCTATGCCCGTTTGCTCTCTGATCCACACCGCTCTCTTCCTGTCTCTTAACGTCACGCCTATCATTCTACGCTCTATCACTGCTTGTGCGGTCCTTAACTTGTTTTCGAGCTGCTTTGTCACTCCCCAAGTTTCTGCCCCATATGCTATAACCGGTAGAATGCACTGATTGTACACCTTTCTTTTTTAGTGACAATGGCAAGCTTCGAGTAAGGATCTTAGTATGTCGGCCGTATGCGCTCCAACCCAATTTTATTCTTCTGTAAATTTCCCCCTCATGGTTATTGTCCCCTGTGAGTACTCGACCTAGGTAAACGTATTCCTTCGCAGACTCTAGAGGCCGACTGGCGATACTGAAATCTTGTTTTCTTGCCGGGTTATTGATCATTATCTCTGTTTTCTGCATAATAACCTTCAACCCCACTCTTGAACTCTCTCAGTTAAGGTCCTCCATCATTTGTTGTAATTTGTCCCCAGTGTTACTGAACAGGACAATGTCATCTGCGAACCGAAGTTTGCTGAGATATTCGCCGTTGATCTTTACTCTTAAGCCGTCCCAATTCACTTGGAAGAAGTGAATACTTCTTCCAAGCATGCAGTGAACAGTAGTGGAGAGATTGTCTCCTTGTCTGACCTCTTTCTTTATAGATATCTTCCTACTTTTCTTGTCGAGAATAAGGGTAGCTGTGGAATCTTTGCAGATATTTTCCAAGATATTTACGTAAGCCTCCTGTACTCCTTGATTACGTAATGCCTCTATGACTGCTGGTATCTCTAGTGAATCAAATGCCTTTTCGCTATCTATGAAAGCCATGTAGAGAGGATGACTGTACTCTGCAGATTTCTCGATTACCTGATTCATTATATGGATGTGATCTATTGTACAGTATCCTTTCCTGAAGCCAGCATGTTCCCTTGGTTGACTGAAGTCAAGCGTTGTCCTGATTCTACTGGAAACCATCTTGGTGAATATATTATGCAACACTGGTAGTGAGCTAATGGTAGTAAGCTATAATGTTGGAATTCTTCCAGCTCTGTGGGACCCTTGAAGTTGTGAGACATTTCGTATAAAGGGTCGCAAGCTTTTCTAGCATGAGGTCGCCTCAATCTTTGAATAAATCTACTGTTATTCCATCTCCTCCTGCCGCTTTTCCTCGTTTCATGTCCTCTAAGGCCCTTCTAACTTCCTCGCAAGTTATATAAGGAGCCTGTGTAACCTATTAATCTATCTACGAGGTACATTTCATGACGTATGCTTTAAGACCATGCAATCAGATAGTCCAGAAGGATCATTCAGTAAATTAAAGTGAATAGTCCATCACTATGAGCAAAGAATTTTTTCAAATTTCCTTAGTACCAGCGCTGGATGCATTAGTATCAGTAAGGCTACCGATGATTAACTACACAAGCATTGCAAAGACTGATTGCAGCAGATATTAAGCAAAAATATTGATAACGAAGAGAAATGACACTGCTGTAGAAAAGTTGGAGAATAATAAACTGTAACAATATCCCGTTCTTAAACAACAGGACACAACAGGAATCACATTCATTTGACATTTGCTTATGCTAACAGTAAAGAAACATAAGCAATAGAAAAGTATTTAAAGCTAACTGTTTCCCTCTCTCTCTGTTGTTCTAGGGCAGACCGACCACTAGACTTCCTTCTCTCTTGCGGGGCCGCGGAAAGGAGAGCTAGCGAGAATGCGCGTTTCTCAGGAGACAGCTGGCCTTTTGAACGGAGAAGGAAGGCTAATGGACGCATCCGAGTGCTACGTTAATCCGAGATTAGCCTGTGGCAAACGGGGCAATTTCGGTGTCCTCGCTTCTGAGCGTCATGATGAGGGAGGCTTCAGTCAGAAGAGGGCTTTGGGGACCGTTGGAGGTCCTATCAAGGATAAATAAAGCCTCAAAAAGGCAGGGCACATGTCACACTGTCAGGAAGCGCCACTGTTTGGATTGAGGCGGTGCCGGTCATCAATGCATATGAGAATCCGCTGTTTTTGTTGGGCAGAGAAGCCATTGAGCTAGCTGATAGAACATCCTATCCTCCACTCCACCAAGGTCTATACCAATTGTTTTGGTATTTCCATGCAGTTATGTTTATCTTATGTGATTACGCAAAGGCCGTCACTATTTTTGTGTTGTTGTTTCAGAGGATGTTCAATCATCTCTTGTTTTTGCAGGCACGCCGTAAGTGAATGCGCAAGCGAAAGTTCCTACATCCACAATAACTTCATAGTTCAAAGATTACTGCACAATAGTCATATACCTGCTTCATCATCGAACTATCCTGATATGGCTAAACGAATAGAATGGCCTCTATTCCAATCGAAACAAGAAATATCCACAGATCCCTTTACCATGTTTGGCACAGAGGAGTGGTTGATGACCTTGAACAACAGTACATTAATTATTAATTAGACATTGTTATAGTAACCTTCAAGTCATTCATTCTCCGGCTGAAACTTGACGACGCTAGATACGTGAGCTCCATAAACTGGCAAGACTAAATGGCTTTCGCGCAAAATGTGTAGATTCTTCCGTTACAGCACAAATTGGAAAAGCAAAAATACGCAAGCCTGTGGAACCATATGATGTAGGATGGCGCCTTAGTGAAATGTTTGAAAGCGGCATCGCACATGTTACGAAGTGCGCTTTGCAGCAGATCTTGAACATTTATTTCTCAAAAGAAGTGCGAGGCACATAGGTTATAGCGAAGAAATTGTGTTTTCAGTATTTGCTGACTTCGACATTGCAGTTACAAGATGACTTCTAGAGTCATTTATTAAGAAATTATTCAGTATTATGTTGATCTATTATAATCCTTTTAGCGATTACGGGGCACATTTTCATGTCCACCACTGTCTTGAAGCTTGGTTATTAAAAATTATTGTTCTGTTTCGAATCTAGATAGTTGATAATTACAAAGAGTTGTCGCAGAAACACTAAGCCTCAAAATTATGACACAGATGTTGAAATGTACGTGAAGCAAAGTTTATTAAAACGTTTGAATAAAAGCTCTAAATCTAATGGTGGTGCGTTAAATTCTCTTTACTTCCATCCTATGCAACGTGTAATTTCTGCAACGTTATGTTTATCAACTACAAAGGTCACAGTTTACTCACATGCAATTTTTTTATGTTTATGCACTACACTTTCCACAAGCTATGTCAAAATGCCAATAGAAACCGCGAACCAGGCGGATGCACAGTGGAAGACGTCTACGCAGTGATTTCGCGAGGACGAAGGTGATGCGCGATGCATAGGAATAAATGAAGATGACAGGCGTATACACAGGGAAAGACAACACAGACCTAGCACCGTTAGCAATGGCGTAAATGAGGGGTATTCCACATGTCACAGTGGCACGTACTCATTCTGCAGAATTAGCAAATAAAGGCGACACACACTTCGGCACATAGTGAATCTCTAGATATGACAAACAGTCCAGTAAACCACAGAATAATTTGAATATAATACGCCTTTACTAAAAGGTCAGTGTGCTTTAGAGATAGGTGGGAGTCGGTTTAGGATTTTAGGTTTTTGTGGCAATGTATGTTTTAATACGTAGCACGGAAACGGCCGTTACTGTTTCTGTTTCTTCATTCAGAAAACAGGGGCTATTTAAGCCTCTTTGCTAGAACTTACGCCAAACCCGAGAAGGTCGGCAGACGCACATTTACTTCAAAACTAAATTCTGGGACATGCAGTAGATTTGCCACATTTGTGCACAGATGGTGTAAAAAATGAAGAGAGAATCCTGGAAGAAAAAAAAAATATGAAAAAGGAAGAAGTATAAAAAGCACTGAAAAACTTGCATGCTTCTGCAAACCGTCGTGTTTCCGCACTCGATTTCCGGATCTGGCGACAAGTCCCTGGTTTTAATTCAGCTGGGTCAGCGAAGATAATTGAGGCTTTCAACATTTGTTAATGCTTTGGAAACCTGCTGATGCTCACTGCAATGACCATTAACTGGGCGCATAGAAAGTGGTGAATGGCAATGAGGGCGCAGAAATAGGTAGCGTTCTACTTCTCTGCAACTGCACTAACCAGCCCGACTGTTTGCATGAGTAAACAATACGAAGCCTCACACGTCGCCGTCTACTTTCATGTCGTGTTTCTGTTGATACTGCTATTCTAACTGTAAGTGCAAAACACTGTTACGTACTTTGTAGTGTTATCCCACTTCCTGAAACAAGTCGAATAAGGAAACAAATAAAGTCTTTCGATTAGGACGGCGACACATTTCTTAGTACATTCAAATACCTCGTAAACAAACACATTCTTGGAAACACAAGAAAGTTCAATTGACTACGCTGACAAAGGTATATTATCTTCACCAAGAAATATACGCTTCTAATAAAACATTTAAATCGTCATACTGAGCAAAACAAACAAATATAATTGGGAAATATAATTTGTTTGGTATCCTAGGACCCAGTGCCCTTCATGTGTACTTAATGTGCCATATTTAAAGGGACCCTGAACCAGCCCTCGGGCTCAGCCAAGTTTTGTTGCCGTACGTGGTGCGTGGACATCGCAAGCGGGTCGCGATGTGACATTTGTCTCAAACGCTCTGTTTTCACCAGAAGGCCGTGTCCCCACTCTTTTCCAGACGCTTTACTTCCCCATCGAACGCTTTATTTCGTCATTCCCTTAGACGGCTGCTATTATTGGCCCATAGCTGACATGAAGCTGTGATCGGTTACATGGCGTGGATACTGCGGTCACCGCTTAGATACTGAGTACACTGGCTAAGCGCAATGCGGCCGCTGAGGACAACCGCGTTTGGCTTATGTTTAACGCATCCTAGGCACCAAAGGCGGACGTCGTGGCGCATACGTTAACATCCCAAATGAAATTTAATGTGCGCGCCACAAGGACAGAAGGCAGAGCGTTGTGGGCACGTCCCACTGCATCGTAGTCTTCGCAATGCAAGGCACTGAAGAAGGAACGGGAGCACAGCGCAGGTCGTGGTTGATTGCCAGTAACTCCGCTTCTGCTGAACGCGCTGAAGTACCTTTCACGGCAAAGTATTTCGGAAATAGTCTATTTTGACTTCAAATGTGTTTCTCCACTTCGATAAAAACTGGCTCAGGGCCACTTTAAGGTAGGTTTCCGTTACACGAAGGCAGCTGAGCAGCTGTGATATATATTCGCACGCCGTCGTCATCGTCCTCGTCGTCGTCATCATCATCTTAAACATCAACATCTCCACCAATCGCCTCTGTCTAGCGCTAACTGATTCCAACTCCAGCGTGAAAATTTCATGATTTCATAACCTGACGCAATTTCCTGCCGCCCTCGAAATGCGCTTTGGTGCGATGTGGGCCTCGCGTCCACAAAATAGCCTCTGCTACTATAATAAATAATCAGACGGAAATTCAAAGCCCGGGGATTAGTTGCGCTCGTAAACAAGAAGGGAAAGAACTGCTAGTACGATTGAATAGTGCAATTGTACTTATAAGACAGAGAAAGAGAGAAGCCTGAATCGGTGTTGAGTTGGTTGTGCTGCGCGTAAGCTGGTGACGACACAGTCAGCGGTTATATTGGCCGGCAGTGATCGTGTGACTGTGCTCTCTCTCTCTTTCTCAATATATATATATATATAGTACTCTTATCATTCGACCTTAACCTGCATCTCCTACTCACACGGACAGAATAGTCCCTATGGTTCAGAGACCTCATATAGTTAGCGTTTTATAACAGCACATGTGATCTGTAACTACCTAAGAAAAACATTTAATTATGGGGTTTTACGTGCCACAGCCATGATATGGTTATGAGGCATGCCGTAAAGGGGGATTCTAAATTTTGATACCTGCTCTTTGTGACGTGCCCCCAATTCACGGTACACAAGCATTTTTGCATCGAAATGATGCCGCCGTGGCGGGGAATCAAACGGGTGACTTCGTGCTTACTATCTCGACACCATAGCTACTAATGCACCGCGGTGAAGCCGCAAGAAAGAGCGCAAGAAAGAGCGAAAGAGTGCTCATAATGTTGTACTCACCATCGGCGCACTGCGATCCATCGAATCCACAGCGGGGTACGTCGGGAGGAGGCGAGGTGCGCCCTCCGGCCCAGTGAATGGTGCGATTGGGCACGTCCACGAACTCGTGCCGCATTCCCAAGTAGTTGGCAACCACCTAATGGAAATATTGGTCTTGAATGATGAAGCAAATCTCACTTTATTTCGGATACTAAATGTGGATGTAACTTTGATACACTTTGTGACAGTTGCCGGCTTGCTCTTTCTATTGCTTTTTTGGGATCGTTTTTTATGTACATAAATCTAACAATAACTCGTAGCAACATGACTTTGTCATCGTGCATAACGGTGCGCGTTTGGTACCATGGCTACCCACGTGCGGCAAAATGAAAACACAGAATTCTGATTTTGATAGGAAACGCGAATGGTGCTGGGCAGACATTCTTCTCTTGTGGTGATCTTTGGATGCATATATACTCGGTCAGATGCATAATAGTCATTCACAAATGAGCTCAGACGAAAACTTATGAGCAGGTGTAAAGCGTTCTTTTCTTTTATTGCGAGAGCAATTATATGAGCACTCCAGGCACACTTCTACAGTCGACGTCGCCGCCACAGTGAGCTTCCGCATTAAGTCCAAGGGTGATAAAACCGTCGCCACGCGTCGCGTGCTACTTGTGCGAAAGAAAGTGTGTGAAGGTGAGCTGGCGATCGGGGCTCAATCTTGTCCAAGCAGCGGAGGAAAACGCGGAGGAAGTGCGTTATCTTCCGTCGCGCGCAAAGCTCCATGGGGAGGGTAGGGAGGAGGGGTGCGTTCTACCAACACCACCTAGATAGCACAAGGCCTGTTTACTCCGATCCATGACGTCAGGCTACCTGGCCCCAAATTTCCATTGACAATGCTGGCGTGATGAAAGCGGTGACGTCAAAATCACTGTTGCCTAGTCGGGAGCGTCCCCATTAGAATCTATGGCAGTCGGACCAAGTAGCATGACGTCATGGATCGAAGTGAATAGGCCTTGTGCTATCTAGGTGGGGTTGGTTCTACTCCGGGCGACCCGGGCGGCCACGCCCGCCCACCCTGGCCGTTGTATCTCGAAAGCCATCTGCGACGGGAACGCAGTCCGCCGCGCGTTGTGTTTTCGCGACTTAGTTCGCGCTGCTGCGAGAGGCAGCACAAAGGTGAATTCGCTCGCTGCTGCTGCCCCGCTTCTTCACTCCACCATTTTCACAACGAGTTTCCGCGGTGATCGAGTGAGATGTGTTCATGTTTGCTGCTGCGCACGTGACGCCATGCTTGTTAATTTAGCTAGTATGCCTGTGTTCACACGTGTAAACAGGCAATAAAACTACTATCCTTACTTCGTATAGCTGTCGACTTATTTCCTCTCGCAATCGATTCTTCGCTTTTAGGGCGGAACTGCGACTCCTTTTTTTAACTTCGACACTTACTTTTAAAGCCCAATAAGAGCACACGAATCACGTCACTGACAATTCATTGTCTGCTCAGGCGGACATCATTTGCCAGAAAAGCCAAAGCAATTCATTCCCTATATAAAGATGCCCCTATGGGCACATAATTTATGAGTATTGGCGTAATTCTGGCAACTTTTGCGGGCTAGAACAAAAGTCTCAGATTTACAGATAAACACACTGTGTTACTAACGATCTGTGTGGGCACATCAAAAAGCTTCACAAATGGGATTGAAAATGTATGCTTTTAAGATATGTTATCCAGACCCTTGCTGCAATACAAGGTCTTGCTCTACGTGCCAGATCGTTATGATCTTGGCCTCGCATTTTTCGTTCGAACATTTCGTTTCATAGAATACAAAACGTTTGGCCCTGTTTAGAAGAAAAGCGCATCAAATGCCATATTCATGTGTTTTAGTAATTTGCCACTATGCGGTTAAAGCCCTTATTAGATTACAAAATGCTTCGCTGAAGGTTTCAAGTGACACCTAAAAGGATGCGCACCTAAGAGAAATAAGTTATGGTTCAGGTCAAGGGACATCATTATTCTTACCACGACCACAGCAAAGCGCTTGATAAACTTCCAGTCCCTAATTGACTATCCATTCTGTGAAATTGTCATAAATACTACCACTTGAACAAGTGCTGCAGTGTGTTAAGGGTACGTCTAACAGCAAAATATTTATTAAATAAGAATTAAAGTGAGCGAGAAGGGGCGAGAATCGTTCCTCTTCATCACCAAAGTTTTTCCATCGGAATTAATCTTTCAAAGCAAAATCAAACAGAAAGTGTGACCAGGAACTTGGAACGTGGCGCTTCCCAGCCCAGAGAAATATCATAGATATGGCTTGCCTCGAAGCTGACTTTTCTAAAGTTCTTAAAAGAATGTGCAGGAAAAAGCGTTCAAAACCGTTCTGTATTTTCAATGCTAGTTCACGTTCTTGTATATGCCTAGCTTCAAGGAAAAAGAAAAGGAGAAGAAAACGCGGCACCGTTCCTCGCTCACGCTGCGCGGCAATCTAAATTTGATCGGAGATTAAGAATGCATTATGCATGCTCCAGTCCCACTGCGGCCTCTCCTTCTGAAAAAACAAAAGCAAGACCTCCAGGGTATCGCATCCGAAGCGGAGAAGTTGCCTGGCTGCAAAACGTGCTAAGCTTTCTGTGCTCTGCGTTGTTGGGTTCGTGGCGACCTCCGCTACGAGAGAAGGAGAAGACGAAAATTTTTTTGCGCTGGCCGCCACGAAAAATGCATTAGAGTTGATATAATTAAAGCCACAAAAAGCAGCCACAAAGTCGGTGTCCCTTTTAATCTGCATGCGAAATTCTCGCACGGAATTCAGAGAAAAGCGGCAAGGGAACAAAACGCATTATTAACTTGCAGGGAGCATTTCATAAATTTGTGATAAAGCGCCATAGGCGCCTGTTGTAATCCTACAGGGGAAGCTGCGCTACAGAAATTCAACGGCTGAGAAAGGCTATTTATTGGCGCAAGGACTATTTATTCTATGTGGTTATTGAAGAGTAGTTGCATCGACAGTGTGTAACAGAAGTACTGAAAAGGAAATAAAGCTGCGTAATTAGACAGAAATAAGTGAATATTAATTGCACTCGTGCTTTTATTTTTGTTGGTAATCATTTGTATTCGTTTTATAGGCCAACCTAAGTTCGTCGTCAGATACGAAACAAAACTTAGAATTGCAACGAGAGTTGCCTTGTTGCACTTACATGCGACAATAAAAATTTAGTCAAAAGGAAGTGAAATCGGGTCCTGTAACAGCCAAGAGGAAAACGTATTACGGAACTATATGATGAAATGAGCATATTAAGGGCCTCGAAGAACTACGAATGTTTCTTCGATTTGGCGTTCCAGGCAGGACGACGGAACACCTTCACCTAGAGCGGATTTATTTGCGGCAAAAATGAAGCGATCGCCAGACGACAGCGCGCAGGCAGCAAGCAAGACGATATATATACTGGATAACAGACAACTGTTTTTCTTGGTTCCTTCTGCCAATTCCCTTATCTTTCTCTTTCTTGCCGTGTCGTTTTGATTATTTATCTAGGTATCCCGCGAACCTTGTTAAGTAGACAGTGTTGTGGCTAAATAGACAGGTTTCAAGCTAGCATACAAATTTTAAAGCAATATTCGTGTGCCTCTGGGCATGCAGTTATATTACGACACCCCAGAAGCCTTCGTGGTGCCCCATAGGCCAATAAGTGTTTACATGTCATTGCACAGGCTTTCATATCTGTTAAAGATACAGCTTTAAAAATATTGACAGGTCTCTTGATGTCTGGTGATTGGTTTACCATTTTTCTTTCGAGTGCATAGAAAATATTACAGGCTGAGTCCCCTCAATATTTATTTATTTATTTATTTATTTATTTATTTATTTATTTAGTTGTTATTAGCTTCAGGGCCAAAGGCATTAAATAGGGGAACGGGTTGCAGCAAATGAGGAAAGAAACAAATATAAGCAGTTAGAACGTTTAAGTACAAAGGCTTCTAATAATAGAGAATATTGCACAAAATATGCTTTTCCTTTTTTGATTTGGAACAGAGCATAATGAATTTATGCTTTTCCCTGTTTACGTCCATATTTCCTAGCAGAAATGGAAATAAAAAGAGCCACTGAAGTTTTTTGTGTACAGTAAATGGCAGGCACATCACGTCGTTCTGAAAGACAAGGAAGTGTCTAAGCGGGGCTAGAAATTTCACATGACCAATGAAAGTGCCGCCATCAGTGCAGAAATGCAAATAAGCGGTGCGTCTTCGATAGACAACTCCTTTGCGTCATTGTGCGACACCTGGTGTAATGAGAATAAATCCGATATAGAATTGTGAATTCTTTACACTCTTCATCGTAAAGGTGGCTACATGAGATGCATGTAAAACAATGTGCTACATCAAGTATACCAATATTCACTTTCTGATCCACTATTTCTTTAACAACTCAAAGAAATAATCTCGGTGTGCCTTTGCAGGACTCCAAGCACAATAGGCCGATAAACTAACTGTTCGGCCACCACCTTTTTTTTTATTTATAACCTACTCGAGGGATCATGATAGCAGGCGTGTGTCTCTCGTGCCAAGGAGTACTAGGTCATTCGGGCAACCATCGCGCACAGCACCTAACATAGAACGAGAGAGAGCAGTTCCTCGTGCTCCAGTCTCTATTATGCCGCAGACTTGCCGCTCTCTTTCCTGCGTGATGAGTGGAAGCGTGTGGGTTTCTCTCATTCTGGTCTCCAGGCAGGGCAAGACTTTGAGACACATTATGCTGCAGCGCCTTCGGCATCGGCTCACATTCCGCACTCCTTCTCTCGCGGTACTCCTTCGGTACTTCTCATGGTACTCTTCTCACGGTACATCCTTCGGGTTCGGCCCGGGTTGTAACCTTTTATTTTTCGCCGAAGTAAAAACGGAACTTGTCGTCATGACGTCACCATCATATTACCATCGTTACCATCCATCGTCGTCGTGTTGCTTCTGTTGTCATGTACAGGCTCGCGTCACGCACGCAATTACTTTACACAAACGCGCCGGTACATCCGGTAACTGGATAAACGACGCTGGATAACCAGCCGCCTGCAAAATGCTTCGCAAATCATCAGCTCTCGCAGAGCGTGGGATCTGTATAATTTTTGTTTTATTTTTGCATGACACACGAGCCGATGCCTGGCTTCTATTGTAGCGGACTAATTTCGTGAAGATATACGGCTTCAGGCCATCGGTGGTGTCTCGGAGGATATGGCACTTGTTGTTCAGCTTAGCCCGTGTTCGCTTCGTGTCGATACTCTCATGGTGGCTACGTTCTGATAGAAAACGGAACTGTCAATACCCGCTCATTAATTACAAATAATAAGATCTTTCCAGCACCCTTGCTGAAAAAAAATTTGCATATGTTGTTTCGCATATGCATTATTTCAGTCTTCTCTAAAATAATAATTTATGGAGGTGCCTTTTCATTAAATCTCTTTTTACTTTGTCCTTTGTTCCTAGCACCAATACTGACGTCCGTATTTAGGCACAGAAAATATATTGCTTACACATATCGTATATTGTTTGATATATGCAAACCAAGCACTCACGTGATATTGGCCTGTCTCTGGGTTCATGTCCAGGATCGAGTAGTCCAAGTCTCGGTCTCCCTTCTCGTTCACTCTCACTGCGCCCGTGATTCCTAGAGAAGTCCGAGCAACGAAACAACAGTCAGTTTTCAGCCTTTAATTGGCGCACCTTCTACAAAGCCCGTAATGTGCGTCCCTGGAAGCCGGCTAAGCCTGGCAAAAGGCAAAAATGAAAAAAAATAGCTATGTGCCGAGTCGATGGAATCATCACAAATTAGTGTGAAACGAGTAGGAAGACATGCCGGCGGAAAGGTTCAACGAGACAGCTAGCAAATTTGTCGAAACATAATTATCGACCTAAGCTCCTCTGACCCTAGCGGATCACCTAGTCGTGTTGAAGGGTGCTATTTGTTTTTCTTCTTATTTTTCTCGAAATCGACAAACACGCTGAGACAAATTTAAGGCTTCATATGTGAAAGTTAATTAGGCGAACGTACTTCTGTCGTCGATTGCTCACACGTACTGTATTTTTGTCATTTCTTTCTTTTCCTTTCTTTTCCCCTTTTATTTGTACCTTCCGGTAAAAATTCCTAGCATATAACTTGGAAGATAAGAATGAAGTAATAGAACCTTGAAGCTCTGCTAACTATGAAACGATTGGCGGCGATTGGATAACACTTTTTGCCCGTGGACGTCAATTTTCGCTAACACAATGAATCGCGGTCCCTTTGGTCATGTGGAATAATTTATTATTATAGCAAAATAAAATAAGACATGGTCACCAAGGGAATACAGTATCTCTATGTGTAAGACATACATTTAATACATCAAAACGTTTTTGGACACATGAAAATTGGTGTGTACGTACCTTCAAATGTTCTGTTCCACATTTTTTGTGTAATGTAACTTCCATTTGTGATGGGCATGCCGTCGATTATGGTTTCGTTGATGGCCAGGGCGTACAGAATTACGGCTTCATAGAAGGCGGAGACAAAAGGGTTCACCTAAGTTAATGAGAAAGGAAAGAAAAATACAATCAGATTGGTTCTTAGGCAGGAAACAATTTGTGGGAAAATAAAGCTGTCGAAACATTTCGAAAGCAGTGCCTATTTTTAAAAATTTTTCTGTGAACATGATTTGATTGATGTAGTTGCACTTATTCTCAATTTGTGATATAGTAGCCGACAAAGTAATAATGCTTCATATAACGTTTGTATTCTATTAATAAAAATTCAAGTAATATTAGCATTGGAAAGAAGCACTGAAAATGTTAGGATGCTTTCCACGTGCCTTCCGCAATATTACCAGAAGAGACACCTTGAATAGTGGTCATTAGACCACGCAGATATCAGCAAAGCAGAAGACCTACCCAAGCTGCCCGCTTCTGAAAGTAGCAACCACAATGCAAGCATTAAACAATTTTCCCCGCGATATTTATCGTTACACGGGCTGCGCTAAAAAGATGCAAATTTTTCTCACTACACTTTCCCTTTTTTTTCGACAATTTGCAGGCATGAACAAGCAGAGAGGCTATGTACTAACCTAGGCAAAGCTCCGGTGCAAGGCACATTTGACAAGCAGCGCTCAAGTCATTTCATATTCCAATGAAATAGCAGTTAAAACTATTGCCGTCACAGAATTCATGCTATTGCTTTGTAATATATGTGCGAATACATACATCACAGAGATGTAAAGAAACGCGTGATGATACACTAGAGAAGATTGTGAATTGTTGCTTTTGCTGCAAAACTAAATGCATCAGCCGTTTTGTGTACTCATATCCCGCGTTCCTCACGGTTCTGCGTGCTTTCTTAACATCTACCGTCGAGAACCCAAATAAGAATGCCTGGTAGTGAGCGAATGGCCTTGCTTCTTGTTCGTTTGCTGTTTCTGTGTTATTTATTCGTATTAATGACAATTTTGAAAGTTCTCTAACTTCAAAGTCGCTCTGAAAAACAGTAGCATTGTTCTTCCACATTGCGCAGAGTTTTTCAAGAACCACCCCCCCCTCTATTTTGATCTAAAGATTCTTTTTTTCCTGAGAAATGTACAACATAATAATTGTCTACCGTGTCGATAGTGCATTGTTCTGTGAATCATAGTAAACAGACTAGCTGACCTTTTTGACAACAGCTGGGAGTCCCAGCGGAAATCTCATGGTCACACTTTTAATAATACGATTTAGCACCGTACAGTGCACGCACAAGCTGTGAAGCATGATGTAGAATGCAGCTCTGAAGAGGAACCAAAGACAAATCATAGATGAACAGGTTAAAGGGTTAGATCAAAGTTCTTATCTTATCAACAGCTTTATACCGTTGTCCCCGTTTATCGCTCTAAGTCGGTGATTCCGACGATAGGTCTGGCTCGTGATTTTACAGCCTGTCATTTTACAAGAATATGAACGGAGTCAAATTTACGCAAGCGCTAACCGAGAACAATTTTCTTTTTTCTCTAACATGCCCGAAATCTTGTTGCTACACAGAGCCGCCTTTTTTAACACAGAGATTGCCAGCAAGATTGAGACTATAAGAGACCGGCAGTAGTTGCAAAAAGGCATCCCTATAGAGTCTAAGTTTCGACAAGAAGACTTGTCATCGTCAGGGATCTCTCCTGACGTAGAAATGTCCCTTTGTTGAAACGTAGGCACTAGCCACATCTCTTGCCCTACAAATGTTAATCTCTGCATGAAGATTAAACGATGACGCGCCACGAGCACTTAAAGTAACACTTTATATAAAGTAACGCTGCCAGATTCAACTGAAAGTTCCGGCTATTTCTTGCGGTGTTCCTAGTTCAAGTGTCATCGCATTGGACTATGAGCGCTAAGCTCCACAATATCTTGAATGTGGCTGCGTAGACTTCTTGTCTCTGTCGCTAGGCCTAATAAACGGTCTTGAAGAATAATTCCATCCTCCACCTTCTCAAAAGCTGCGCCACACACACTTATCCAACTGCAATGTTTTTCAATGAGCGCAGCGTAAAGGCTTTTTGCAGGGTGCTCAACAGGTGGTATGATCCTTCGTGCACGAATTCGAGACGGAGATTAAACACACCTGATGTACGATCACATATCTTAATCTAAACTGTGGCGCTATTGGTGACATCAACACTTTTAGAAATTATGTGCTCTGCTTGTAGCTATATAAGCATGTTCCGAGCATAATGACGCCTCGGCATGCTACTTAAGTCATTCTTTCACGCAAACGTTGGCATGAAAGAATGTGTGGTTCACTTTATTCAACCCCACCTATTTCAATTTCTATTTTGTAATTTTATAACGAAGAGCATCCGTGTCATATTCAAATACGCAAAGATACTTGCATATGCGTATGCTTTTTCTTCAACTTAATAATGCATTCGTTAAGGAGCACTAGGGCATTTGAATTGTGATGAGAGCTGAGTGTCAGCAAAGTTTTTTGTTGAAATGGCACGAGCTTCCATTTGGTCTCATAGTGCAAAGTATACAGCGCTGGCCCAGGGCGCATAGGCATCTTGCATAATTATGCAGTAAGATAAAAGAGAATAGCTGCTCAACAACATGGCATGAATTCAAAAGAGAAGAATATATAGATAAATATTGTGAAAATAAGCAAAAATTGAGGTAGCAAGCATTTCACGGGATTCATTGCTACTTCAAGTCGCCATTCTTCATCGTACAGCCCGATTTCCTTACCAACGATCAAGCAATGCAAAACTGCAATACCACAACCGCATTGCCGTGAGGCTCTTCAGTAGAAGGGCGCACCAATAGGGCGACACTTTCGGACTGTGATTACTTTTTCGCACACCGGAAATAAAGTAAAAATTCCTAACAAAGACCGAGGAGAAGACTGTGAACGACACAGAAAGTTCCGAAGACTGGATGATCCCGAGTAGAATAGCGCCAGCACTGAGACTGTGAGGTTCGGAAAGGATAGCGAAGCAGAGTGGCAAAAGGAAGGAGGCACCGAATTGGCTGCAGTAAGAAAGAGAGAATCCAGTGAAAAGCTCGAACAACACAAGAATTTAGACGAAAGACGCTTCGCTAGCGTGGAACAAAAAATAAAGAAAGGAAACAATTCTATAATTGTGAATCGTTTCTTCGGAGGCGCAGAACAATTATAAGAACGAGTAGGCGAACAAAAAAATGAAAAGGGAAGAAAGGAAACAGCAGGAGACGGATAAGGAAGGTCTTGAACAATGGGACGACGTTCGCGAACGTGAAGGGAGACCGGCGAAGAAGAAGGTGAACGGGGGCGAGTCAGCGCCGGGAACGAGGATGACAAAGTAGAACAGGGTGAACGGGGAAGCGAAAGGCTTCCGCTGCCATCTCCACGGGAGAATGGGGTGAGGACAGGTGGAGAGAGTTCCTATGCTGGGATCGATATCACGAAGTGCCCAGAAAGGAAAGAGGAATGGCGGCGACGAAGTGAGTGCTTCGGCGCGGTGCTTGTCAGTTGTATGCAGCGTCAAATCCATCGCACACTGATCCCTCTTTTGTGCTCCCGCACAGATGGCCGGAGAAAGCGAGCGTGGTGAAAATGCCGAGTGCGCGAGGAAGGCAAAAGAAAAGATAACAGAAATAAAGATATGATGAGTGGCAGATCGAGTCAAGCTGTTAGCATCGGCAGGCGAGCAACAATCCAACGAGAGATCCGAACAATATGCGAGCGCTCGTTTCTTGTTTCTCTACCTCTTTCGTTTTTTTTTTGTCGCTTTTCGCTGTCTCTTTCTTTGCGTACTCGTTTCTTTCTTGCGCTGTCTGGTTTTCGAAGAATCTTACGATAATGACATCTTTTGTACCATCACGCCGTCTACTTTTCTTCTGACAAGACACGACTCGCATAGAAAAAGGATCGCTCTCTCGAGAATTAAGCGGCGAAAAAAGTGCCGACAGTCAAGAATGTACCACTTAGGGCTGTACTTTATTTCTGAAACGCGTTCATAAATGAAGTTAACGCCGCTCTACTAATAGTGCCTGTTGGTTTTATTTCTAGCCATTCTTTTGTGTTATTATAAAGTGTTAGAATGCAGCACGTTTTGCAATGAATGTGCATTTGAATAAATAGGCCCGAAAGTCCATTTGCTTATGAACGAACCTCTTTTACAACGTACGCTTTCCTTCTTTGTGACGACGAATGGAAGTTCCTTAGTACGTTTGTATTTTCCTGCAGAGGCATTGCCTTACATGGCGACTCACTAGTCTGTTCGACGCATATGTTTTGTTTACGCTATACCACTCTCTGCTTCAAACATACGTGCAGCACAAGTTCGCATTCATGGGCATACCAGGGAAGGAAGGCGCACAGACGTGTCGCAACTGCATTCGAAAATAGTACAATATAAGATAGAGCCCTCGACGTGCAAAAGCGGTAACGCGCATACCAGCCGGTCTGCCTGCCTCACCAGCGCGACAGGCGTTCGTTTTAATTACTGTCGTTAGCCAGCGCCTAATTGCAGGCGCAGAGAACGCCGCCGAACGCGAATTTCGTCGGACGAGCAGAGTACAGGGAACTCGGCAACATTGAGCAGACCCACCTCGTCCGTGTTGTAGTCGAACTCGAACTCCTTGCGAGCTGTCTCCTGCAGGGCCTGCTTGAAGTGCGAGAACTCGGACGTCTCGGGGATTCGCGTCTGCACCACGAGCAGCGCCTCGTAGGCTTTCCGAGCGCGATGGTTGCGCTCTGCTGTGTCGGTCTCCCGGTACCAGGGCCGCGTGTTGCTCGTGTTGCGCCTGTCAGCGGAGAGAGAGAGAGAGAGAAGGGGGGGGGGGAGCTATTGGACCGGCGTTGAACGTACGGAGCCCAGCTCGTTGCGTCTGGTTGCAACGCGTGCGTAAGAAATATTTCGTCAGAAGGAGTGTTCTGGGCTCTCATATTTGAACAGGTGGGTTTGAAGCGATTCACAGTCTGCATGAGCGCGTCATGAAGCGCCTCTATTGCAGAATACGCTGTTCCAAGCACTCTATCGTTTTCTTCACATTTCTATGCTTACTACATGCGTTGTGGACGCTGAAGTGATTTTACTGCGCTAGGGGCGTTCTAATACCTCGGTGACTCATGAGCAAACAGCAGGGCCTAATAGGGCTAAAGTAACTATACGCTCCACTAAGGCTCGAATTGTTGTATGTATGATAGCAGGCTCGGCTTGTCCTGTCGAGCGTGCTATCGGCGAGATAAGTCGCTTTATTCAAATCTGAAGCATAAGACCACAAAGTAGAAGCATGTTTAGGGTTCTCGCGCCACGCCCGTTTGGCGGCCAACACGGCTAAGTGAATTAAACGCGAAGCTAAACATTGTGGAGCTGCTGTAAAGTGTCGGACCTGCCAGGAAGGCTCATTAGAAGCGTACCCTAAAAAAAGTGTACACGCTTGGGTGCTTCTCTTGTCTCCAAGCAGTAATCACCACCTATCCTCGCATATATTTTCTTAATTTTCTACTTTCCTATTGAGAACACAATTTCATTCTGGCATGTGCATCCGTTCGCGACCTACGAGAGCCAGACGCGCAAAGTGAAAGTCCAAAAAGGCACGCAAGATACATGAGGACTGTTGTTTGGGGACGCTTCAAGCGAACACGGAATTGGGGAGAGTGGATTGGGGACAGTTGATTGGGGACAGTTGATTGGGGACAGTGGAATTGGGACATTGAGGACAGTGCAAGCAAACGCGGAAGATGCCGCTAGCCCTGTCGTGCATGGACCGCTGTGGAGGGTGCCAAATGCCTATAGCGCGCAAACGCAGTCTCTAGGCGGGCTTACCTTGCTGCTCATTCAATGATCGCAACTCACATTCACTCCCATGAACTGACATAAACGCTATGTCAGTACGCCCAAAACCAACCATGTGTTTACGTCGCCTATATAGAACGAGGGGCGCGCCATGGTAGGGCAATAGCTATGGCGTTGCGCCGTTGAGCTTCAGGGTTCAATCCCAGCCATGGCATCCGACATTTCGATGGGGTGCAATGAAAAGACGTTCATGTAGTTAGATTTTGGTGCACTTTGAAAAGCCCCATGTTACCAAAAGTAATCCACAGTCGCCAATTGTGGTTTTGACACGTAAAACACGAGAATTAAATTTAATCAGGTTTAGAACCAGAGAAAATCTGACCCAACATTCAAAAAGCATAAGGACCCGTATGCATGAAACGTTTTAGGTTTGGATTGTTGGCAAAAGCGGATTGTTGGCAAACGCGAAACCCTGAGGCTAGGCATATGACTGGCGACGGCGGCCAGCCAATGGCAACGATCATTTGTGAACAAAAAAATTGTCAATTCAGCCTCTATTAAGTCAAGATCGTTTCTTCGTGCATCGGTATTCGGGCTCTCACCGCTTATGACTGCAATGGGTGCGATAACAAAACGATCACTCGAGTGACAGCCTATCGCAGACGACGATTTGCGGGTGGTAAGGACATTGATTGATAACCAGGTTAGTTGGTAGGGACGCATTGGTACAAATTGCGCAGCAAGACGACACTAAAGATAGGGAAGAGGCGAGTGCAGACTTACAAAAAGAGTTTATAAAACTTTTTTTAAAGGTTTGTATAATATAGCAAAGCATCGGTTCAGGCTAGTTGGTAATCCATACCTCTTAGTCCTTTAGCGAAGAATCTGCAAAGATTACGCATCTTTTCCTTATACCATCATCATTCATCCGTTCTCCCCCCCGTTTCTCTTCCCCAGTGTAGAGTAGCAGGCCAGAGCAAGTTATAGCTCAGGCCGACGTCTCTGCCTTTCTGTAAATAAATTTCTCTCTCTCTCTCTGCAAAGAAGCACACAGAGACACAACAGAACGGAACCTACGTGTCTCTATGTGCTTCTTTGTAGATTCTGCGCTAAAGCAATAATAATTCATTTTGTTATCGTGGCTACAAAGGTACAAGTTCGCAAGAGCAGTTTTGTGAATCAAGGCTATGATGAAGGCAAAGCAGTAAAGAATGCGTTTTTATTGCTTTTTCTTCGTACTATATAATACAAGGGTACCCGGAGCATGGGGAGTACCCACAGCTCTCTGACTCAACTGAAAAAAAGAAGAAGAATGGGGGGGGGGGGGGAATTCGACTACAGCGTTAAAACTAACATATAGCTCAGTAGGCAACCTTTTCTCCTTTTGAGACGAGAAACTACACGACGTCAGCACAAGACACCTTCATATCCTATGTTGCTGCCCTAGCTGCACCTATGAAGAACGAGCAAAAAAAAAAAAACTTGTTTAGATATAAAGATATCGCTCACAGCCTCTGGCTAACACTTGAACAAGGAATTCAGCCAAGCTAGCTGCGCTAAGAATTCATGCTTGCATGCATTTTTGCAAGTGATAAATGGCCATGAGTGGCATGACCAGGGGCTACAGGCAACAACAGCGGCAGCAACAGGGTGGAAAAATATGCATGAAAGCTCGGAAGCCTCCATGAAAGCCGCCCGAGGCGCCAGCGGTGATGCGTTTAAGGTGTCAGTATGTGTTGGGTTTTTTCGTTCCATATATGCCTGCTCGCGTACAGTCACCAAGAGCTTTCGTCCTACCAAGACGAAAACTGGCCTACTTTTTTTTATCCTTTCTGTTTTCGTAGATGCCAAAAAATCGTAGTTCTGCACATTCATTCAATGATTTGAATTTTTTTAACAAAAGCATAAGAGTGGACTTCTTTGGGCTGTGCTTGGTCTCTAAATGAAGGCCGCCGATGACAATACCGTTGACGCCAGTTTCGAGATATTAATTCACGAATTTTGCGGAGAAATGCATTGGCGTTCCAGTTACTTTTATACTTCAATGTATAAAATGATGCTTTGGTAACAAAATAAGTGGAACGACAGAGCATTTTTACCGCGAGTTTGACAGCGCATATCTCGTGAATGATATCATCCACACAATTCTTTTCAAGTGGATGTGCGTTGCTGTCTCAAGCGCTAGAATTCGTAAATTGCAAGCTGTACCATAAGATAATTACGTAATAACTTAATTAGTAAATTTTTGGTGATTGCGAGATTTTGTATTTCAATGTTTAGTGCATGTAATGTCCACTTCTTCAACTAGACCAGCTGATCGACTAGAGTTGTGCTATGTGCCACATTCGATTTTTAAAAAATCGTGAAAGTGCTCGCTGAAAAGCACGCCTTAGCGAAGGATCGCAAATTAAATTTGGTCACTTTGGTTTCCTTAACGCGCACATAATTGTAAACGCGCCAGTGTTTTCGTATTTCGCTTTCATCGAAATATGGCAGCCGCAGCCGGCATCAGACCCACGACCTCCAGCCGAGCAGCGCCGCGCGACATCCACTGGGCTACACACAGCGAGTCCGGATATTACTTTTCAAAGTTAACTTTAACAAATACTTAAAGCTTTCCTAAATCAACGCTGTATCGGCACCGAGTTTTCATGAACTTTCTAGAAGCATATAGACGAACAGCAGCACTTGGCGAAGCTTGTGAATAAAGGCAGACGGTGACGATATACCAAAATAAAGTTGAGTTCTTTTTTCCTATGCCATACCTTGTGAAAAGCTTAAATTTGGAGTAAGAAAATAAGTTAACCAGAAAAGAGCACGAAGTTTTGTCGGCGAAAGCAAAAACAAACTGGTTGCTGGAGCCATAGGTGGCAGAAAATTCAAATTGCTTGTAAAAGAAAGAAAAAGAAAAAAAGAAGCGCTTAAAATAACGAATGCACATATTCGAACGTCAAAAATGGATTTGTGACTACAGACGTCCGAGGATAACACAGAGAAAAGACCGACGTGACTGCGGCTTCCTCATACATAAGCAATGTTCCTGCCTCAAATCAGTTGAAAGCGCCAGTCATGATTCTCTCGATAACTTAAATATTTGAAGCAGTGCAACTGGTCATAAAGTGACGATGATATTATGTACATGGAAGCAGCAATTATTCTAGCTTGCAATATTTGTTATATACTTACTGGAGTACATTTAAGACCGTGCCTGCCAGTACATCGAGGCCTTCGAGAACGGCCACTGTAGGTCATTTTCTTTGCAATTTCTTCTACCCTTTATTGCTCCAGTGCAGCTTGCAGCAAATATAGAATTCATGTACAAGATAAATATACGTTTAGCTCTCAGTTCGTAGAGTAACGCCGCCGCAGGCACATTAAACATTAATGACGAGAAAAGAGTTCACCGAGCCGTTCGAAATTACCGTGACGTTGGCGTCAATATTTCACTCAAGTGATGTTTTCGAGACCTAAAAAAATAAGGAAAGGGGGGGGGGAGGGGGTGAAGTGGTATAATATTTACTAAGTGGTCGAAGTATTAGGAAAAGTGAATCACAGAAATCGCTATATTTACTCAGAGAGCGAGCGAGCGAAAGAGAGAGAGAGACAGAGATATGAAGAGGAAAGGCATGGAGGTTAAATATATTTGCTCTTATACTCAGGCTCCTATGACACTAAAGAGGGCAGTGGTTTCAAAACAATAGAAATACAAACAACTACCTACAATGGATGTTGGTAAAATAAATATCCTCTTGATTATGCAATGTTAGGTAATGTTTCGAGAAAACGTTTGTTATAGGTAATGGCTACGACACTTCGCAAAGGTGATTCCATTCCTGGTGATTACGGAATATGAATGACTGAAAAAAAATGACGTCGTCTAAAATGTATCAATTCCTACCTTAGCACGGTGATCGATGCGGTTTAAATTGTACTGCAGCGCTACAATATGAAGTCGTCGTCGAGTGCTGTATGATGGCAAATTTTACGAAATGGTGAGTCGGGAGACTGCTATGCTTAGCTAGTGGAACTAGTTCTATAGGTCGGCACTCATTGAGGTTATACTCGCGGTACAACTTTAGTTTGAAAGGATGAAACGAACACAATAGTTTGTACTGGTTCTAGTGAAGGGATAAAGTTAACCTGACTAGGATCCTGCATGGGACGTATTCCCACTCATTTCTGGCACAGCCTAAAATTGTCCATGCCATGGTGCGCAATACGTATGTTGTAGTAAGAGCTCAGTAGGATGCAATATGATAAAGCAATAAAACGAATATCGCAGCACCTAGATGAAGCCTGAAGCGTTGGTGTATGCGCTATAGATTTATCGAGCCGTCACCACATAAAAAATGCGGTAGAACTAGATACAGTTGCGGGCACTTTCACACATTTTATGGGTTACAGGTACAACTTGCCCTAAATGGTGATAATACTTCTGAAATTACCCTTATTTGGCTCAAATATCACTAATATGGGACCTAAATTATTGCAAGGCCCCAATTCCACATTTATTTGAGCATAGTTGAACAGCGCCACCAATATGTAACTACGGCGGTGGGTATTTTATTACTGTACATAAACCACAGCACCTCCACTTGGAGCTAAATGAGTATTGCCCTCCCAATTCTTAATAACATCATTACTACATTACACGTACCAAAACATTGCCAAAATATCCAAAGTATGCTCGGCCTGTGATCAACTACGGTAAAAAGTTCCGCTTACCTACAAAGTTGCGAAAATATCCATCTTTTTCAAAGCAAGATGTGAGACCAGGCTGCTGTAGTTAACTTGTATAACTTGCGTAGTTT
This sequence comes from Dermacentor albipictus, assembly GCF_038994185.2. Taxonomy (NCBI): domain Eukaryota; kingdom Metazoa; phylum Arthropoda; class Arachnida; order Ixodida; family Ixodidae; genus Dermacentor; species Dermacentor albipictus. The sequence continues at coordinate 145,779,009 of NC_091824.1, forward strand.
TCATTTAATCGTGATATGAGGAAAAGCTGGAGCACTTGTATCCCCTTCCGTATATTTGAAGGCGGTCTTTTTCTTATTCTATAAACCAATAAACAAAACAATAAATTAGAAAGCCGGAATGCTTTGGCGTGGTTTCCTTGTTAGCTCGATGAACGGAGTGGTAAGCGGGGTGTGAACCACGGGCTTTTACTCACTCTCTAGAGAGTTCAGGACAGGGCGGTCATATCGCGGCTAATGCATTTCCCATGTAGCTATACTGTCGGGTCAAAGAACGTAGTGATCTCGAAGTTTTGCAAGCCTGATCAATACGTAAGGCAGTTCCAGCGATCACTTTCATCTCAGCAAGATTGGAAATAACTGCTTAGCTACAACGCTCGGGCACGAATGTTAATGAACCGGGAACGTGCCTTAAACAGTACTTGCTGCACTATATAAGAATTTCGAGTTTACTTTCACTTTTCTGTAACGATGACAGAGTAGTCCAAGTGACATTTTCCTGGGTGCTGCTTCCGTAATGAACTCAGCTGCACACCTGAAATGAGAAAGCTAGTTGTTATATTGGACTAATACGATAAAAGAGTAAGCTAATGAGTAGGAACCACCCATAAGAGTAACAGTAGACTCCACTTCCACTTTGTGCAAGCAATGGGCGTAGAAAGCAATATATGTGAATGAAATTTCCATGAATAGTCCGGAGTCTCGGTATTAAAGCGAACCCTCCTTTCCTACCTTGCTCGAGTTTGGTGTGGTTTGGTGATGCTGGGCTTCTCGCCGAGATAGTTCAGCGTTCGCGTATCAGTGCGTGATGTTTTGACGTCAGAACGCGTCTGAGACAACCTGTCGCTCAATAATAAAAAAAGAAACGTGTTGGATAGTTGGACTTGAACCTGGTGTGAAGGAGAAGATCGGCATGCCAACAAGGTCCCGCTGCCATAGCGTGGCTCATACCCAGTTCGCTCTCTGGCTGCGGCTGGTGCTGCGGTTGTCGCTGCTGCACTACGACCTGAATAACCCCCTTTTACACAGGATAGTAGGCCGATAATCTACCCTGAGATCGGGTCAAGATGATGAAAGGACGCGCACGGCGTCACTTGTGTAAAACCACTGCACGTGAGAGAAGAGTCACACGTTTGCAACGAAGTTCAAGGTCAGCCAGGCGTCTCGCTGTCACATGTGTGACAAACTGCGACGTGCCGCCGTCCAACACCCGCAGGAGACGATGACGTTACAACTATACAACACAATGAAAAAATATGACCAGCTCAGTTATGATGCACGGTAGTGTAAGACTCGCTTTTTACAATCATGTTCGATGGCTTTCCTGCACGAACATTGCTTTGTATTATTTTTGAAGACGGAGAGTAAGAGCGGTCGGAGCTGGTGACAGGACGACGGAAGTGCCAAGAAAAATGGTGCATTAATCTTGCTGTTAATGCACAAAGGTTCTCGATAGAAGTTTCCACGCTAAGTCGCCGATGAACAACATCTGCTATTGTTAGGCCCCCATTACGATTATTCATGTCAAAGTACAGATGCCCTGACGAAAATTTGCCTCCTCTACGCATTAACTACACAAGCTGTTGGGCAATGTCATGAGCGCGAAAGCTATTTTACATGCGCACTAAGACGATAAAAGAATATACTCGAATACTTATTACAGCACGCAGCGAAATTGTACTGCATAAGAACGACTTATGGACAAGAGGGCCCATTTAATGCCAACAGACAGCGAAGCCAAAGAAAAGATCGGGTAAATTACCTGTGGTTGAAACTCAAATGTAGAAAATAATAAAGAAAGGGAAATGAAAGTGGACGAAAAGATAATGTGTCAGAGCGTACATATCGCCGCTGGCGACGCGTTATCTTTTCATCCACTTTCATTTCCCTTTCTTTATTATTTCCTACATTTCAGTTTTAACCACAGCTAATTTTCCCATGTTTTCCTTGGCTTCATTGTCTGTTGGTTCTACATGGTCATGATTAACGAAATCAAGCCCCTCGGTTCCCTACTTCACTCCTTTATGGACAAGAGGGTCGATATATACAGCAAATAGATAAACATTAGCCACCCAGCATGGCGGCATCGGAGACTGACTGTCATCCAATGTATCTAATCCTAACGCATATATGTGCAGCCTCACGTGCGCCGCCCTCCACGCCAGAATAGCCGCGGGATTCCGTATTCACTTCAACCAACGACGCTAGCTTAGTGGCTAAGGCGCTGCGCTGCTGAGTAATATAGGTAGCGGTTTAGATTACGGCCACGGCAGCCACATTCAGATAGGGGAACAATGCAAAAATGTTAATGTATCGCGCGCTAGACGCAAGTTTAAGAACCCCAGATGGTCGAATTAAACCTGAAACCCTCCACTGCAGCGTCTTTATTACCTCACTGCTCAGTTTGGGCGCGTTAAACGACACAACGTTCTATTTAGAACCACTAGGTTAGGCATGCGTGTAAATATAGAGACCGCAAGATGCACTTCACTTGCCTGTATACAGTATCATGTTTAAGAGGAACTTTATGACGCTAAAACATGCACATGAATAATTGAACAATTTGAACAGTTACTATGGTTCATACTTTACTGACGAATGATAAGAAGCTTCGGAATTACAACACAGCCCACGTTAGTGTATAAAGCTGAGAAATGAAACGTTGTTGACATATCGCGAGCCGAAATGTCAAAAAAGGAGTAATTTCTACGTTACAAACACTATTGAAAAGCTGCTCTGAATCTCTGTTGTCACGTAAATTTGCGACGCTGCTTTCTTTAGCTCTGAACTCATGAACGCGTGTACTTCCAAAGCATTTGCATTTTGAGCGTTGCTGCTACACCCGGTACAAGCGGGCCCACGGCGAGCCCGTCAACAAGCCAGTGATGACGAGTGTCGTCTTGAACTTATAATTTATTTAAACTTTTCCCGCATTTGCAGCGAAGCAATATTGCCAGGAGATATATAGGCTAGTTGGTGATCGTAGGTGACATGCATGCAGAGGGCATATTCGGTTAGGAGAATATTATGCCGATAAATTTGGTTTTCTAGGTGCTAAGTAACCCAAGGCATATTTTATGGTGTCAGATGCATGGACCCAAAGAAAGAAAAGAAAATACAGAGAATTGTATTATCTACCTCGAAGCCTATCAATTAAGTTGCCCCGGCCTTATTTCGTGGCATGCATTTAACAACTTTGTATACTGCTAACTTGACTGTTTGGGTGTAACATAATATACGCCAAACATCATAAAAATTGGTTAGTTTGCCGCTAAAATCCTGATAAGTAAAGCTGCTGGGTCTTTTAAGTCTGCGTTGCATTAGCACTCTTACTAAATTCATTTCGTTTGTAAAACATGACAAAATTTAGACAGATAACTATACATACTGGAACAACCAGATGGCGTACGTTCATGAGAAATTGGCAAGTGTCGTTCGTAGCTTCTACAATCTGAATATATATTTTGTTCGCATGAAACTGGCGTACAGTATGCTGCAATATGTACACTGCTGTTTCTCTAGTTACATATTTCTATAGAAAAACATAAATATTTTATTGGACAAGAAAAGTCGAACAACTTGTACTTTGGAATAGAGAGCAAGAACGAGGCTGAAAGTCTTTTGCGACCTCAGGATTGTTATCTTCTGACTTGTTGAAATAAACAGTTGTTTCAAATTCATTTTCGCAAAATAAGACTCGAGTTACTAATATCAAAAATCTTGCTTTTAGACATGTTCCACGTCATGTTCTCCCCACAGTACGGACTCCCTGTGCGATAGCTATTCTAACTTTGTATACACCCATTATTTCTTTTAACGAGTCCTAAAATTATATTCCGTGACTGATGTGAAATAAATTACGTGGCGCTGTACTCAGTATTTAATTGTTTAATATAATTATAGCACTATAGTAATTTGTATAATTTTAAGGGGCCTGCCCTTCTCATACGCTGTTTAAGTATTCTCCACCCATTCTGTTTGTATATACTTAACGACTAAAGGGAATAGAATTGTGAGGTGCTACAACTCACCGTTGAATTGCGTTAGCCGATGTACTGAGCTATTGTAACTTGTACAACCTCAAAGACTGGGTGCTTCTGATGCAGCAGTTATTTGTTGTGCCCCAGTTATTCTTGCACAGTCTACCGAATATTTAACAGTACCACGCGAGCGTTGATGGATGGATGGATGGATGCGGTGAGCATCCCCTTTGGAATGCCCCGCCCCAAGAGCTTGGTGGGTTGCGCCACCAAGCTCTTGTTGGTATACTGCCTAATGTCCTATCGGTGTTAAAAAAAGAAAAGGAAAAGAAACCCATCATGAATTCCCATGACCAAACTTTCTGAACCCATACTGTCAACTTTGTTTTTGCTCGGCTCCGTTGTTGGTCATATCCCTACTTTTCTTCCACCAATCTTCCAGTAGCCACTTAGAAATCTCTACTGCGCACATGTTTACTTTCCATCATGCTCTCGATGAACCTAAGGGCTTCAGAAGGCCAGAGATGCCTAAATCGACCACTGAGCAGATATCCTCACATTCTCATAAACATTACTCCATCATTTTTCTAGCTTTACCACAGCAAGAATATGCTTCTTCTCCGTTATTATATCTCGCTATTGCATTCCCATAGTGCTCTGTGTTTCATTATGGTCGCATTTCTCTCCCCCTTTGCTGCTATTGCTTTCACCTGTGTTTCCAGATATCCACTGCCTTCGTTTATCCATATACCAAGGTATTTACATTCTTTTACCCGCGGTATTTCCTGGCCCTGAATTGACACTGTCTGTTCACTGTTTTCATTGAATACCATAAAACCTGACTTTTTCTACGCTATATTTCGGACCGAAATTCTCGCCTTTCTGTCCACAAATATTAGCCAGCCGTTGCATATCCCTTTTCTTGTTAGCCGGCAACACAATGTCGTCCGCATAAAAGAAACCTATAAGCTGCTGGTCTGCTACTGCATCCGCCCATTTGTATGGGAGATTAAACCCGATATTACTTCCCTCTAGCGCCCTCTCCATCCTCACTGTTCGGCAGGTCAGTGCCTTCTAGTGGTGCGAACCAACGAGATCAGCAAGGTCTTGTTCGTCTCTAGCTGGTTTCTCTTGCTCGTGGTGACCTCGACACTTCGCGCCATTACAAGGCGCTGACCGGCAGTTTGAGCCAACCTTGCCTTGGTGAGCCAACCTTTTCCAGTAGCGCTCGCGCGCTACTGGCAAACAAGCGGTCGACCGTACATTCCATGAATGATTTGAAAGAAATTGCGCGGCGCTGCATTCAGTGAAGTAATGCGTTAATATGCGTAATGCGCTGTTGTAGGTAGGTTGATCATATGGTAAGCGTATTCTTCTTGTCTCCGTTATGTCTCAGTGTTTTTTACGTTATGTGTATATTCTGAGTCAGCTCATTATTGCTGCTGGGCTACCGGGCTACCTACCAACCAGCTTGGGACTAGGTGTGCCCGTCAGTCGCAATTGTAAAGTTTCCGATTGAATTAGAAATTGCCGTTATATTCCTTCTGAAATTGGAAATTTTAAACGCCGCTTGCTATTCTCGCAGTCTTCTCGGCATACTATTGCACCAAGCCCAATGATACGAACTTTTTTCGCTCTCCCGTTATAAATCGTCATTTCTTTTATGGCAGAACAATGGCGTTTTCACAATGAGTTGGCTGACTACACTTTCTTGTCGCATTTTTTTTAAAGTACGGACAGAAGTAGCAAAAAAAAAAGTTGAGAACAAAGGGTAAGCGGACCAATTTACTTCACCGTCCCGCCAGCTGTCGCATAAGCCGTCGACGAAGCTTACTGAAAGGGGGAGCGGGAGGTCCCGCCGTTGAGCCGCGAGTGTTAATCGAAATTTTCTTCCCAAGACGTTCGGCAAACTTACTGACAGCCAAGCCGTTGCCCAGGGGCACCGTCAAATTTCGCTGTCACCACAATTTTGCCTTCGCAAGACAGGCGTCAGACAGAAAAAGTCATTACGCGTGACTTCATTACAGGACAAGAGGACGAAGCTATATGGGCGTTATGCAGATGGCAAGAGCATCGCCATCTCAAGTGACGTCAGTTCAAGCGGAAATATTAGTGGAAGAAAGGGTGCAGAGGAGAAATACGTAATCGTCTGACGACATGCGTAAGAAAGTTGCCTTTTCAAAGAACTTGCGTTTTTGCGAGAAGTATACAAGCACCACTTGATTCTCAGACAGAATATTCGTGTGGCGTTCGATTTTTCGCGGAAGTAATTGGCCCCGTCGTCCTACAAATCTAAAGTTTGAGAAACTTGAAAGCAATCCTTCAATTGGGTTTGTGTTAGAAAACTTCATTTTGCATGCAAATGCAGTGACAAAGTTACAGCATTTGGTAGCCTGCTACTGTCGCGCTTAAGATTTTGTTATTTAAAAGTTATTGGGAGTTCCTTTCTTACAGAAAAAGGACCAAGATCATAAAGCGATGAAGCCTGATAGACGCTCTTTATCCCTGTAGAATGAAGCCTAAGTATGCCGTAGTTGAGCATGTGCCTTGAATTACATAAAATATAAAGATATTGATAAATTATTCAGTAGATGCAATACATACAGACAATGCTATATTTCAATACATTATACAGAACAAAATGCGGAAACGTTGCTCTTAACGCACAACGTACACTTATATGCATATATTAAGCAAATCTTACATACTTTCTTGGCCATCTACTTATTTTTGCGCTATCTTTTAAAGAAAATACACGTGTCAAACGTTAGACTTCGAATGCGCGCCTGGCCTCTCATAATGTGTCATTGCCTAATTGTATAGATATGCTACTAATAAAACAGTGCCGTTATGGAGTTTACAATTACAGAGTTTAACGTGCAAGTGGCAGTAAGCATGAAAACAAGAAAAGCAATGAAATGACTACCCAGTCTAATTTTGAGTCGGCGTGGGTAAATTCATAAAATCAAAAAGTATGCCGAGTTTCATGTAAATATTTCTCACCTCATGAGGTAGTGGACAATATGGTCAACGCTTCCATTTCGTTACTTGCAAAATAGAAACGCCACTTCAAGATCTGTTTCTAAATAACAAAAGTTTGCCTAAGCACACTGCTGGTTAAATATTCAGCAGCTTCCAATACAAGAGCCTGCACAGCTGTCGGCTTCTTGCTGGCTCCCACCTACAAAACTACAAAATCAAAACAAAACAATTTGCGAACTGTCTGCGTCAACCAGGAGGAATCGAAACTTCTCTCAAGTTTTCAGACCGGTGCATTTGAAATGATGTTTCATTCGCAAGAAAATAGAAAGAGACAGAGAGAGAGAGAAAGAAAGAAAGAAAGGAAGGGGAACAGAATGTCAACGCCAATTCGAGAAGCGGGCGTGAAAAAAAAAATGACAAGTGGATCCCTCCCACCTATATTTTCGACACTGACAGTTCCACCATGAAATTCTGCATTTCGACAGCCTTTGCAAACAAGAAAACAGCGCAGCTCAATCTCAGCAAACGCGCCGAAAACTTTGCGGCTCGGCGGCGCCTTTCCTCAGTCGACGGCTTCACGCGCGGCTGATTACTTATTTAGGCTAGTGCTACTCGGCATGCATTGAGAAGGTCCTCTGCGTATGGCTTTGTGCTTATAACTCTATTTTTTGTGTTCAATATCTACGCACACACCCCACAAGGGCATTGTTTCCAAGGTGGAGTATACTAGAGCAGAGGCCGTGAAGAAAAAGAAATGTGATGTTGGGATAGAACCAGGGGAAAATTCACGTGAACAATTTAACTCGTGTTTTCGTTTCTTTATATTGTGACAGCAACCATATGAACACTACAGGTGGATTTTGGCTCTCATTTTTGTCGGTGTCGCCACCTTGAGGTTCTGTCGCAATCCGAGCGCGATAAGGTCATATCGCAAACCGCGCGCCTTATGCTGTGGGTGAGAGGGAAAGCATGAAAGGGTGAGCCAAGAAGGATGGTGGCTTGATGCGCGCTGTCCTCCCGAGCGTTCAGTAAGAGCACTCAAGGGAGGAGGGGGAGGGAGGGACTTGAGTACGCGCTAACATGCTCAAGCGGCAAGCGCGTACTAGGAGGACCGGTGAGCGCGCCTCTCCTGCTGTAGTCCGGCCGCCGCTGAGCATGGCTGCATACGTTATGGTCGTAAACGCGGCTTGCGAGCCCTATCTTGGATATAACCTGCGGCAGGTGCAATAGTTATGGGGAGCCGAGATGGCTGATCGCTTCATGTGTGCAGTCACGTGCGCTGCGGTGTTTGAAGCCACGTAATCTCAAGTTTCGGAGAGGCGTTGAAGCAAGAGGAAGCACGAAAAAGTGCTCGATCCACGAGGCTCCATAGTGCCAGTGTCGCGACAGCGGTCAACGAGTGATATCTGGTAATGTTTATCTGTGCGCGGATGGCACCATGCTAATTTAATTGGTAAATGAATGCCTACTGCGATTTGTAAGGCCGATAAAACTGCGTACCTTACTTCGTGTAGCTGTCTAATTATTTGATATCAACAAAACTTGTTTGGCATTTTGGACGAAACTGCGTTTTTTTTACACATACGTTCTGAAAAATTACTTTGACCGATTGCGTTGCTTGACATTTTTAGATAAATTTTTGTGAGAGACAGACATTATCCTCATGTGAGATCCATATCTTATCGTAACTGATTAAACCATTTACTAAATAACATTTTAATATGAACTACAGTGAACACATTGTAATACCTAAATTAAAGCCAGGCAGTAGGGAAGTCATATCTGCTTAGCAGAAATCCTAAGACTAGTCCTACTTTTCGCATCTCAGTCCTTATAATTCGCTGCTGAATAACTTAACGCACGGCCACACTAGCAGTAGAAACACATGCGGTACGCCACCACTGCTGGAAAGCGCCAAAATTGGCCCGACCACAATTCCAGGAGTCTTTGTCGCCGCGGCAAAGCACTCGGTAGATTCCCTCTAAAGAGAAATCTCTGCGCCTGTCTTAAGCGATGCTGAGAAAGGGTGGTATGTCCCTCGCACCATTGGCCTAATTGAATGAATGTACCATGCTTCATTGGTCTCCTCAATCAGTGTCGTCCAGCAAGCTGCAAAAACAAATCCGAAATCCGGCCATTCACTTTTCTACAAAACAACGCAGCGCATCACCTATTTCCTCAGGCGCGCTTTCTATCCATTGTGCTATGCCGCATGCCTTCTTCCCGCCAGTGTTAACTTTTTCCAAAAAGCGTCTTCTTAGACATTAGAGAATATCGCAACTGGAACGCACATCTATACTTTGGTAGATTTTGGTAGACGGACATTATAAAAGTGATGCAAGTCTTAGGGTTTCTATTATTCAAAGAAGGATTCACTGCTCTTTGATTTCATTTTTTAAATTATTTTATTTATTACGTACTGCTAGCCTTATATGTAAGGCTGTAGCAGGGTCGGCACACACGTAGAATTATAACGGTGGTTTCAAGCATGGAGAAGTTTGTGTTAGCAAGAATGCAAAATGTTGTGGAGAAAGAATAAGGGCGATAAAGACACTTTCATGCAAGTCAGGTCAATGCAAACGATTTGCATGCACAAAGATACTGAAAATTTTGAGTAAGCACTTGAAACTTATATTGTAAAAGAAGAAAAAGAACAGCTTGACACAATCTGTCATTGGCATGAGAAACACCCACCGATACATTTATTTCATTTTTTATCTCAGGCAGTATGGAAATACAATTAGTTAGCTTTGAGATAAACATATCAGTTGACCGATACTACTTACGACGTGTTCACGTAGTGCATTCCACTCTTATTGTTTGTGGGAAAAACAGATTTAAAAGTGTCACTGGGAAAGCTGTATTCTTTTTAATGTTTGCTATCTTTTTTTCTAGTGGATCTGGTGTCTGAGAACAATAGCAATCGGCAGCCATATTCATTTACTTCATTATTTAATAACTGGAACAGGAACTTGAGATGTAGAAGCTTTGCACGTAGGCTTCACAACTTCTATACTTGTTGCACACAAATCTAATTCCTTTCTTTCGTACTGCTTCTAATTTATCAATACATTTCTTCGTGTGCGGAAACCAACTTATAATGCTATATTCAGGAACTGTATATGCTAATATATATGCTATTAGTTTTCTACTTGATTAATCAATCTGAATTGAGTGTTTCAGTGAGCAAAGAGCAGAAAAGGCCTTACATAAAATGTATGCTACATGTTTATCCCATTATTACCCCCAAGTATTTGTAGTGGAAATTTTAATGGTTCTTCATCTATGACATAGGTGAACGTCAGAGGTTTCTTCTTTCTTAGTATTGCATACAGACAAATTTATCGAGATTAATATTCATCTGCCATGATCGGCACCATTTAGCAACGTTTGTAAGTGTATTATTCAGGACAACCTGGTGTGCAATGGACGAGACTCAAATTTCGGAGTTGCAACATGCAAACTACTAGGAATAAGTTAAAAGGTAATTAGCTATCTACATACTAATCATTGCGACATTTCAGTTTGTAATATGCGAGTAATGTCTTCCTCTTAATGCAATTCACGTGAAACAGATCTAACGTGTCATGTGCTCCATGCGATATATCGTTTATTCTATTAAAGACTGTCGTTAATGTTTTTATACGAAGTGTCGCGCATGGCTTCAGTAACTAAATTATATTAGCCTTCAATAAGTACCCATGCAACTTAGTGCTAGCATTTAAAATATATATATATATATATATATGTATATATATATATATATATATATATATATATATATATATATATATATATATATATATATATATATATATATATATATATATATATATATATATATATATATATTGTTTGAAGAAGAAGAAGAAGAAGAAACTTTAGTAAAGAATAGTCCCGCAGTTCTTGATATATTGTTTGAGATGCATTTTATTTTACTAACTGTACGCAAGGAAACATTGGTGCCTCTTAGACGATGGCAGCTGCTCCACTTACTTTATATTTGAGAAAGCACTCCCCATCACCCCTCCCCTCAACAAAAGGTGTCGCACCAAGAGTAGAGAAAATACTAAAGTGACAACAGTTCTAAAGTTAGCGTACACACAACAGAACAACTGTTTCTGAGCAGTTCACAATCGCCAGATGCACTTGTTCTGTTGCTGAGCTGGAAATGAAATCCATATTCCATGGTTACATCACATGTGAAATCAAAACATCGTATTCCGGTTGCGGGGCAAATGATAAAAATGGTGAGTGCGGATCTTGGATAACAGTAGGATGGCTATGTATTTCAACGCATGCAACGAAAACACATTGGACTTGGTTGAAGTTATGGAAACATGGCACCATATAGTGCATGCTGACGGCACCGTGCTTCACTATTTACTGTGAGGCTTTAACAAATCATAATATGCGATGGTCGCACTCCTGGTTGGGGCTGATGACTAACATGATGTACGATGGATCTCCAACTTACATCCGCGGCACTACCTACGGAAGTTGCTTAGACCTCACTATTGTATCTCGGAGCCTCCTACCCTTAGTCAACTGGTGCTTGGACATAGAAACGCATGGGAGCGATCATATACCAACATATGTACAGATGAAGTGGTTTGTGCAATCAACTCCACCTGCTGTACGCTGCACTGATTGGTCCAGATTCTCTACATCTGTCGAAGAGTACTGCGGAGACACCACTTCACCATCTGATATAGAAGACATTATTGTATCATCAATGCAGAAGACAACTAAGTTCATCAGTGCATCTACATCCAGAATGGCGATTGATATTGAATATGAACGACTCCGAGCGATCCGTCGTAGAGCGGAAAGGAAGGTTAGGCGAACTCAATCGTCATTATACCTTGTCTTATGTCGACGAGCTCAACGAAAAATACGGCGTCACCTTCAAAAAATGGGAAAACAACGGTGGAGGACCTTCTGTTCGTCTCTGGATCCTCGAAAGCCACTTTCTAGGATCTGGCAGGTAGTACGAAACCTTCGTGCCCCTCCTCAGCAAAAACATCCTTTCCGTGCTCTAGCACTTCACCAATGTCTGACGGAAGTGCAGGTTGCCGAAGACTTCTGCAAGAGAGTAACCCGTACCGATGTTTCAGCATGTCCAACATTGGATCGACCCGTGCTACCTCCTAAAGATGATCGTCTTGACCTTCCTTTCATGATGCCGGAATTGGAAGCTGCACTTGCTGCGTCTAGACGATCTTCTGCCCCTGGACCTGACGGTATTTCGTATACTGCTCTGTGCCACCTTGGGATGGAAGGTCGGAAAGTCCTGCTGTCATACTATAACGCCACGTGGTCATCCGGTACAGTCCCGAAGCAGTGGAAAACCAGCCATTTGGTGGCCCTCCTAAAGCCAGGAAAATCGCCTTACGAAATGTCATCTTACCGGCCAGTAGCTTTAGCTAGCTGTGTCGGTAAGGTGATGGAACGGTGGGTACTCACTAGACTAGAATGGTTCATGGAAAAGAATGAGCTTTATCCTGAAATGATGACCGGATTTAGACGTGGCCGGTCTGCAATAGATGGGGTCATTGATCTCGTGTCCATGATCGAACACGAAAAAAAGCGCCACCGACTTGTAGGAGCAGTTTTCTTAGACATAAAAGGGGCTTATGACAATGTACTGCACGAAGCCATTCTTGATGCCCTCAGTAATTTAGGCATCGGCGGCCGTCTCTACATGTGGATTGCAAATTACCTAGATGGTCGTACAGTCTTCATGTCCACGAATGCTGGCGAAACGACAAGACACGCTGTGGTCCGTGGAGTGCCTCAAGGAGGAGTTCTCAGCCCGACTCTTTTCAATGTTGCCCTTATTGGCCTTGCGGAAATAATTCCTGATACAGTACGCATCAGTACCTACGCAGACGACATATGCATATGGGCATCCGCAGTCACGCGACCACAAATTCGTGCCAGATTGCAGCGAGCTGTTTCTTTAACGTCTCAGTACCTGCAGTGCCAAGGACTGAAACTGGGCCCAGACAAGTGCGCTGCGATAGCGTTCACACGGAAGCTTATGTGTTGGTATCCAATTATGATCAATGGAAATGCCATCCCATATGTCACCCACCACAAATACCTCGGCGTTGTCATTGACCGCGGTGTTTCATGGTCGAAACATGTGGCAATGTTAAAGAAAAAAATTAACTGGGCTTGCTCATGTCTTTCGCTCTCTGGCCGGTATGAAATGGGGTCCATCTGAGCATTCGCTACTCCGGCTGTACCAGGCTCTCTACGTCGGATACATTCGGTATAGCCTGCCAGTTTTATCAAGTATGAGCCCGTCATGTTTGCGTACGCTGGAAAGTGCCCAGGCGCAGATGCTGAAAACATGTCTCGGTGTTCCACGTTGCACCTCAACCTACGGAACAATTGAGGAGGCTCGCGTCACCCCTTTACCTGTCTATCTACGATGCGAACCTCTTCGAGTATTCCTGCGATTGCTTTGCCGTCATGGACGTCATCCCTTATCGAAACTATCCGATATACGGCCGGACTCCACTTTTTCAAGAGCCGTTAAATGCCAAGCATCTACCATACCAGCATACTTTGCCCCGGCTGACCTTCCACATATGCCCCCATGGGTAATGTCCAAATTACCGGTACGTCTATCTATTCCCGGAATTTCTAAAAAATCGCGAATACCTACCGTCGGCCTCAGACATTTATCACTTGAATATATGTCGAAAGAATATGACTCCTCGGTGAGCGTGTATACAGACGGCTCGGTCTCGTCGTATGCGTCTGGTGCGGCTTTCGTCGTGCCTGCGCATCAGGTCATTCGACGGTTTCGTCTGCATAACAAGACGACTACTACATCTACGGAATTAGTGGCAATAAGAGAGGCCGTTCAATATATTGTGCGACAGCCTCCTCAAATATGGACTGTTTTCAGTGACGCAAAATCGGCTCTTCAACTGCTTAGAGTGGTGTTGAAAGAAAGCGCTTATAGAGTGTTGAGTATAGAGTGTCTTCAAACTGCCGAGCTCTACACTTTAGCGCAAGAAAACGGCCACCACATCACATTTCAGTGGATCCCTAGTCACTGTGGTATACAGGGCAACGAACTGGCCGACGCCGAAGCGAAGAAAGCACTCGAAGAACGAGAGTCGCTGCTTTCAATTCCTTTTTCAAGAGCGGACGCCAACTGTCTCCTCTCCAGTGTCATCCGAAAATTGACAGCAAAGCACTGGGACAATCCGGATAATCGCCACAGACGACTCCAGAGATTGGACCCCACCATGAATTTTCGGCTACCACCTAAAATTCAACGAAGCGATGCCAGTCTTCTGCACAGACTAAGGCTGGGGGTAGCGTTTACGCGCGGATACGTGCACCTCATGCGACGCACCGAGTCTCCACACTGTGAGGTGTGCAATGTGACTGAGACTATAGGTCATGTGCTTTGTGACTGCCCTAAGTTTGTGGAAGAGCGTGGTAGGTTGGTCAAGGACCTTACGCGTCTCGACAGCGCACCGTTGTCGGAGGATGTTATTTTAGGCTCTTGGCCAGACGCTCAGTCTAGTTTCAAGGCCATCAAGGCATTACTGAACTTTTTAAAAATTACGGGCCTGGACTGCAGACTTTGAGCATGCCAAACTGCTTGCCATATGTTCTACATCTTCCTTCTATCGTCATCGTCACCCATCATGCACCTCTTTCTTCCCTCTTTCTTTCCATCTTCCCCTTCCCCCAGTGCCGAGTAGCTGGCTAGAGGAATATACCTCAGGCCGACCTCTCGGCATTTCGTGTCATTAAACTTCTTTCTCTCTCTACTTCTGGTCTGGAAAGTAAACTTAAAGATTAAAAAATATCAGAAAGTACGTATTATTGGCGCTTTCTAAATTATTCTCTATGTGAGGCAAGGAAGTAAAGCAAAATTGTGAACGCCGCTTTCTTTTTATAGTAGCTGGAATGGAATAAATATATGCTAAATTTCTTAATACCTCTTGGGCTGGATATTTCACTGAACCTGTCATTCATACTTCCTTTATCGTCGAAAAGTAAATATGCCAGGAGACAATATTACGTGCAAATACTACTGCGCAATAGCTAACTTCGGCTGCTGTTCGCAAAAATGAGAACGGGATGATTTGACTGCAGGCATACTTGTTTATAGTAAGTGTTCACTGCCCTAACAGCCACAGAAGCCAATCTCATTTTTTTTCACCGGGTGTTCGCTCATTATTTGTTAAAATTTCCAGACTAGCGCGTCACCTAACCTAGACTGAAGTGAAATAAATCTTTAGAACAGCAGCTTTAGCATGCAGCAAACTCTGCTCTGTAATCTCACACAGGATTTGCGAGATTTCACTTCAGCAATCTGTTCTTTTTTTCTTTTTGCCATGGAGGAATAAATCTTATACCGTTAAGCCTAGCACGAAATCACAGCTCTCAGGAACTCAACGCCAACGCGCCCATCGACAAATTCCGTACGGGAAATAATCATATATAATATAAATGACAAACACATATGTTCAATCTGAGGCCTTTTTTAAGCACTTCAGCTTTCATAATGAAAAGAAACTAGGACTTCTGTGTTTCCCGCTCATGCAGCAAAAAAAAAAAAAGAAAGAGTAGTAAGTGTGAACTGCTCACTGCGTATACGTAACAGGAATGTCTCCCGGTTCATCTCTCTGCCTCTCCCACTGCATTTCGTTTTCTCTCTTTCTTTGGCATATCTGGTAGCTTTGGTAATACTGGGAAACAAAGTGAACTCCGAATTGGCGTTCAAGGAATATGTACTTTCAAACAAACCATAAGCAAATGTGTACGTCAGTCCCATTGCATATTTATCAACTAGAAAAAAAAAAAGCTTGAGAAGTTGGAATAGTTGGGACAGGGCTGTAGGCGACCATATACTTATTCAAGCGCATTACATATGAAGGCGCGAACGGAATGACCAGTCTGTATTCCGACACACAATCGCGTTTCCTGAGTATGAAGAAGGCAAGACCTACTCATGTGAAAATATTCAGCGCATGAACAAACATCAGCTGCATGATTTTACAGATGTGCAGAATAATGTGGGTACGGCTTATGGATATTTACACTGAAGCAGATGGCACGCAACTTGTTGACGGGACTGGCAAGGAACTCGTACACTCGTGGATAACTTTTCTTTGTCATGAGGAGAAGGCTACGGGGGCGGAGCTTTTGCGCACATATTAGCACTCAATGCAGTCCGAGCGAGTTCGGCACTATAGTTTCGATTTAAATTCTCCGGACCTTGCATAGCTCTTTTACTTTAGTTAAAGCAGATTTTCGAAGCTTGTCCATGTTTGTAGACATCGCTTATGTATCGAGTTCTTAACAGTGAGTAACGGCAACCTGCCTCACCCCCCTGAAGGGGCCGCATGACATCAGCGCCGGTGAGGAAGCGCAACCGACCGTTGTGGTCGATAGAGCCGACGCTGCATAAGTCAGCTTGCGCACTCGTTTGCATACGCTCATAGCTGTGATTTCCAGATGGATTCAGCGGGTTTCCGCGTAGACGTGCACATGTTTTGCGCGCTTTGATAGCAATTGTCGCTGAAATTCGGCGTTAGTTCTCAGCAGAGCTGACAGACAGGAGAGCGTACAGCCGGGGCAGCAAGTGACGAACACTCACACGAAAATCGAGGAGTTATAAACACGAAAACCAAGGAGTTTGTCGACCTGCTTGCAGAAGACACGGACGCCATTTTGCCGTTGAGGAATGTGTAAAACATGCAACGTCCTTGTGTTTGCGTAAACCCGAAAAGGGGCAAAATAAGAAAGAAAATAAAATTCTAGTAGCTGACTCTTACGTGTCGTTTTCAAACTATACACTGTCAAAAATGAAACAAATATGGTATTTATTTTCCATGTAAGAAAACGCGAAGGAAATTGCGGGACTACTTCCAGTAGTGGTGCCACGAGAGCGCTTTGGTTAATTAGCTATCACTTCAAAAGTACAGCTAGGAGCTACACGGACACTGCCTTATACCTTGGGTGTTTTGATTACTTGTGGAGAACATGTTCAAGAAATGATTTGCGTGGTGAATCAGGTTGGCATGTGATAATGAAATTGCGGTGATTGACCAATATTAAAAAGAGCTCAAAAACTTCACTTGATATAAGCATCGTAACATTAGGGTCTCAGTACGAACTGCACATTACTCCCATTGCTTGTACACTTCGTCAGGTAAACATAGTGGACACGCAACTTCAGATCTATTTAATAGTAAGGGGTGTTCTTCTTTCTCGCTCTGTTTCCTCGTCGTTGCTTCTTCTTCGAACGTTTGTGAAGAGATGAAAACCGCCACTAAATTGATAAGCCAACAACAAATAGGACGCCGAGAAGTACCATTTCTTTCTGGTATGCAGAGAAGGTGTTTTCCCAGATGCGCCCGATGTAGTCCAAGTCATTGAAACTCCCCCAAACGTTCGGTGCTCGAACATTGCGTTAGGGAATCCTAACTTGGTTTTATGCAGGCTGCCTCTAGGGTGAGAAAGAAAACTAGGTCAGAAAGAATTGCGACTGCGCGAGGAGCCCGGCGACCGTGTTGGCCGGGCGTTTCGCAGCCCACAGCAGTGTAAGAGCGGCGCGTCCTAGATTGCTTCCCGGAAAGACTCAATGCGGGTGAAGCCACCACAGAGGCTCCTATCGTTTTGTCTCACATGAGGAATTTGGTTGCATGGTTTAATTTCCATGCGCAGCAACGTTAAACCCGTACGTTCCAATTTTATTATTTAGTTATTGACCATTTATAGCAGTGGTAGGTACTGTTGGAAATAATTTGGAAGCTACACCCCAAAAAGGAATGCACTAAAGTTTTTAGTTATTTTTTTAAATTTTTTTTTATATTGAGGAGCCAGCGTTCTCTTTGTACCGGTAACAAATTTGCCCCAGGGAAATATTCTACCAGCGAAAGGCCCTACTAACCGCATCTGTTAATGATTGTTGTATTTTATTCTAATTACTTCTTGTGAGGCGTGATATTATCGGCCCCTGTGAAGAGCTATGGACAAGCAATTTAGGTATTTATTAAATGCAGGCTGCCTCCTTTGACACATATAGGCAGAGCGACTGAGTATATTTAGCGTCGGCACTATTTTACTTGTCATTTGACTATGCATGATCACACAAGCATAATTCGGTATATTAATGAAGTCCACGCAGATGCTGTCGCTTCTGACACTGAATGAAAATTATTGTTTGAGATGAGAATCAAGTAACATTATGGTCAGAAAAGTAACTACTCCATATAATTCTAACCGTAAAAGTATATTCTGCTATAGATGCCAACGTTTCACATCATCATGATGGTTAGTTCTTATGAACGTACTTGTAAATAATGGCGGTGTATTAAGGAAACGTGGAACACACACATCTTCCACATGCCGTCTGTGCCTTTGTATAAACGCTTGCAATAACAAAGGCAAACAATCGAAGAACGTGCGGCCATACCTGCATGAAGAGAGCATGCAAGGATAGAGTGCGATAAAAAAAATACTGAGAACCAATGCCGAGTGGGCTGAATTTTCTACTACCTTACTAATAACCAAGCCGTAATCCATAGAAGTTCACGTATTGCCGCTGAGACGTGGTAACATTCTTTCCAGTATACGAAACTGTAGAACAGTTAAAAAAAGGTAGGATGTGATGCGATTTTTATAGCAGTAAATGAACGCTCTATTCGCAAGCCTCTTCCTTCTGGCCGGCTAACGCATATTTGCCGCAGTTAAGAATTTAGGTTCTTGCTTGTTTTGTTTCCGTCAATTGCTTGGGTAGGTATGCTTATAGTAGGGCTGTAACATGCAGTAAATACGTGTTTGTCAGTAATCTCGTACAACAAAACTGTGAGAAAGGTGTCTTGCGACTTGCGCTAGTAAACATACGGTTGTATACTTACAAGCAGCCGCAATGCTTTCCTATAGATTCTCTATCACAACGAGCCTAAACCAATTTAAATATTGCTCATGGCACTTAAATACTTAATTCCTAGACGAAAGTTGCACTTTGTCAAAGGATGAGATATTCTGCTTAAAAAAGAAGTCCATTTTTTGGGGGCATCACTGTTCACGCCTATGGTTCATTTGCTATAAAGGCGATATGACTTGCTTTGCAATGACGCCAGACTGCGGCCTCAAAATCTTTACAGACACTTAATTCAAATCACAACGTCGTAATCTCATGCGTTCAATATATATCACATCTAAGCCATAGCTCTGCTTCTTTGCTGAAAAAAAAAGATTGTTTTGCAAATCAAACACCAACCGTATAGAGAAAGATTGATAGCGCCGGCAACGTCATCACTTTTGTCCCTTCGTTCGGGCGTCATATTGTCGTCTAGGTGAATATAAACTCTCGTCCGTCATCGCACTGTGAATCCGCGTACCACATCAATATGTGTTTCTATATACACGGTCGATCATCCACTGTTTTCCAACTTGACACCGGTCCACCAATGGCGTACGCAGTAGCGACGCCGTTTTCGAATGAGAGTGCTGGCACTCTGTGCCTGCCGCCACAGCACCACACGTCAAGTTGCTTTCCGCGCCCACTTAGTAGGCGTCGGGTCCAACTCGACAGGTTGATGAGACAACTGAGACGCCCATAGGCTCTCGCTGTGCCCCCTGTCTTTCTGTCTCGACAGAGAGATTGTTTGCGGAGTGTGCTACGTCACAATGTGCGTCGGTTGTTGCGGGGCTAAGGTGTGTTGCGGTGGTCAGATTTCAATATAAAAAAAGAAAAGAAGGAAAAGAGCATTTTGTGCTGCAGGAGGAGCCTAGAATACGATCGGCTCCAGCCTTGAGGAAAGAAGTAGGTCGATCGCCCTCGCCCAGTCGACTGATGTAATCCTAGTCTGGAAAGTCGAAACGTGAGTGGAGCCACTACATGGGCGACGAATAACTGGTTCACAAAGAAATTAAGCGCTTGGCATTGCTTGTTACACTGCTGAGGAAGACACGTTGACTAAGCGGTGAAATAAGAAAGATCGGGGAAGTATTCTGCAAGAGTCCACCTAGTGGACTGCCCATTTCGGCCGCTGCTGATTGGATGCAGCTGTGCGAGCGAGGAGGAGCTAGACGAGTGGCCTCAGCCAATCGGCGGCGGCCGAAATGGACAGTCCGTTAAGTTGACTTCTACAGAATACATCCCAAGCTGTACACCATACGCCCTTATGGCTTAACTACACAATTCTCATCTTTTGCGTGAGGAGGAGCAATCTCATTTATTATGTGAAAGCCGTATATGCCAATGTTGACGGTGCGCTTGGCGGTGATCTTGGCCAAACTGCGCCGTGACGAGAAATGGCCGACGTGGCATAGAGTAAAATCACGCGAACAAATGCTCGGCTTCAGGTCACATTTCTAAGGGAAGTTCCTGTAAGCAAACTAAATTAGTGACTTTGAAAAGAAAAATTCATACACTTCGGTCTGGGTGGCAATCGTACCCAGGCCTCCGGGGTGCGAGGTGAGCAGGCTTCCCTAAAGACATGCCTGCTCAATGGTTCTGACTTACTGAGAGTGTGCCTAGTACGTGCCTGATTGTACACGTCACGTGGTCAGAGAGACGCGCTGGTGCCAGTGCTCACGCGTTCACCGCTGTCGTCTTCCACAGCTGGCTGCGACTCCGCTCATCATGCCAGCGTTCCCATACTGCTCCTCGCACTCGTGCCACTGCTTGCGTTTTCGTCGTCGTCTTCTTCCACCGCTGGTTCTGATGCCACTCATCACACTGTGTTTCCATACTGCGATTCCCTATACTATGGCGCTGACGGCAATGGTCTGCTACCAGTAGGTGCAGCGATTTCGCTGAGTTATGGACTATTGCGACAGTTCTGAATAAACGTATCTTATCTGTGACAAAAAGTGTGCCAAGTGTGCAATCTGGCTTCCGCCTTAACGTTTCAAACGTGTAACACTTGCTTGATTTTTAAAGGGAAGCTTTCTTTCCTCTTTCTTCGCCTTTTAACTGGTGCTGCTGCTGCTACTGTCTAGCCCACAACGTCGCGGGGTGATTCAATGTGCATATGTATACATGGCAATAGTGTGACAAAAAGGAAAGGTGACGCGAGAAGCTCGTTTGGATATTTGCACCGTGCCTCATGTGCACAATGCCCCGTGGAGTTTCCCGGGCGTCGCCACAATGCCATCTTGACAGCTGTAATTATCCGCGACCCCCCCCCCCTGCCCCCAGAAGAAAAAAAACATAGCAGGAACTGCAATGCCTACATTGGATGGTAGAGTATAGGATGGTAGAGAGGAGGTAGGGGAGAGCAGGTAGAGAACTGGTAGGACCAACGCAGAAACGAAAGAAGTGAATAACAGCCTCGGCACTCTTCGCTGGAAACTCGCAAATATGGGGGGAGGGCGGGAGAGGGAAAAGCCGACGTGAGAAGGCGAGAAAACGCTACTGCAAGACACGAAAGCGGTTGCCGACAAAGTGAATAAATTCGCGTTCAAGGTACAGTAGGGTACGTTTCCCCTAGTTCTGAAAAAATAAACACCATAGAATTTTGTCAAGCGGACAATTGACGCACGGTGTGCAGACTCGAAGCCGCATAAAAGCGCCGTAGTGTCTAGTCGACATCGTAGCGCCGTAGCATCTAGGCGTCGCACATCATACCAACACTTATGTGTACACAGCAGTAGCTTTCCGGCTATGGCATTGCTCGAGGTCGCGGGTTCAATCCCGACCGCGCCAGGCACATTTAGACGAAAGCAAAATACAAAAATGCCTGTGTGCTCATGTGCAGATATAGGTACTCGTTAAAGCACCCAGGGGGTCAAAATTGTTCCGCAGTTTGACACTACGGCGTGTTTCATAATCCGATTATGGTTTTGGCACGTACGTTATGGTGCAGTTAGCCAAGTGTGTGGTTAGCGCTGCTAGGTACGTAGTCAACATGTATGCTCCACGACAGGCCATTAGTAATGTAAATGCAAAGTGATTCATCCCAGTTAATCGAATTTAGGGGAGCTTCATTATGATAATGCGCATCGATTGCGTTGTTAAGGCGCCGGGTTATTCTCATGATTGACACTGTTGCGCAAAGCGACGAAGGGAGAGGGCGTAAGCTAGAAAAACAACACACGACAACTGAGCGCGACACGAGACCTCATTCTCTTATATTTGTTACCGTTTAATCGCATAAGCCATTTATCATACCATAAAGCTACACGGAAAAGATCATTTTGAATATTTAGCGAATTGATGGCGTTTGTTATTTTGTGGTAAATTACGGAACAGTCGGCAAAACGTTGAACAGGTGGAAAGGTAATATTGTCAGGAAGGCCATCATTATATACAAGAAACAAAGGCCGCAGTACGGACCCTTTTGCTACGCCGGATACAACAAAAGAAAGAACAGATGAGTAATTACATGTTTAGTTCCATTAGAAAAGCTTTAATCCAGTTAGATACGCTAACATCCATATTGATTTTACTAAGATTGAAAAGAGCAAAGTCGTGCGATACCGAGCCATATGCCTTAGCGAAACTAAGAAAAATACAGTCGATTCTTTGCAAACGTTAATAGCCTCATGTCATACATGAAGGTTGTCCCCAAATCTGTGCTAGGATTTGTTAAAGATTAAGTTCTCCGGAAGTTCCATTAGGTCCGAATACATTATATGTTCTAAGATTTTGCAAGGAATACCTGTTAATAATATGGAGCGATAGTTATCGGGCAAATGCATGTTACTTGATTTGAAGAGGAGACTTCTTTCCCCCCCTTCCAGTTGGTGGTTAGTGCTAGACACTGTAAAAATTGCTCAAAAAGTTTCGAGAGAATTATGACCATTTGCTAGAGCACGTCGTTGGGCTAGTTGATTTTGATTTGTAATAGACACCGAGCAGCGCAATGCGACAGCAGCCAAGAATAAGAAAGACACATACACAGTGATAACTTTCAACTAAACGTTTTATTCGATCGCACGTGCTCTTTATATGACGACAGCGGTTTGATAATAAAACCTAGGAGACACACATATAAAGATACAGTACCAGAACACACACGTGTCATCACTGTAATCACATCGCATTTCAAGGCGAAGAATCTAGAAACCTCGTTCTCCCATAAGGCCAAAGATGGAAAGCTCACACATTAGTCTTCTATTGTGTCAATTTCATTAGCTTCAGTAATCACTCGTGTCATTCTGCCTTGGGCCCTACTTAGAATGGTCGTACGTTCGTAGACTAGGACGCAGCCGCAATCCCGGCAGTGGATTCCTAGATTGCCGGACACCATTTTTTGGACAATGTACCGGTGTTCTTTAATATCCTAGTTAAGGCACCGTCCTGTTTGACCTGTGTGCGCCCTCCTACATGACAAAGGTATGAACGATGCGACGCCTTGAATGCAATCCATGGGTTTTTCACCATGCTTAATGGCACAATCGGGCTACTCTCTTCTGTACGCATTTACGTTTTTGCAGAGCGCTTGCAACCGTTCGGAAGCAAAAAAAGAAAAAAAAAAACTACGTTCACGCCGGATTTGCTTGCTATTCTTCGCAAATTATGCGAAATAGTCTACAAGTATGAAACTTCGGCCACCTTGTTTGCTTGAGTACTGTTGGTGCGGTCACTGAAGTTTGCCCTGCACTTCCTACTCAAATTTTCAGCTACGACGGTCAACAGGTTCAGAGTCACTTAGACGCTGAGCCTGGGCCCACAAGTTTGTTTCAAGCTTACGCGGACAAGACTTCATCAATGAATTTTCCAAACGTAATAAGCTCGTGTTTGCAAAGTTCATTGATGAAATAATCGATGCTTCGCGTTTAGGGCGAAACTGCGACTTCTTTTTTTTTTAGGTGCTTTTACTCTGTGCGGCGTCTGCCATTTTTCTTGACGGCACAGTTTCCCAAGGGCACCGCCAACATAGACACCTAAGGCTTCTCGTTAAAAAATACTTTGCTTTTATATAAAAAAAATATAGAAAGAACAATTTAGCACCAGAAACACTCAGATATACAAAGGTGAATGAAAAAAAAATATACAGAGAGCACATGACAATGAAGGCGAATCACTGCACAAAATCGTTCCTAGTATTCCGAGCTCCGGTCCGCGTCCTTATAGCAAAGTGATTAACTGCACTGAAAGCTCTTCTTTCAAGGCCGCTAACTGCCCAGAGTCCTAACTTCGACGCACAGCTGCTCCCTTTGTTCGGCGTATAGCGGGCAGTCCAGAAGTACGTGGCCTATTTACGCGTACGCCACTCCACACGAACACGAAGCGGAGCTTGCACGATTGATCTTATGCAGTCTTTTGTGTAAGCCGCACCACGGCGAGAGCACTGAAGCAAGCTTTTCGCACTTAACAATATGTTTCCATGTGCAGCGAGTTTCAGCTATCACTCACAACAGTGTTCGTAGGGACCTTTCATCGAAGAACGCCGCAGATTACTTTCTCGCTGAGAGTTTTCGTAAGATGTTCCTAATCTCGTTGCTGAACGGGCGGAATGGTGGATTCTACTCCGTATTCGCGTGCACCGTTTTGCCAATTCGTTCACTCGCACGTTTACAATTATACTGGCGTGACTCGGAACCCACTGAAATGACGCTTCATGGTCGCCAGTTCTCGTAATTTGTGTCAGCTCAGCAATTTCCACGATTAGTCTGCTGTGTACTGTTTGCCCGAACGTTACAAAGCAGCTCAATTCAGGCGATGAATCTGCGCAACCCACCAATTTATCTGGAGGCTGGCCAGTCGCAATAAACTTTGTTTCTTTCGAAATTGCGTAGAGTTCTGGTGTCGTTGGTGTCGTCACACGACATAGCTTAAACATGCGTTGCAGTCCTAATGCCCGTATAGCGAAATAGAACACTGAACGGCCGTTTATCGGTCATTTGTGCACCCTAGTTTTGCGCCGGCATGCTGAACGTACATTCGAACCAACACTAACTCTAACCCGACGACTGGTGACAGTTGAGGCACTTCCTTCATTCCCTCAATATCCTAAACACTCGTAGCTCTAGACATATTCATGACGGCAGTCATTAAATATAAAGACCGGTTGCGAGTGTGCTCATGTCCATGTTTTTTATTCTGTTGTCCGTCTCTTAATTTTCGCGCCTAAAACCATTTCTAAAAACTCATTCACCACTGCGTAGAAAAATCGGAATGCTATAAGTTCACATTAAAGAACCCCAGGTGGTCCAAATTTCGGGAATCCCCCACTACGGCGTGGCTCCTAATCAGATCGGGGTTTTGGCACGTAAAACCTCATAATTAAAAAAACGGGAATAATTGATTTGCACCCGACAAGTTGCTAATGTAAATTACATAGATTTCATAGTGAACGAAGGCAGAAATATGTTCAGGACAAGAAAGAGCGTCTCGCAATTAGGTTTCTCTGAAGCAAACCATCGCATTTATAGGAGAAGGTGGTAAAGTGCGTAAGTGGGTTTTCACACAGTGATAGGAAACAAATTTATATCTTTATTTGATCATTCAGTCCAAAAATTCGCATTCTCTGCTCTGTAAAGCGGCAGCCATATAGCTGATACAGACATCAAGTTTCATACTGATAAAATAAGCCTCCAATAATTCCTGTGATAAGGAATCTTTGCTTCTACCAAGTATACGGATGTTGGAAAGATCTGGCCCGCACATACAGGCATCGCAGTGCGTAGCTAAATGTGCACTAATCTTATTCTTGACCAACAGCTCGTGTCCTGTTACCTTGTCATTGACGCAAAGGCCTGTCTGGCCGATATGTACCCTGCGGCAAGCAAGTGAAACTTCGCACGACACGCCGACAGCTCAAGACACACACAGTCTTGCCTGCTTATTTTCCACAAAGGCTCAGCTTCCCCTTACCCGGGATGCGTGGGCTCGGTTGCGTGTCAACATTTATTTTATTTTAGTTACTTTCTCCTAATTCCACACAGTGGCCTAGAGCCGTCCCTTTCCTTAAAATAAAGGCTTTATTCATTCATTCATTTATTTACTTATGGTACCCTCAAGGACTGAAGGCATTACAGAGGGGAGTGGATACAGATAGATACAGAGGGGAGTACATTGCGTAAGAGAAATAACTAACTAGCCCAGCAACAAGCATTCATATACTTCTCAGTGATCACACTTCCGGTAGCTTGTGGTGCTGATGCTTAGTAAACGGGCAAAAAAATTCTGCAATGACTTTCTCTCCTTCAACACAGCGACAGGGGGTTCTGGTGCTTCTGTGATGACCAGAGTCGTTGACGTCGACTTAAGAACTGCAAGACAAACTCAAAGGCTTCTTGCAATCAACACGTGCGCGTTATTGTCTCCTGAGCATGGCACACCATGACGTACTGGCAACAAATATTTTATCACTGATCGTACTAAAGCAACTTGCGTAAAACTTCCCCATTGCGCTCCAGCCACATATATCTCAATTCGATTAATGCTGTTCACCTTTCTTTCTGTAGCCTTGAAGTACTGGGTGGGCCTCTAGTAAGCGCCGATCAAGAATAATTCTAAGTCGATGGATTTTTACTATTTCCAGCAATAGTCCATCAAAACAGGTTTTAAAATAATTAGGACGTTTTAGTGGGTAGGGTAGCACTACTGTCTGTTCATCCCACAAGCTGATACCCCTTCCTGCAGAAACTCATTTACTTACTTTTAGGTTTTTAGTGCACGAAAAGGGACGAGAGACAGTGGTACGACGCACGCCTCTGTCTCTCGTCCCTTTTCGTGCGCTAAATACACAATAGTTATGGAATACCAACATGCCCAAATTTGGGCTCTCTCATTTACTTCTTTAAGCACCGCTTGCAAAGTTTCTTCTGCGATCTGTGGTTTTAAAGTTACAAACAGGGCTAGGACGATGAGCAACAGGGATAAAGTGCCTCACAAAGGCTGACCTACGTTTGGATAGGTGGACTTATCTTCTTCAAAAGCGCCCTTGTTAGCCTCGGCAGGTTAGCTTTAACAGGTAAGTAGGGTGACATCACATGCGGTCGTTGTCGGCAGCGGCTGGCTGTGAAAGAAGATACTGAACAGAAAATGAGTGCTGTCGTTTGAAGCTTCTAGGCATGGTTTTTAAGACGAGGGGAAGAGAGCGGGAGACTGGGCAGGCAACAGGAGGAAAAAAGAAAATAAACATAAAAAAGCTTCTCCCCTTTCGTGCGCGAGATTGAGCCGTGATAACCGGCTCACCTACACAAGCTTTCACTCGCACTTGCAGCATACGGCGCGCGGCGGCAATTTTATCGCCCTTGTAGTTTATACGGAACCTTAGGGGGACGCCGGTGGCAGAAATGCGCTTGGACTGTCCACATAATTGCTATTGCAATAAAAAAAAAAGAGGAAAAGGAAAAATACATGAAAGAAAAAAGAAGGAGATCTGAAGTGTTTGTCCCGATGTCCAAATGCAAATGTCTTCTCCCTAAATTGTGCAACAGATGTTCAGCGAAACGTGAAGAGACAGCTGCGCCATCACTGCGTTGAATAATGGGGAATTTAGAACGCTTCCCTGCTGAACTTTACGCGTCACCAGTCTAGTCGGCCAGACCTTACTAGTCACTACGACGATCCGTCTGGCTGTGAGAGAATTGCGTATTAGACGTCGCGTCTTTCCTCTAATGCCGAGTAGCACTATGCCTTCAAGGACATAAACGTATAGCCAGGTCGTATGCGATGTCCAGGAATATGGCAGTTGTGGAATTTCCTCTTGTTTTGTCGTGGTCCATACAGGTAGAGGAAAGAGATAAAACTTTATTATGTCCTTGATGGGGTCCAGGGGTGGCGGGGGGTGGGAGACCAACCCCCAGTCCACCCCCCACCCCTTCCTCAGATGGCGGCGGATCCATATTGATGCCTATAGTACAGCGCCCTGAACGAGAACTTGACAAATTTTGATGTAGCAAATTTTGTACGTCATTCAACCATCGTATTCGTCCATTGATCCTCTTTTCTATTACTATGAAGATGCAGTTTATGAGGTGTAATATTCTAAATGGCCCAGGTCCATGGAAATTTTTCTAGGCTTCAGAAGAGGCACTATTCACTACTAGTAGTCGCTCCTGCCAAGGTAGTAGTGCGTAGTTACCTGGTTAAAGGTGGAAGGAATGTCTCGGAACCCGACACGCCTAGGTTCAACAAGACCTCGACTCGCATTCGCGTCCGCGCGGTGGGCTAGTGCGCGCGCTTGGGCATGTGCGATGTCGTTGAGGTTGGGAAGGGAATCCAGCAAGGAGTCAAGATGTGCCGGGAACCACGTGATAGTATGTGGACGGATTACTCTACCGTCGATGATTCTAGTGAAGATATCTATGAGATCTATGTCAGTTGACTGTTTGATGACCTGATCTCTAAAAAATGACATTTGGCTGTTACGCGACTAGTAGCCCTTTTATTGTACAGTGCACGTGTGCTCTTACTTTACGAGGGCAAGTGTAGGTCGCTTTTCCTGTTTTAGTTTGTTTTTCATTCGCTTACCTTTTTTGTAGACTTTCTATGTTTCGTACGTTTGTGACATGTGTGTGCAGGTTTCTCAACTGTAGCATTGAGAAAGCCATCTCTTACGTAGCCTATCTTTCCATCAGTCTGCAGCTAATAAACAAACAGAAACAACAAACATATATGTCTCATCATCATGACAAGGTGCCACCAATTTACGAGGTGCGTTCAATGCATGCATGGTCTCCACTAGTTGAACATTTATGTCAAACACCAGCAAATGTGATTTGAACCCTTTCTATATTGTATCTTGAGACAGCCTTACTGATTCTTTGAACTTTTAACTGCCGGCAGCTATACTGGTATACGAAGGGATCTAACAATGTTGCATGTTTTGCTGCTGGAGTTGGTGGTGTTAATAAGCTACACAACTCATCCCAACGTTTAAGTGGCACCTTCTGAAGTTCCTTCTGCATTTCGCCTAGCACCCATTAAGCCTCATTGCCCTCAAAAAAGCATGAGCTGCGGTATTCACACATTACCACGTAGGCGTTCGTATTCACCATCCACAGCTATGTACATGCCTGAAATGGTGGCTAGCCCTGTCGCTTGCTCTTTTTCCATACTACCTATGTGAAATCAGCAGGATTGCATGATCTTTGCATGCCCTTTCTGTTTAGATGACGATACGTTGCCGAGTTCACAATTCAATCTTTGTGTCGCAGAAGCTTACAGCCGTGAGGAGGGGGATAGACACAACATATTGCAACACAAAGAATCGTACCTATGCATCTAAGGACGCCAGAGGCTGCGCTACCGCAGACGCGTATTGCCAATGTGGAGCTGCCATTTAAAGCCAAGCATGCCACTGCCATGAAAAAAGCCGACGTAGCCCCACATTTAAGCCAAGGATACTGTAAAGCTCCATCGAGAGCGCTTCACATCCGTAGCTCCTCAAAGACAGCGGCTACGGAAATCAGAAGTCACAACATAGAGATTCGTTTGCAATGCCGATGGTGGGAAATCTGAGACAAGATCAAAGAGACGCCGCGTGCAAGACGTGGCAAGGTAATCGTGAGAAACTTCAAAGGATGCTCCACTGTTTTCTCAATACTACTTTCCAAGAAATCACCATGAAAATGAGGCGTGATTATTCAGCTATTGTTGTAACTCTGAGGACCACCTACTTATATGGCAGGTTTCTTTGATGCCTGCCGTTTTTAGGCAAGAGTAAAGCACAGTATCATGACTCTGGCAAATCAAGACGGGAACCCACAGTCGTCGGGATTCTGTTTCCGCCTTCGGAAGACAAAAGACGGCTGGCTCTCTTTTGGCTTTGCGCTGCTTTAGAACATTGTCGACATTACGTTGCTGTTTCTTTCTGCGGCCGTAGGCACATTTTTCAGGAACCTATCATAGACTGAGTGGTAATTCGAAGTAAAGGAGATGAATTTGTCATATTTAACTGTGATTACAAACAATGTACCTCAAAATGCGGCAGAAAATTTTTAGCTTAAGTAACTTGCTTTTTAAATATGGGAATTTTAATGCAGTTTTCGTATTAATTTTATTTCGGTTGCGGCTTTCTGCCACAAAATAGGCCACATAGGAAGCTAAGGTTGAGTGATGTTCTAGTCTACCTCATTCTGCAGAACCAAATTTTTATTCTGCGATTATAAACTACAGTACTACCAAAGAGGTTTTTACGCGCGACCACATCCACAAGACAGCAAATAATACCTACTCGTTTTTATACGATGTGTCTATATTTGTTTATGGATCAATGTAGCAGCATTTCGAAGGAATGATTATCGGCTAAAACGAAAGAATAACATTGCATGAATAAGCGAAAAGTAAAAAGGCTACGGTAAGAAGTTGTGCTTTCCCTATTTGTGCTACTATCCTGAGCTCAAATCCTGGGTGTATTTTCCTACGACTGCAGTATTTTTTTAACGTATAGTGTATCAGAGAATAAATTGCAATAAAACAACCCAATAAAGCCAAACTGTAACAGCAAACCATGCACCGAGCAGAATATGTGTGGCGGCAAATTATGTGCTGGGGCATATGTCTTAGAACGAGGGGTCCTACTAGACACTAAAGTATTAGTACAACCAGCATGATGAAACCAATGTTTATGGCCTTTGTTTGGCCCATTAACCAGCGTGTGCTATCTCTCTGATATGAAAGCTGCCGCACATTGGGATCCAAGCCATAAAGGGGTGCTTTCTGTCAACAGAGATAAGTATGGCTTCAATCCACGTCAAAATATTTACTGCAAATATCCTTCTCCTGTTAATCAGGCGAAAGCCGTCCGTGAATGCTTTCCTTTTTATGGCTGAACACTGCTATTTAAATGCCAGTAAATTGAATATAAACATGCCTGGCCTGTGCACAACACATAAGAAAAAAAAAAGATATGGCTGAAAAACAGTGCCGACACATGCCATTAGTGATATATATTCAGACCTCGTCGTCATAGTGCTGTGAAGATTTGAACACTAGAAAAAATTGATAAGCCAATAGTGCGACGCCTCAAGAGTGCTATATATAGTGTATTATACCTTCTCCCTGGGATGGAGGTATAACTGCTCGAGAGCACAAAAAAAAAAAAAAGATTTGACGAAGTAGCTGCAGAGACATGAGAGACATCGTGTGATTTTTTTCTGCTTTAAAAAATATATTGGGACTGGGGTCAACAAATTCCATGCAAAAGAGCCGTCACACAGCTTCGAATTTCTTTTTTTTAGAATAGTGCGGCGCTATTAGCGTATATACGCGTATATAGAACACACGGTCCTTTTCTAAAAAAATCTTGTTCATATGAGAATGTGATTTTATTTTTATTCTCAGTTTTGCATGTTCAGCAGTAGCGCTGTCTTATTCGCAGTGTTTTATTGATAATTTCTCTGCAATGTTGGTGCTGCTTATGCTGTTATCTAGAACAGCGCATTTACAAACATATTCATTGCATATGTACGTTATATATAGTATATAACGTATAACGTGTGGTATATGTATATGCTACATATGCAAGCGTATCACAGTGTACAGCACCACATGTACAACAAGAATAAACTAAATCTTGAGACAAGTAGTCACCGGTGCCACTTTCGTACGTACGCTAATCTCACCCTTTGACCGTGTCAATAAAGAAATGCAGCTGCCTTGTGTATCACTCCCGATTTGATGCATTTCAAACGAGGCCTGTCAAAGATGTTTCCCGTGCACTGGTTGTAACAGTCAGCCTTTCTTCATCACTGAGATATTTTCTTCTGTTGCTCTTTTCTGCACCTTCCAAATCAAAATCCTTTGAGGGCATGCTCAGCCAGTCGCTCAAAGTTAAAAATGCTTATTATTCGGCAGAGCTACCTTTTCCGACTTTTCCTGCTTTCTTTCCTGCTTTTTCCCGACTTTCTTTTATAACGTGATTTTTCGTGTTTGTTTGATTTTACATGAAATGTATATTAATGTATCTGATCTGTCGATGTTGCTTGATAACTACGCTAATTTGCTGTCTACAGACATCACCATCAATGTTGTTATTAGTAACCCAGGGTCCCACTACAGTTCTCTCATTTTGGGACCCTCACCTGTATATTTGTGATGTGGTAAAAACTTTTTTTAACCAATAAACCTGAATCTGAATCTGAATCTGAAACGCGGCATCGTAAATGTTGCATGAACGAAAAAAAAACGAACACGGACATTGCTTACTAATCATCGCGCATTTCAGGCTCCTGTCTCGTATATATTACAGTCATTATAGGTGACTGGAAGGTCTAAGCAGCATTAGAATTTTACAGTAAAAGAGACAGCACAGCCTAGCAGATATTGCAAGATCATGACACCTCGTTCACTCCCTGTAGACGATGGGACCGAATTCACAGTGATCTTTGTTTCTAAACAGCTTTCTCATTGGCCCACCACATTCGCTATGTGTTTTATGTTCGCTATCCCGATTGATTGATGATTAGCCTGTCGAGAACAATATGCCTTGCAAATTCCGTCATGCTTTATTGCAGTAAAGCAAATAGCGAAACCGTATGCTCGAAAATACCTCAAAAGAACAAACAAAGAAAACTTGAAATAAGAAAATACATTCAGAAACATTCACGCGTGTACATATGCATTCAGACGGTGGACGGAACCAATCAAGTTCGACACCATGCAGAATGAAAAAAAGAAAGAAATAACTGTAATTTGAAATGTGAGCAGACCAAAGGCCGAACGTTCGTTTCTCACTGATACAAAACTTTCCAGATCGCCAGTGTCGAATGGGAATAGTAAATGATGAACGGCGACTTACGTGGTGAATAATTCCACGGAGAAAAATACGAAGTCGCCGTTGTCCATGCCAAGATCATCTGCTGTGAGCATAATCTCTCGCACCGTGTCGGGTGATGCGCAGATGACGACGACTGCAAAAAGATAAAGGAAGAAACGACAGATAAGATATCGAACATGAGCATTCAATGTCATTTTTTTAAAAGCACTCGATAACTTCTTTGTGCGTCAGAGCTTCCGAAGTTGTCCCCCTACGCGTGATGTTTCCGCCATTGCGTAAACCACACTTTCAATCACAATATCGCATAATAAAACTGTCAATTCTTAACTGGAAGGAGCAGTAATAGTACTAACGGGTAGACAGACACAGGCCTGTACATTACTGGTAACTTATTTCCTGACTAACTGCAGTTAGTAGGATGCAAGATGCGTTATTCCAAGGGCTCGAATGTTTTCATCATGCAACAAGGGATTTTTTTTTCATATTGTGTTACCAATTCCCGTACTAGAACTGTATGCTGGGGACTGCTTTTCAGTAAAGAAAAAGTCTTCGGGTTGTCTTCATACCTAAGTATGAAACAAAAGTACCACGTGACCAAGTGCGCGTAACTTTTTCAACGATATTTGCAAGACTGAAGCGCGATGAAGCTGGTTCTCTCTACGAAGGGTTCCTTTATAACATACTGTTGAAGTCAGAAAGGCTGGATGTAGTGGATGTATTCTGTGCATAAATTATTGTTAACAAGATCAATGTCTAGTGGTGTGGGCGCTATGGTACTTAGAAACACTGTCCAGGGGCCCTATAACGTAAAACTACCCATTATGTTTTTATTCTGATCACCTGACGTCAAATTTGCGCAACCGCCGACCCAAGCATCGGGCAGGGTTGTCTGAAAAGACCAATCAAATGCTCTCCTCGTGTATAGGAGGTCACTTTTGTTTGCTTTAAAAACGAATAACTTTGCCTACAGTTAGCGGCTTGTCTTATCTAATTGGCTGACCAGAGGCGACGAGCACGCTCAAGTGTAGAGGGATTCGAAGGCGCCCAGCTAGTGCACTAAAAATTGATAACCGCATGAAGGGGTTGATGCCCGCGACTGCGATTGGTCTGCTTTCCATTACTTAGCTTGAGCTGGCTGGTCGAAAATCGCAGTGGCATGAAACGAAAGGTTAAGAATGCCGCTAAAACGGATCGTCAGCAAAGAAGAGTTGGCCAAGTGAGGTCATAAACGTGCCGAAAGTGCTCAATAACGCTACGGCCACGCAGCAAGCTTTATTGTACGAAAATAAACCCACGCTCTCCGGCAGGTGCGAGTATCCAGTGCATGAGCGATCGGTGGCAGCCATCTTTTATTCCTTTCGGAACAGGGCAGCCTGCGGCTATTTAGAAAAAAAATCAGTTTTGTTCGGGCATATTAATGCATCTTCAACGCGTACACGTTACTGCGACGCGGTGAGTTTTCCTGGTTTTGTGACGTCACGTGACAGGCAGGTGGGGTGTGGAGCAAAAACTTTTGACGAATAGCTGAGGGCTAACGACGAGAAGGCATCGAATAAGAAATAACTAATTTTCTTTTGTTTTGTCCAGTCATGCATAATGAGTGTCAACGCGTCATAACAGACAGGGAGCTATCACGGTTTTCGTGATGTCGTGTGACAGACAGCCGAAGGGGGGTGGTGGTTCAAAAAAGTATTTGACCAATCGCGCTGGGCTGATTGCAGAATTGGAATCGAAAAATCTGGATTAGCTTTATGTTATAGGGCCCCAGCGCCAGTATTCTAAGACAAACTCATAAATGATTCGTTTAAAATATCAATACTTTTCGTACTGACAACATTTCCACTACTACCACAACAAATTTATTGAAGGTAACCACAGCTGGGGTATATAGTGTATCCTCTTATAATATTTTTGGCCTTGAAGTTGCACTCTCACGAAGCACATGGCAAGAAGACAGCGGAAGATTATGCCAATTAAAGAAAAAGAGACATGACTCTTATTGAAAAAAGAGAGCACATGTAACGCATCAAGTCGAGTTCAAATATGTGTAAGTTTACAAAGAAATAGTAAGAAACAAGTAAAAGAAAGCATACAGCGGAGGAAGAAAAATAACATGCACACAACCATACTTTCTGAGCTTTCAGAACCAGCTAATACGCAAAAGTTAGGTTTTCGCTGACACAGTTTGCAAAGTGCGAGCGTGCGCAGAAATGCTGTAAGAATATTAAGCAAGGGCGCAGAAGGCCCGCCTGTATACCGAACACAATGACTACCGAAGAAACATTCATGCATTCAAAGCCGCAAAAAAAAGAAGATTGAAGTGGCGTCAGCAAGAGGAATATTTCATCGGGAAGGTAAACACAGCGGGATTAATTGACATACTCCTTCATGAGTGCAAATTTCCATTAAGGCATCACGTGCAATATTGGAAGAGCCGGGAACCAGGGGATGGTGGTGACAGCACTATGGCCCTGAAGTGCAAGAAGACATTGTGCCGTCCTCTGATGGCCCAGTTTTCCTTTATTTACACATATCCACGACCAAGTACGCCTGTGCGCGGATTCATACCGGCGGCGAACGATGCTCTGTAATGCAATGAAAAAGAGATTGGAGAGTAAACACGCCTTTGTATTGATGGTCGCGATGTAGCGTGAAAGTAGAAGTCGAGAAATTTTGAAGATGACGTACCGCAAGCACATTGTTCAGCGCATATACCACCAGTTGTATGGTGAATTTGTAATAGTACAACGTAAAGTGTCTTCTGAATGCATCAATGTGCAAATTTAACATTTCGCACAGTAACAAGCTCTGTCATATAGAGAGAGATCCAAATGAGAAAATGGCAAGGAGGTTAAGCAGCGGTAAAGCCTCCGGTTTGCTACCCTGCACTAGGGGAAAAGAAAGGGGAGGTAAAGACCGATAGAAAAGCGGGGACAAAAAGAAACGCTGAAAAAAAAGGAGAGATCATTATCTAAAAGGCCACTGCCACGTTAAAGGTAAACAAAGCCTTGACCAACTTTTGCTGCGACGACAGTTCATGTCGGCATTTCAAGACTGTCTGTTCTGAAAGTGGCCTGTCGTCAAGGCATGCCATCAAGTCCGCTCGCGACAGCCGATGCGCGCTGTATCGATGACAGTGGCAAAGTACATGTTCTATAGTCTCCTCGACACCGCAGTGACTGCAAGCCGCGCTGTCCGCGTTCATACCAACTTTGAAGGCAAAATATTTTGTCAAAGCAACACCAAGCCACAGTCGGCAATGAACTGATGCCTCAAGTTGAGATAGTCCAGATATGAATCGAAGTCGAAGGGATGGGTCCGGTCGGTGCAGACGTGTGCGCTTCAAGCTTGGTGTGTTCCATAAAGATCTTATGGCTTAATTTGCAATAACACGAATTTTCGTTCCTGCATCTGTTCTTGAGAATAAATTGGAGTCTTGCAAGCCCTCCTCATGTGCAGATCGTGTTTCTGCATCGGCATGTTCATAGCCCATTATGCGACAGTGGTCTGGAATCCACTATAACATGACGTCGTGTCCTTGCTCGACGAGGTGGTGAAGCACCTCTCTGATTCCTAGAATTAGTTGTTCACGGGATCCGCGGCGTAAGGCAGAAACCAAACAATGAAGAGCAGCCTTGGAGTGACTGAAAATGCTCCATCTTTCGGGCAGTTCATTAGCATTTACGCGAAGTGCATGATGAATAGCAATGAGTTTCGCGGCAGTCGATGCAGTCTGGTGAGAAAGTCGAATCTTTACGGTGGAGATTTTTGCAGGCAAGATGACAGATACCGCACACCCATTCACCATGGTTGAAGAATCAGTATATAGACGATAATTCTCGTTGAATGTATCGTACATCAAAAGCAGTGAAAGGTGCTTGAGTTCTGCAGACGAGAGTTGTGCTTTTGTTCGTATTCCTCGTACCGTTAGTCGAACTTTTGCTTTAGCCAAGCATTATGGGGGAAACAGAACTCTCGCTCGAGCTGTATAACCTGATAGAAGGTATGCACAATAGGACAGGACTGTCGGACAAAAGGACCCACGTGGTCGATCTTCTGGCAGTGAGGCTAGGTGATGGGCATGTGCTCGAGCAAGGTGTCTTGCGTGTGCTCTGGGCGCTTCCATGACTACATGGGTCTTTGGCTGGGAAATCCTGTGCAATCGCAATTGTTTCAGCTCTTGAAGAGCATCACGGCAATCCAAGACACACTCTAAGTGCCTGGGCCTGGACGCTTTCGATTGTACGAATATTAGATCTGCAGGTTTTGGTCAGCACAGGCAAGCCGTATCGCAAATACCCAAGAAAGACCGTCCTGTATAGTTGCGTTATTGGATGTACTGACGTATCCCAGGCTTTTCCTCCAAAAAACTTGACCACATTAAAAACATCCATCAGGCGCTTCTTTGGGTAGGCCACATGACGACTCCAGCAGTGGTCACGATGGATGATTACGCCTGAGAACCGGTGCGTCCTGACATGAGGTGTGCTTTGACCGTCGATAGAGACATCATATGATCTCATTGGCTTCCGGCTAAACGCGACCAATGTGCATTTTTCTGACGAGATCCTGAGGACTTGTTCTTTTAGGTACGTCGATGTAACCGCCGCAGCTTTTTGGAGCTTTGCGCGCACCTCCGGCCGTGTCACACCAGATGCCCAGGTGCTAATGTCGTCGGCATACATTGATACTTTAACCCTGTTCGGCAGTCATTCCACGAGACCAATGAGTACCAGGTTGACGAGTGCGGTACTCCACTGCCATGTAAAGAACCAAACTGTCTTTGCGCATACATGAAAGCTGAACATCTAAATAGTCTTTTTAAAAAGCGCATTTTCAGTGCCTTATTTGTGTATTGTACTTGAGAATATTACCTTGCAATTTCAAGTTTTTCTCTGCTCGGCTAGTACGTTTAGTCCATTTATGAATAAAACATTCCGTACAAGTCTTCCTCAAACTTCTTAATTGTAATCGACGCCCAAATAGTAATGAGGTGCTTCCTTTAAAATTGCATAGCACTGTGCGTTCTTATCCACACGGTAGAAGAAGTTGCTTGAAATTAGAGTTAAGTAAGCAATGTTTCAAATAGCTCATTACTTTTGCTTTTTCGTGATAAGAAAATGCTGTACCAAAGTACTCCAATACTTAGTTCACTGTCCCGTCACAGATCCATGCATGATTTAAACCTCCTTCATCTTCTGTAGACTGAATGCACAGCCACCGCCATAGAATCTGTGGTTGCGGCCTCAGCGACAGCTTTAGTCCTCAAGCTAAACATCAGAGAGAGTTACACGACGTGCGAAAGAAGGAAAGGAAAAGAAAAAGGGATAATAAATGGTTCTGGTGCAGTCAGGATCACTGCGATAGTGACTCTGAGCATGTGTTCTCTTTACTCTAGCGAAAAAATCGGATTGAAATAGCATGTCATTTACTGCTAATTGAAAAGCTGGAGAGCTACTTTTGTGTTCCTAATTGGAATTTCACAGAACCATCAGTGCTTCGCTGTCAAAAAGTGCCAACGCCTGCGCTATCCATAGCTCACTTCATGCTCTAGACTAATCCCCCAACGACAATTATTGCACTTTCGAGAAAACGTTTTCTTTCCTACAGTGATGGCCGCACTGAGATGAGTAAAGAATGGCCTTTTATTTGATAGAAATTTTACGTATTTTAATGATAAACCTGCAAAAAAGATGCAAAACAAGAACGCTATAACATACATTCAAGTACCTTACAAAAATGCACACAGCACAGCGCAGCGGTCACTTTCTTAATTCACGTTGACTCCCTAGAGCACAATCTTTTGGCAACAGGCCGATGCGAGCATTGAAGTCGAGGCAGAGGGGGCGGAGAAAACTAAAGACGGAAAGGAAGGGTGGTCAACCAGGTGCGTGTCCGGGAAGCTACTCTACGCAGGGTGATGGCTGGTTAAGGGATGAAAAGAAAGAAAGGATGTGGTGTGAGAGAGGTACTATCTATACGAACATATGCAGTCGTCTACGAGTTCATGTCTACACTCGGTCACTGAAGCCAGTCGATTTTATGAACCGTGGCCACAACGGCGCTGATAGTAACAAACTTTCTGTCGATGTTATAGCCGCGTTACTGCGCAGCGGCACTAAGTTGCGTAACTGTGACCGATCGGTTTACAAAGGACAGTCACTATTTTCTAATTCAGCTGACCCCAAAGGAAGCCTTTCTGTTCACTTTGGTTCGCTTCTGTCCCATCCATTCAGGCTCAAGGCGTTCTAACACCTGCGTACCTAGTTTCCATCTTTTTTTGTTGACATTCTTTTGCTGCGCTGAAAGTGCTGGCTGCTCAAGCTATACCACTGCTGAAGAGCCGTCCTGCATTACGGTCGAATGTAATGGTTGCGCAAGAAATACGAGGGCCCGGGTATGTTACCACACCTTACTTTCTTGCTCCGTTTTATCTGTTACTGCACTTGCTTCTTGTTCTTCCCTTTTTTGTATGACTAGTCTCTCGACCTACACACAGTTTATTGCGAAAGGGCAAAACAACGTGGTGCACTTAGTGTCTCTAATAATTGCAACACCACTATATAGATTCAGTTGAAAGCGTGAAAAGGATTAAATTCAGATTCTTCTGGTGAAGGGTTGACATTCGTTCTTTCGGAACAAATGCTTTCTTTCATTTCTTTCTTTATTGAATCGCACAGGGAATAGAGGAGAGTTTTTATACTGTGAGAGCGAGAAACTCTGAAGGAATGATACAACGAGTCGGTTTTATACAATCACCACGAACACTTCAGTATCAAGAAACAAACAAAAAGAAAACTGCGCCTGCAATTTTTTAGGGCCAGATATTTTTGTCAAGCTAGATAGCAATTGA
Organism: Dermacentor albipictus; assembly: GCF_038994185.2. Taxonomy (NCBI): domain Eukaryota; kingdom Metazoa; phylum Arthropoda; class Arachnida; order Ixodida; family Ixodidae; genus Dermacentor; species Dermacentor albipictus. Next base: position 145,818,494 of record NC_091824.1, read on the forward strand.
GTATCGCAAGATTACTTTATGCATTGCTTTTATCAACGTAGGAGACACAGTGACAAGACGAGACTACAAGCAAAAGTTGTAATGAAGGATGTGGACAGCTTCTCATGCGTTTGTCATGATTACTTGCAAGATAAACACGCAAGTGATGAAATTGGCGACTGACAACGTCTATAGTTTTTTTGTCAGTCACGATGCCTAAAAAAATAGACATACTTGGGCTTTTAGGGCAACTTGTGCTGAGGCCTAATGTACAAGAATTCTGTTTTCCGCAAGATAACTAAATCAAAGGCTATGATCTAAGTAACTGTGCTAAATGCATGCCTACCATGAGCACCGGAAAGCGCGTGAAGCTCGACCGTAAGCTTAAACAAATACTTCTGATTGAAGAAAAGGGTGTTACTCTTGGAATTAAATAACTACCTTACGTATGCACGTTTGTCAGCCGGCAGAGAAGCTGAATGAAAAGACGTAACAAGCAATTTTAACTGAACCGCCTCGATCTCCGGGGCTGGGCCATTCGCTGTAATCACAATTTTACACTAAATGTAAGCCTGAAAGAGAATTGTTGCGCAAAGTGCGAATGTACCAGATAACTGGCCATGAGGCCACATAATTGTTGATGCAAGCTGTTTACAAACAAAATTAGCTCAAGCAAACTATGTACGCGACACATTTGAACACTCTGAAGGAGAGGAGATCATAATTTATAATTTCAACTAAGGTACCGCGTCTTGACATAGCATGTGCTGTAGGTAAAATGAGGCAATAAAATACCTTCAGAAAGAAGACTTAGCCTTTAACCATCCTGCGTCAGTTTCTTTACCAATCGTGGCAAGACGGAGTTATAGTTCACCCGTAATAAGGTATCTATCCAATATAAGCAGCCTTAGCAAGAATTAAGGGTACCCTGCCGCTTCCTTTGTTACACTGGGAAGCAGCTTATGGCGAAAGCTGTTTTTTACATCCTCCTTTTATATCTTTGTTTAGCTTTCTTGCTTTCTTTAAATATCTTCTGCATACCCCGGGTTTCAGGCTTCCTTTTCGACCCTTTTTCTAGCTCGCCCTCCAACCTGACACATTCCCCGCCACTCTATCTGTTGGTCTCAAGGATACCCGGGGGGGGGGGGGAGTGCTGATTATGCAGAGCAGCGCCCCGAGGCCCACAAATCTTGGAAGCGGCCGGCGATATAACGCTGATCCGGTGGCGTCATGCGAAAACAAGCTTTGCGAGTGGTTATCGAACGGTCGGAAACGTGCAGATCGCGCGAGGTAGATTGTGCTATATAACCTTACCCCCGGGCATCGCTATGATGCCCAGCCAAAGGGGGCGGAGGGGAGGGAGACCGGCACAGGCTGAGTGAGGCGGTCGCGCCGCGTCCATTCCCGAGGCATGTCCGCTAGCTGCGCAGTGGAGAATTCAGAAAAGAGGCTGTGAGAGGATGGGGAGCGCGGTAAGCAGGTCGAAAGGGTCTGCACGCCGATCCCAGCTTGCACAACTGCCGTGGATGGCGTGCTGTGAACGCAGAACATGGTATTAAGGATAGAGGGTAAGGGGCGGGGGGACGCAGGCGAGTAATAAGGTCAGCTAAGAAGCATGGTCGAATGGGAGACGATGGATTGTGCCCCACACAATCCTTTCAGACATTCCAGAGAATAATGGCGTTTCCAAGAGCCCGAGGCAGGCCAACGCAGCCGACATATGTATATACGCATGCAGAGCCCGCTGGCATGGCGCTGCGTTAAAGCTTTCCGGCCTCCAGAAGAGAGATTGCCGTGTTTTCACTCTCTTTTGCGCTTCAAGCCACGAGTACGCGATTTAGAATGTGAGTTTCAATCGAGATTTTGATTTCAAAGATACGGGCTTAAGAAGGCAAATGAAAAAAAATTATGGGTTTTCTCCGTTGTTGTCAGTTCCTCAACATTCGCCTCTGCTGGCGAAGAAAGAACATGCTTGATTGATACTTAGCCAACTAGTCATCTCTTCTCCTCTTACAATCGCCAAGTTCACCATCTTTTTGTTTCAAGTTTCATGGGCAAGAAAGAAAGTAAAATGAACCATTTTATTGCGAAATCAACCTTAGAAAGAGAGAGATAGAGAGATAGATAGGGTGGGAAAGACGTTAGAGGAGCTCAGTGCAGTACGCATGCTTGTGATTTATTATTCAGCAATGCAGACGATGCGATAAAAACTACGTTGATGAAAGATTAAGTTCCCTCTAAGTAGCTGTGAGACGTCGCCTAACTTTGCTCCTCTCGATTTGTTTTTTATGGGAGGCACATATAGTACCACACAAGATTTCGTTTTCCGGATGCTTATAAACTACTGAGCTAGCTCTATTCCCTAGGCACATGTTTTAGGACCTTAGGTGTCATCCTAATTGGGTGAAGCAAGTGACCACTTACACACACAAAAAAAAAAGAAACAGTCGTCGAAACTTTGATGGCATAACATGACTCAAGATACATGACGTAACTTTTTATAAAACGCATTTTTAACTAACGGAATGTGATTCTCATTAAAGCAACACAGATTTGCCTAAACGGCAAGACAATCTCTTCACTCAGGTATTGATTCTATCCTTGGTTTTGCATATAAATTTAACGCCATAGCTGATGTTCAGGGGCGATATCTTACTGACAGTATACCGTCGTTACACTGTCTGCCCTTCTGCGAAATCCAGCAGTAGCACAACTACCGTTATATTCTACATACATACTAATTACGTCGAACTACACGTCTGCACCAAAGCCGTCGATATATAAAAAGAACAGTGTAAAATAAATACCTTTAATGCGTTAGTATAGAGCTCGTCCAGAACATTCAAAACTGAACGTAGTATACAAAACATTTTATATCGCGCTCAACAAAAATTGTCACTGACTCTAGCGAGCTTCTGTAAATGTGTGCTTGGCTAAGGAGTCAAGGGCGTATAGAGCAATTCACAGCTGACATTTTATAGTGGTTCTTTTCCTCGCTGTATATATGTTCTATTTACTGTGCATGCGCTATGTGTAACTAGGAGTGGGAGTGGGACTGCCCAAGGTCATTTTGGAGCAATTTTTTGGAGCAAGTAAATTTGCCTTTTGGAGCAGCTTGGAGCAGAACAAATTTCGTTTTGAAGCAGTTTGTAGCAGACAAAATTTCACTTTGAAGCAGTTTGAAGCAGGCCAATCTGAATTTTGGTGGAATAGTGGAATATGGCGGTGCACTCCGAAATCACCATGAAGCACAGAATAAACCAACACAAAGCGCGTAGCAGAAACGCGCTTTGCAGCTATAGCGCACAAGAATATGGAAGGGTACGTCGAGAGGCGGCACGGCGCATGCTTTCCTGTAAACCCGAAATCATCGGTGGCCCTACGATCGAACTATACAGGGTGGCCCACGCAACTTTAGCCAAACCTTAAATGCCACGTAGTTGGACAGAACCAACGTAATGTTGTTTGCCATCGCTTGGAAATACTCAGGTTACGTTTTGTATTGCGCCTAAATAAATAATTAGTCTTAATTATTTCTCCAATATTATACTTAGATGAAAAGTGTCAATGAGAAAATTGTATAGACAAATGAGAAACAACCGATATAGCTTCCTATTGCTCAATACGTGCTACATAAAAGTGTTTTTCCGAGCGTTAAAAAAGCCCGTGACTACATGCTAAGTGCCTCAAGAGGCTCTATGGGGAGCTTTTCATGTTCCTTTACAGTTTTCTCACTGACACTTTTCATCTAATGATTATATTTCAGAAGTTGAATAATTAAGACGAATTATGTAATAGGTGGATTAAAAGATAATCTCAGTATCTCCAAGTGACGGCAAACAGCATTACCTTTGTTCTGTCCAGCTATAAGGCATTTGCATGTTTTTAAAGCTTCGCTTAAGTCACGTGGGACACCATGTATCCACGTACGCTCATGATAATAGCAAAAAATGTTCTCAAGTTACGCAGTCCAATCGACACGGTAACAATTTCTGGGTCACCATATGTCACCGCAGACCCAGAGAGCCGCGATCAACCCTGGGTTGGTATAACGCAAACCTATTCCGATCTGTTTTTATTTAGATAGCAATTATGGAGGCTCCATATTCATGGAGAGTCTGGGCACAGTTCGGCCCCTTGGCATCGCCATAATTTTCCGCCTAAAGTCCAGGGGTGATAACATCGTCTCCGCGCGTCGCATGCTGTAAGTGCGATTGAAAGGGTGCGAGGCTCACTCTCGCAGGCGAAAAGGAGCAAAGCGGGAAGGAAGCGCGCTGTCTTCTGTCGCGCGCAGGGCACCGGGGTAGGCGGCATTATACGCCGTTGGCTGTTGGGTAAGGCGCGGCCGCACGGGCTCTTGCTTGAAAGCGATCTGCGATAAAGCTAAAGTGCCAGTGGTGATAGCTTCGTGTGCGCTGTATTTTCCCGGCTTAGTTCGTGTTGAAGCGAGACAGCACGAAGGTCAATTCACTCGCTGTTCCTGCCGCGCGTCCTCACAACAGCGAGTTTCCGCGGTCATCGAGTGAGATGTGTTCATGTTTGCTCTTGCACGCATGACGCCACGCTTGCTAATTTATTTAGTAAGCAAGTGTTTACAAGTCCATACGGTCGATAAAACTGCTATCCTTACTTCGTACACCTGTCTACTAATTTGCTATCGCAATCGATGCATCGCCTGCGAAACTGTGACTTTTAATTCCAAATCCGCCATTATGTCAAAAATGACTCAGGCCTCCCCCATGTGGGCATAAAACAGATTGGAATAATTTTACGTTATACCGGCCATAGGGACAGACGCCCGCCTACTGAACGTGCCGCGGCGCGCGCTTCCCTAATATCTATAGTTTGCTCGCAGCTCCCTAAGCCTACTTTTTTGTTGTTTTGCGCCTCAGCTATAGGGAGCGCGGCACCACTCGGCCCACTCAACCGTATTCTAGTACACTGTAAACAGCCGCCTTGGCCGTCCCACCAGCAGCGATGACAGCCGGAAGTGCGTGGCTGCACGCGTACTTGGCACTTGCAGGAAGCACCGAACCGTCCATTCTTATAAGCGTGAAAAAACAAGAAATTGTGGGGGAGGCGCCGTCGCACTGTGTGCGGCATGCGAACGACTGCACTCTTTTTTTTTTTCCGGATACGAATCCGCCCGCTTATTGTGGCCGCTGGCGGAGCGCACATGCCGAAGCTTTTCTTTTCCGTCAATTTTCTGCGTTTGGCGAAGTTTGGTGCAGTTCGGCGCAGGAATTTCAGTTTCTATCAAAATGGCGCAATTGGCGCAAGGGTCCCATCCCTGGTGTAACACATCGTAATGTGGCTGCATCTTAAACAACAGAAACTCTGGTACTGACGTGAATGTAGCCTTTGCGCTCACCATGTTCCTAGCACGGCAACCATGGTGGAAATCAGCAGCACTATGAAACAGCCTCATTTTCCGGCCTCCCGTGGGTCAGATTTATTTGGATACACGCCTGAAGTACTTCGTAAAGCGTGGGAGCTCGCATTTGTGCTTCGAGTTTGCGCTTTCGTCCAAATATGTATCCAACGTTCGCCGTCGCTCACTACTGCCTACGGACGGTATGGCAACTGATTAAATGTAGCACCCCCTCTCACTCGGTTCCACTGCACGAAGACGCATTACTAAGCTCCAATTCCTTTTTGTCCATTTCGATATTTAAGCTCCTTCAGTCGGCGTTGCACTCGCTTGGCTGGAAGTTTCAAGCGCAGAAGCATTTCTGCGATAAGCGTGGCATAGAGAGGAGGACTCGTCCGATTAGGAATAGTCGATCGTAGCATGATTCCCAGATGAGTTTCCTGACTCGTCTCCTTCTCTTTATACCACTGCGCTTAGCTTCGCCTGCATTGGAAGCATGGCAATGTGATGCGTGGGACATTCTGAAGCGAAGTGAAACACAGCTGGGTTCTTTCTGAAAAGCGCAAAAGTGGACACGAATGGCTGCGCAGTGGTTTTGCAGTGTTTGATAAACTATTCGATAAAGTTCCAACTGTAAGCAGCTGACAAAAGAGAAAACGTGAATGAATGGTGCTCTCTGGTACTTACCCATGTCGCGTTAACTTATTAATGCGAAAGTATTATATGTCCACCGAGACTGAAAAGCCGGCGTTGTCCGCACCGAGTCTTACCAAAAATCGATGTGACGTCTTGAGCTTCTTGTGTGATGTCAGTAGTTATACAGGAGCTCTTAAATGGTAGAACAACTTTATTTAGTAGTAATTATGAGTAATTGATGTGAATACAAGTGAATTAAGGTGAATTAGGGTGAATTGAACTGAAGTAAAATTAGAACAACTTAGAATAAGGTGCCTTCAGGAGAAGCAAGGTTAATGAAGATTAGTTAGGGTGGATTAAAGTGTAGTAAGGTGTAATTAGGTTCGTACAAATTAGATCAAGGTGAATTAAGGTATAGTTGTGAAGGACACGTGACAATGTATGACGTCATGTCTCATGGGCGTAACCAATTAATTGTGAACCAGCTCCTCGAAAATTGACAACGTTTGTATTATCCATGTATATTGTTACGGTGCAACCAAGAGTGGCGCCGGTCAGAAGAAGACAATTTACCGTGTGTAGGTGGAGTCGCTCTCGACATCCATCTTGTTTATGCATCGTTGCCTGTCTTGTAAATATCGCAAATACAACGTTATATGTGACTTCTGCAACGTAACAATATAGAGCAAATTGGTTCCAAAACTACATCAGGAGATTGAGCAGCCGAACATTAACATTGTTGACAACTGCTTGCTGCCCACTATAAATGCTTGCTGCGGTAAGTATATATAAAGGTCGAAATTGTGTTTTTTTGCTAAAGGGATAACTGTCTTCTCTTGTTATATACATAATTTTAGACTGATAAATAAAAATATTACAAACATTCAGGCATTCCAGCATACTGACAACGACGTGGTGCAGTGCATGGCTGCCTAACTGATAAGTGGCTGACATTTCGAGTAGCGCTACCGCAACAATTTCCAGCCACTTCAACATCATACAAGCTGCGGTTTCTCTGAGAAGTCGATGATAAGTTCCTCATCTTCTTGACGGGCTCGCAAACTGATGCGAAAATGAGAAAATTGAAAGAAAAAATGTTATTCTTCATGCCTGGTATTGGGCAAATTAAGATTCGCTGGTTAGAATATAGCTTGAAACCGGCTTCTTGCTTGAACCGTATGAAAGCCTAAATGCGAATCTATTGCCACTGCAGGGAAACCCACGAAGCTGTTCAGAATGCGGCAGGCCTTAAATTGAATTAGATACGCTTTGCAAATGACCTTCAAACCAATTTCGGAAAATGGAGTCTTGCTGCTAAAGCCTTGACCCTCGTATGTTTCTTTTCCAGCCAGAAACAGCAAGAACCCTATGAGATCTCGCCCCACCAAAAGCACGTACTGACGACCTATTGAAAGCATTAGTAAAAAAAAAGCGCAAACACCGTGCTATCGCGTCGACTTAATCCCGCTCCGCAGCCATTTCTTCAATTCAACTTAGATGGTTATCCGGAACACAGCTGCCCAGAGCTAGAAATTTACTCACGCTTTTGCCATTTCTACACTTCTTGCGCAACATTGTAAAACAAGTTCATTTTATTTATTTTTTTTGTGCTAGTTTAGCAAATGTTAGAATATAGAGGTCTGGGACCAATCTACTTTGTTTGGTTCTGTGCTAGCCTTCGTTAAACTCAAATTATACCGTGCTTTTGCTTCGTTTTCATTTTTAGTGCGACATTTATACGCTTACATACCCCGAAACACGCCTACGTCTTCGAAAATAAAATGGGCCGCTTGTTTCTTTTCTTTTTCTGCAAGCGTTCCACACCATTCGCGCCAAAGTCACGTTCTCTCAAAGTAGATGAGCGCACTTATCCGACAAAAAAATATCCATTCTGGTTCTACGATGGCAAATTGTGTTTTTCACTGGTGGGCTCCAACATTTCTTCTTCTTCAGTAAACTGAAAATAGAATCCACTTCGTGGTGCAGAATGTATCTTAAATACTCCTATTGTTGGAAAGTTCATTGGCACTTTCTCAAGTTTTTTTTTAATACATATATACGACATTTGCTCTTTCAGGTCACTGTTACCTGGGAAGTGTGCTGCGGTCTGCTGGGCTCCTGGCTTGCTACGATTTCTATGCCTTGTTCCAGTCCAACATCATTATGTTCAACCCCCAAGCTTCGCTCAGCCAATTGTTTCACCTTCCGGCAAAAAAAGGAAATGCCTCCTATTGACTGACTTTTGCTGTGCTGCGCACAACGGAGTACCCGACTCGTCTTGGCTTGTGCCAGATTCCCGGCCTCTGGACTTGTGACCGCTGACGCTTCGTATTCCAGCCTTGGATGAAAATTACCTTCTGATCTGGCAACATGCCACTCCCGTCACGATAGATGGTCTGCGCAGTACCGGATATAAGCGTCAGTCTGTCACAAGCCGGTTTGAGCTCGACACCGCGGCACGGATGCCACGCTTACGGTCTTTGCTCATTGACGTTGTTTACTTGAATAATACTTCTTGTATAAGAAGTTGCAACCGTTCCTTCCTTGCTGTGTCGTGCCCACCAGAGCTTAGTGGTTTATTGAAGCGACTCTTGAGTTGTGCGTATGCATGTATGTAGTACCATGCATGAACATTTAATAATGCTAGCGGGTGATGTGGAAATAAATCCTGGTCCTATGAATAAGTCGGGGGCCGACGAATTCGCTCTTGCCCTTAATGAAATACGTGATCTCAAGGAAAGTCACAAAGCTTTAATTTCTAAACATGCTACCGCCAAGATCGCAATTAAACAGCTGAAGTGCCAAGTAGAAACGCTTGAAAAAAACCAATGTTGCACGTCTTGCAGATGTGGCTGGTGTGGATGCTGACGCCCTTCGCGTCATATCTGACAAATTGAAAGCGGCTAACAACGAAAGTAAAAGTTGAAGTACCAAGGTTAATTTCCCGGAAGAAAGCAATGCTTCTCTTTCCGTGATCGCACCTTCTGATTCGGTTGATGTTTTACGTGGTGTGACAAACCAGCTGCCTAAAATTAGGAATAGGTGCGAATATGCAGAAAATGGGTTGCGTTGGTCTAACCTTCTCTTTTATGGCCTAGATGATGACCCCAATGAGGACTGGGCCACCTCAGAAGATAAAGTAGTGAAGTTTTGTTCCGATCACCTAGGCATTTCCATAAAAAAATTGCAATTAGAGAGATTTCACTGGCTGGGCAGATTTATCAAGGATAAACAAGGGCCTATCACTGCCCAGTTTACCTTTTTCTAGGAAAGAGAACAGCTTTTGTCAAATTCCCGTAAGCTCAAGGAATTCACTTTTTATATAAGCGAATATTTTTCTATGAAAACGCGACAAGCGTGCCGAAAGCCTCTGGAATACTCAAAGGCTCAAAACAAACCCTTCAAGCTATCCACAGATAAGCTTCGCATTGATAGTAATACCTACGTTTTTGATAATTCTAGCAGCGTAGCTATGTTGTCTACGAGACAGCGTCAGGCTAACATGCGCACGCGTGAGAGGAGTCAATGTCACCATCCTTATCTGTGTCTTTTACTAACGTTAGAAGTCTACCACCCAAAAGGGATTAGTTGTGTTCTTATTTATGTGAGTGATGCTCAAATATTAACACTCACGGATACCTGGCTCTATGCTGACGTAACCAACGAAGAACCCTTACCAAATAAGCATGCCTATAACGTATATTGGTATGACTGTGTTGGTGAGAGAGGAGGCGGCGTGTTATCAGCGGTGAAAAAGACAGGCTTATCTTTTCCCCTTGATACTAAACCTACCATAGAAATAACTTGGGCTGCGTGCGTTACATCTCACGCTAAAATACATTTAGGATCATGTTATCGCCCACCAGACGCGCATTCTTCTTTTTCTACGGAACTACGTGATAACATAGAGCGAGCCACACAACTATATTCAGCTGACCTAATATACTTTTTTGGCGATTTAAATTATCCGCTCATTCATTGGTCTGCCATGTCTACCACATGTCGCTGCTCATCAGTTTTTCTCGATTTAACTCTTGACTACAACTTAACGCAAGTTGTTAATTAATGCACCCGCGGTACTAAAATATTGAACCCAGTTTTAATGACTGCACCAGAGACAACTGGTCTGATTTCTTGCACAGAAGGATTTAGCAACCACAAGCTCTTTAATTTCCAAATTAATCTACCTTTAACATTTACAGGTACAGCGACTAAAACTATTCGGTATTATAACCTTGGTAATTAGGATAGATTCAGCACCGAACTAGAAGTTTTTTATAACGAACGTTTTCTGCCGTCGTCTGCCTCACGGACCATGAATGAGAATTGGGTTGTTTTTAAGCAAAAAATATTAAAATTAGCCGACAAGTATGAGGTGCTAATCTCTATATCCAATGATAAACCTAACCCTTGGTTTCCAACTTCGAACATTACGAAATAAAAAGAAACACTTCTATAATACTGCGAAACGTAATAATTTTGCGTCCTACTGGGATAAATACAAGGAGTGCTTACAAGCTTACTGTAAAGCATTAGGGGCAGCCAAGAAGAAATATTATTCGCAGGACTTGCTCTCACTTATTAGAAATAGTGTTTGAAGCTGTTCAGAATAGGGCAGCCAGATTCAGCTCTGGCAACTACGACTACCATTCGAGCATTACCCGAATAAAACAAGACCTTGCATTTCAGTGATTGGAAGATCATCGCATCATTGCTCTTTTAGGTCTGTTTCACAGGAACATTAATAGTAATAACTTTCACTGTTTTCCGCTTCGTGCTCCTGTTCGCACATCTCGACGCATTCACAATGTACTCGGTTTCATATGAATTCATGGTCAAACGCAGGCAAATAACTCATCACTACTACCTAGAGCTATTGCACATTGAAATGGTCTCCGGATCCCATTGCATCCATCTGCAATCGTGAAACATTCCGTGATAACCAGAATTCGTCGCATGTTAATATTGCATTGCTGCGTGTTAATATTGTGTAACGAATATATTGATATTGTATATTATTGCGTAATATTGACTATGTTTGAGCACCCTAATGTTTAGAGCGGTCATATTGTTTTTTTTAGAATCGTCCCACCACAGCACGAGTGTCCCTGAGAAATTATCTTTAATAGTTTTCCTTTTCAGCGTCGCTTATACAACAAAAACCGGATAATTGACAGTCACTTAAGTATCCTTATGTGATTTGAATGCGAAAGCAATAAATCCTCTAATTAATTGGTTACGTCTATGATACGTGACGTGATACGTGTCCTTCACAACTCTACCTTAATTTATCCTAATCCACTATGCTCTAATTTGTACCAACCTTAATCCATCTTAACCCACTTGGATCTGCCTTAATTCACATTAATTCTCCTTGCTATAATTGGTGCCAACCTTAGGTCACCTTAATCCACATTAATTCCCTTTAATCCAGCTTATTACACCTCATTGCACTATAATTCACCTTCGTTCACTTTACTTCACCTTATTTCTCTTTGGTCCACCTTAATTCACCTTACTCTAACTTATTTCAACTTTAAATATGTATTACTACTGACGTCATACAAGACGCTGATGACGTCACTGATGATTGTCTTTGTTACCGCTCGTTGCGAACAACGCCGGCTTTTCTACCTCACGGCTGACATAATGCCTTCGCAATAATAAAGAATCTGCATGGAGACTCTTTCATACGATGACGTTACGCTGCAAGAGTTTCTCTTTTTCAATAGAAAGCAGTCGAACTTTATAATCGTTATTTAAGTGGGTGAGGGAGTGAGTGAAATAACTTTATTAGGTATAGAGAAGTCGCAGGGGACACCCCATGCCACCCGGCTAGTCCCACGTAGGGACCGCCCAGCGGAGCTTGACGGCCCGATCGAGGGCACTCTGACCAGCCAGGGTTTGGTCGTTGAGTTCTGGACTGCGCAAGAGGGCAGCCCACCTATCCTCACTGAAAGCCGATGGCTTCACACTCCCACAACACATGATCCAATGTCACCCTTGTTAGTCCACAGGCAAAGCAGTCCGCACTGGGATACTTTTCAGGGCATATTGCATGAAGAATCGCAAGATTAGGATACGCGAGGGCTTGTAAAAGCCGAAGGGTCACCGCCCGCGCCCTGCATAAGGCGGGGTGCGGGAGGAATTTAAGTAACTTATAAGTACTCTTGCGTAGGATTGCTCGAAGTGTGACTCCTTTAAATTTTTATACAGATCGCGCACTCTGCTTATATTCCTTTGGATATATTGTTCCTTACTAACTAGGATATACTTTTCTTTATATTAACCAACTGACACCCACTCACTATCATTCCCCACGTTTGTTCAACATATAAACATCGCAAGGCATTTAGTTTCTTTTTAAGAAAAACGTAAAAACAAGCATATAACGTTTTTGAGTGCTTCTAGTCGCATTACAGCTTCGCTCTATGAAAAAAAAAAGTGAAAACAACTCTCTTGGCCCTGTGTTTCATAAAAATTCTCTAGAGTCGCACTGCATACATCGTGATCTGGTGTATTATCAGCGCTTTCTGCACAGGTCAACTGCTATGAAAGATAAAAGTGGTAGAAGAACAATTCGTTTTGACATTCTATCAAAATTAACATCGTAATCTTATAAACGGAACGACATGTACAATTATCTTAATGAGTTACACACACCGCGCCACACATTTGGCGCACCACGCACACTAATCAATTTCAGCTGTTCTCGTGTTTCTTATGTTTAATTTGCCCTTTTATTTTTTTATTTACTTGCTTGCTTGCTTGCTTGCTTGCTTGCCTGCTTGTTTTCTGTGAGAAAAGCGGGAAGAGGGGACACGAGAACTCGGTGCTTGCAACGAGCTATCAGCATTGGAACAGCTGCACGGGGCGCTGGAGTGCCAGTGTGCGGCAGTGCGTTGCTAGCTCAATTTTCTGATTTAATAATCGTGGGCTTGATGCACCCCTATTGCTATCGCCCAGCTCAATAAAGAATACGGCTAGAAAAGAAAGGTGTAGTGTTGTATACAATTTGGCGCGGCTGCTGGAGTAATCTAATGAGCGCGTAAAAACGCGGGACCTCGCCGCAAACAAGGTGGCCCCACTGCATACTGTAGGAAGCACGGGCCTATAAATACACCTAAGCATGCGTCTCCTCGACCGAGCACTGGCGGTACCTGCCCGCTTAGACTTCCGCACGCGCTGCCACCACCCAATAATCATCCTGTCGCTCTCGACGCTCTACGTGTGAGCGCCTGTCATGGTTGCTTTTGCGCGCAGAGTCAGAAATGGGCAGCGACGTAAACACATGAAAACCGGCGTAGGAATTTCGGCGGGCTGACAGCACTTGGTTCGCGAAGTTAAAGTTGCAGCGTGGGTCGTCTCTTAATTCATTTTATTAGTTGTAAAACGCTTTATTTCTCTTGCAAAATCATTTCAAATCTAATCAAATCAACTTTATTCCAACATCGCAATAAGAAGAATACAGATGTACCTATTTCTCCGAGCATCGATGCACAGTATAACTCTGAAGCCAATGGATGGATGGATGGATGGATGGATGGATGGATGGATGGATGGATGGATGGATGGATGGATGGATGGATGGATGGATGGATGGATGGATGGATGGATGGATGGATGGATGGATGGATGGATGGATGGATGGATGGATGGATGGATGGATGGATGGATGGATGGATGGATGGATGGATGGATGGATGGATGGATGGATGGATGGATGCAAAACTTTAATAAGGTTCTGAGGTACGTGACTCAGCGCGCTACGGGTCGCTCCCACGTTGGGACAGTCAGGCCTTGCCCGACCGCCGCATCGTGGGCCCTCTGGACAGCCCATAGTTTTGCTCCGGCATCGGGGCTCTTGATAGCGGAGAGCCACTTGTCCTCATTGATTTGTTCTGTGCCTCGTAACAAGGGGCAACGCCAGAGCATCTGGTCTAGGCTAGCGATGTCATTGCAGTGCCTGCAAGAACTAGTGGCATAGGTGTCGTGATAAATTTTGTGGAATAAAGTCGGGTTGGGATATGAAGCTGTTTGCAATAATCTGAGGGTCAATGCCTCAAATAGCTCTTACTCTTGCTAAAGCTCTTACTAAAGGAGTCGACGGACTTTGTCCACAAGTTCGAAACAGAAATATGACATGCCTTGCGAAGTTCGCCGCTGGAAGAGCCAATACCGTTGAAAGTATGTGCCTCGTCATGGCTATATATTATAAAAGAGTTGAATGTTGGGTTAGTTGGTATTTTGACATGTGAACCATCTTGAAGTAGAGAGCAACGAGACGGCGCAACAGCAAGGAAGACGAACAAAGACAGGTCCAAACCAACTGGTTTTATTGAAGCCAGACCCGCAGGTATATATCTAAAAGCTGCGCAGACACGCCATTACAAGCAAAATTGGAATTCGGTGAACAGGAAGTGATTAAACCAGGTGCGAAAGGAATTTCATTTCTGAGTTGTACAGTGCAATCGATCTTTCGCTTACACAATCCTGACCGGCTTTTCTCATAAAGAATGCCTCTAAAATCTCACGAGTGGTTTTTAACGCCTGAACTTCAGCGAAAGACACGTGTGCGGGGCGTATTCCCCGCGTAGTCAAAAAGAGCTTCAGCCATACAAATCGGCTCACTCTAAGATAATTAAGAGAGGAATTGCAATACTCTGTTTGGAATCTGCGCTCCAGCAGTTATGTATTCACAATGTACAACCTAGTTTTGATCTGCAACAGGCAAGACTTTTTTCAGCTCGACTTTTTTCAGCAAGACTTTTTTCAGTAGCGGAAATGCTCCTCAAGAAAATGAAGCTCCGTGCTTGCAACAATGCCACGGAAACCCTGATGGGCACTTAGAGGTGGGAAGTCGTTCAGTACGTGCAAAAGGTGACACATTGCCTGAAAAATGTGGCTACTTGGTTTAACGTGCCGATAGTAGTTTTTTCAGCTCCCAAGAAGCTTGCTCAAATAAGTCGCGTATCACTTTTGCGTACGAAAATGTGGGCTGTGAAAATAACCATGTAAAATGCCTTGTCGAGTGCGCGAACAATGTCGTCTATGAGATTCCTGCGGAATAATATACATCGGCCAGACGGGGCGATACATCAATGACCGAATCAGGGAGCACGCAAGAAATCTAGCTAATAAGGAGAATACACATCTTGCTGACCGCTGCAGTAGCTGTCCCACTTCTCAACCACGTTTCCATAGCGTGAAAATCCTAGTTAAGAGCAAGTTGAAAACCTTTCGTGAAACGTTATAGGCATTCTTTATTAGAAAAGCTGGTCAGGATTGTGCACGCGAGACATCGGTTGCATTCCTGTGATTCGGCGAATGCTGCCATTTTTCCTTGTAACAGACGGCTGCGGAACCTCATATATATATATATATATATATATATATATATATATATATATATATATTTATGGCTTCAGTACAATTTCGTTTCTTTGGTGTCTTGCCGTTGCGCTGTATTTGTCGATTCTATTTTCATTTGAACCTTGCTAAGGGTGGTCTTCTTCACCGATCTATTCAGATGGCGCAGAAGCGCTTACAAGGCTTCATTAACACTGCATTCACCCATGTTTTGTGAAATCTTTTCAACGTCTCAAACATGCTAAGAGACTCGGTGTGCGCCCAGTCTATAGAGCGGTTTCGTTATATGCTATACAGTTGCGGTGCCCTTGGCACGAGTCCTGCCCCGAAGGCGGCCTTAAGACGAAGCGGCTAATGACGTCTGCTGAAAGGACTCACATGCTGACTTCAGTAAGCGTGCTCACCAATTTGCGGCAAGCATAGAAGGCGAACTAGACGTCACCGACACCTGACCCAGAGATACTCGGCAAGCCTAGAAACTAAACTCACTCCACTGGAGGCTCGATCGTCGCGCACGACTCTGCGATAACAGGCATTCTGTAGAAAGCCTTTCACTATGCGCTTCGAAAGCATGCAGAGCGAGAACTCGACCCCACGGGGCCTTTGTAGTGGCATTCGCACTCCTAGCTTTTAGCCTAAGCGCTACTTGAGTTGTCAAACCGAGAAATGACATCACAGACACTCGCACTTCCATAGAGGTGCGCACTGCTTCTCGCCGAACACTGTGTCTTTGTTGACGCTGTCTTTTTGCTGAGGCGTCGTGACTGCTTATAGAACGAATTTCATATATATAACTCTCACAAAGGTTCATGCATGCACTTATCGCCGTTCTCACAGAAATGTGATCCCACCACTCTCAGCGTAAGTGGTACTACAGTGTATGGCCGCAGAGAGATTCACGCTTACGAACAGGCGGTTCAACTCCAAGTAACACGGTGAGAAAAACACGAACGAGAATAGCGTCACTGCCTGGTTACCAGCGTGTCTATTTGAACGCAATTCCTCCAGAATACGTTCACATGGCTGCACCCAGTATTTAGACCTTTTTTTTGTTTTTATTCTTGACATAAAGAAATAAAGAGATGCTGGAAGCCAACAGATGGTGCCGGCTACTCCTTTCCACACGAGTAAGATGAAAATATACTGCGCATCAGAAAAGCAAAGCAGACGCATTATCTAAGGGCACATTATAATTTGACGCATTGTAATTATCCCAAGACAGAAACATGCTATATAAAGTGAAAGACTGTTAATGACACAAGCACTAAAGGTGCATGACATATGCACAAACTGTCATTAAAGAAACACGTATACAGTGTCTATGCATTGTCATCTACATCCAATCTCATCTTCACTAGGCAATATTGCACATGTTCTTCTTATTGTAGTACCTAACCATAACATCAGTGACCACCCAAAAACTCGTTAAGAGAAGCCAGCCCACATTTCTGATGGGCAGCTGTTGGTCACGGCGCTTCACTTGCCTGGCTTTCCCTCGTTCTCTAAAGCTGACCTATTTGTTTGTGAAGCCAGCATCACTTGAGGATGTCAAAAACGATAACTGCGTGCCGTGATATGCTGCTAGGTATGGAGAAAATGCAAAGCGAAAAGAAAGCGAGCCCACAGACAACGCCACCACTTGGGTGAGTGGCACAGCCTGACAAGCCGGACGACGTGCGCTTAACGGCCGACCGCGTCCGCTAATAGCCTATTGCGCTGACCCCTCTCGCACCCTCTGCGCCACTGCTCGAAAAACTGCTTTGCGCTCGACCGCGTCTCTGAAACGTTGCACGCGCACCGCTCGGGGGCTGAGCGGTACCGTGTGAACCACCGGCTGCACCGGCTCAGCGCAGCCGTCATTATAATGAGCGGCGAACAAAATCCGCACTGGGAAAATAATCCTGACGGGTAATTACTCCAAAGCCCCCAGAGGAAGGGAGCGATGTGTGATAAGTGTGTTAAGGAGACCGTGGCGCTTATGCTTCGAAAGTGAGAGTTTAAAAGAACGTAGAAAAATTTCCCCGAAGAGTGAGCCACTCCGAAACCATTTTCTTCGAAGCCCTCCGGGATTTTTGGCTAGCGAGAGGAATTGGGGCAATCGTGGCCTTGTTAAAGTGCCGGAATAAGAAATTGAAATTGTACAACGAGGCGTGCCTAATTTAAGAACGCAATTCTAAGCGTGATAACATCTTGCCGATCACTTTATGTTGCTTGTTCGTGTGCATTTAAATCTGCATCGTACAGAGTATTTTATATACGTACCAATAAGCGTTTTCTCAAAGCTAAGATTACGCACCTGAGGTCTCAAAGCTGAGGTTACGCAGCTGAGGTCACGCAGATTTTCTGGGCTTAACGCAACTCCAGTTTTGGAGTTGCTTTAAACCCAGGCGATCTGCAGCCGTATCGGGAGTTTTAGAGCGCAGCTCTTTGGCGTCCGTTCCTGGGTTTCGCGTCGTCGTCGGCGTCGTCGTAGTCGGCGTCGGCCTCGTAACCAGCTCGCCTCCGCCGCCGCGCTCCGCCGCCGCGCATGCGCCGCTGCTCCGCCGCCGCGCATGCGCTGCTCCGCCGCCGCGCATGGCGCATGCGCATGCGCCGCTGCTCCGCCGCCGCGCATGCGCGCTGTCGGCTCTCCGGGCGAGGGAGGATGATGGAAGGGAGGAGGAGAGACTGTGGAGGAGGGCTGGCTACACAAATGGCTCTTTGGCGTCCGTTCCTGGGTTTCGCGTTGTCGTCGGCCTCATAACCAGCTCCGCCCCCCTTTCATCCCCCCAGCGCTAGCAGCGACCGACTGATACCGCTTTCGTGAGTCCGCTACCGCACTCACGAAAGACGTCGTGCACTTCCTGCAACTCGCATTAACCGTCCATCGATCCACACCGATGTTAGTAGTGGGGGACTTTAATGTTGACATAAAGACAAACAGCAATTTCCTAACACTTATGCGGGAGAACATCCCGTTCCTCTCGCTCGTAACGCGTCCCACGGCTGTGACAACCTCGCGAGGCACTTGTATAGATCTCGTCTTTGAGAATCAAGCATTGGTGTACCAAGTCGAACATATATCAGTCTATTTCTCCGACCACAAAGCTTCCTTCATGACTGTCAAGAACTGTTAATGGAGTCTTTGTTAAAGGAATACGTGTGAAAAATAAAAAAAAAATTCTGTGATAGCGCATACATGTGTTGCTCGATTTCTTTGCCTCAATCTATCGAAAAGGTGAAACAGCTTATTTGCTGCGCTCAAATTTCGCATTAGGAAGTAACGTAATCGTCGGTAATTTTTTTTTCATGTTGCTGTACAATTTTCTAATTTACACTTTTCATATGATTATAATATTTGTGAAGCTGAATAATTAATCAAGACGAATTATCTAATTAAACGGAATGAAAAGAAATCATCTGAGCATTTCCAAACGACGTTAAAAGACATTACTTTGGTTCTGTCCAGCTATGTTGCATTTGCATATTTTTAAGGTTTGGCTCAAGTTACGTGTTTCAGCGAACACCCGGTATTTTTTTAAAGCTTGCCTGCGGAAGATAGCACAATTCTAGTTCATCACATGGCTTACTGGAAGAGGCAGACATTACCTGCACATAATACTGAAATGCATAAAAGCATAATTATCAAAATTTCACTAAGTCAGTCTTTAGTTGCCTAGTTGCATATATTGCAACTTACAAATTCTAGCCGGGGAGTTCGCAAGGCGGAACCACTTGGAACGAATTCTCAAAATGACACCAGTTTCGAGATATTAATACCCTAACTTTGCTGAGAAATTCATTGGTGTTGCAGTTACTGTTGTGCTTCAATGCATAAAATTTGCTAGGAAAGTAAGTGGAACGACAGCACATTTTTACCGCAAGTTTGACGGTGCGTGTATCGTAGGGGATGTAATCCACACAATCCTTTTCAAGTGGACATGCCTTGCAGCCTCACCCGCTAAAATTTCTAAATTGCCATACGTGCCACAAGGTAATCAGTTAACAGCATAATTAGTTATCTTTTAATAATTATTCGATTGTGCATTTCATTTTTTTATGCAAGTAATGTCCGCCTCTTCGAGTAGACCGCCTCATGGATTAGAATTGTGCTATCCCGCAAAAATCTTTGAAAAAATTCCAAATTGTTCGTTGAAGCACCGCGTGCATTAGATCATTTAAGCACAGGCTCCCTTCTCCAGCTTTACTATTACCGCACCATGCAAGTGATCATAACGCCACAATTTCATTTATTTAGTAAATCGATGTCTACAGCACTGTATACTGCCCATAAAACTAAGAGCTTTACTTCCCGTAATACAATAAAATTTTGATATCGCTGTGAGTTGCGCACATTTCGGGTGAAACTACGACATTTTGTTTTTCTTAAGTAGCCCGTATATGGTGAAGTTGGGCCGAATTGGGCCAAATTAAACAGAAGTTGGGAATACTGGGGAACAGGTATCGTGTCTTAACTGCAAGTCAAGCAAGTTCAGTGCGGTGTGAAATATGTTGCCTCCGCGGCGTCTCTTGTTATGATCGACCTGCCAGGTGATAGAGACATTCAAGTGTACATTGTCATGACAAGTTGATTTGCTTCGACACAGAAAAGGCTGTTACGTTAAGCCTGGACATCGACCTGTCCAGTGTGAGAAGCGTTCAAGCGGGTGTCCCCATGTCGACATAATTTCCCTCTTCTCTGAAACAGCGTCGCCCCTTTTATCCCCCGAGGTGACACAAAGGGAAGGACGAAGATAGATAGATAGAATAAACTTTAATGTCCAACAGAAAAGGCGATCTACCCACCCCCCGACACGCAGGTCAGGGGGCGAGTGCCGCCGCCTCAGATGCAGGCTGGGAGGTCTTGGGTCCCAGCAGCCTCTTCAGCCAGTTGGACGAGCCGGAGCTGGAGCTCAGAGTCCGAGCTGCGCAGCAGGGTCTTCCAGGTGTCTCTACTATCTATTTTGTGCGTTCCCCCGGGAGAGTACGGACATTCCCATATTATGTGGTCGAGGGTCCCTCTCGCCCTACAAAGGTTACATTTATCACGAAGAGAAGAAAACCCGAAGGGCATGAGGTCTTCGACGGCAGAACCTGACGAATGCACTAATACTTCTACAGGCTCCCCAAGAAGACATCGACGACCACAAGACCGCAATGTGTTATTTAAGGCCGTCCTGGCCCCCGTGTTAATTAGAACCACTCGAGACTCTGATGAGAGTCACAATGCATATACCAATGAAGTGAATACAATCTTTTCTACCTTTATTTCTCATCACGATGCCCGGCTTCGTCGTCATTTCCTGATTTTGCGGTGGAGACCCACCTCACCCGGTCGAGATTGCATCATTATTTATACATATATTTGCGCCGTGTCTAGTGCGTGCGAGTGATTTAAACTTCTTTCTTCTTTCTCTTCACTTTTCCATCCCCCTCACTTCGTGTAGAGTAGCAAACTGGACTGCGTTAGTCAACCTCTCTGCCTTCCTTCCTTCTCTCTCTCTCATCTCGACGAAACAGGTTGGAAAAACAAGTTTTTTTGCCACTATGTGAAAAGAAACAATGGCCTATAAAACAATTTAAAATTAGTTCTCACAAGGCACTAAAAAAATGTAGCACCTTGAAAAAATGAACAGACAGCGCTGAAGTGGTGCATGAGACGAATGCCCGCTAGCGATCTAAAGTCTTCTCCATTTCGTAAATGGAGGCAGTCACTGCGGCTTCTGTTATTTCTTTGCCATCGCAGAACACACTCGACAAGAGTGTTACCTGCGAGTGACTTAGCGGAAGTGACGGCATGTAGGAAATATAGCGCCGCGGCAAGAAATGGGAACAGAGGCTTAAAGGAGCTGCTGCAGATGACGTGCTCTAAGGGTGCACGTTCGTTGATGCGTCATGCTTGTGCATTGTCAAGGGACCCTAGCCCGCAACAAAGGCAAGCGCACAGGAGCACTTCCGTTTTCTTTGAGATCGAAGCATTTTGCGATGTAAGCGAATCACAAAAAGAGGGAATATTCACCCACAAAAATATATTCGGATCCATACACATCACTACATGGTCGTGTGCGCGTGTGTATGCGCTCGTGCTTGTTCTTCTGGGGTGCTTGACGTGCGCGCGTGTTTCTTTGTGGTTTACGCCTGAGTCTTCCCTGAGCCATATGAGCGAAAACGCGTGCTTGTCGCTTGAAATATAAAGAGGAAATCTAGGCACGGAAAGTCTTCCTTTAGAATTGTCGCTTCAAGTTCCTGCTCGAGGCTAAGCGATGCGTCATTTTCCCCAGAAAAGGGCAGTTGACGCAGTCATATTTATCCTCAGAAACGTGCGTGGAACTTCCAGAAGTTTCCGATGGCGTGTATTGGGACCCAAACACTTGGTTAATAACCGCGTTAACCATGAGAAAATATAATCTGTAGTAGGACATTTCGCATTCTCCACGGTTATTCCTTCACGATAAATTAATTATTAGGCACCCTGTTCCCGAGTTTAGATGCGCCAGAACCCGTCTTCATGCGATGCATGACCTAGGCGACAAAGGCAATAATATTATGCTTTTGCTGCCATGTCTATATGAGCAAACGTTTCCTACAGCGCCTCAGCACTCTAATGTAGAGGAACTTGTCGATACGTTTCGTCTGCAAAATCAGAGGGCTTCTAACCAATGCAACCAAGTCTAGTGGTCGGCTGTATTTTGTTGTCGGTACTTTTGCTGAAATAAACTAGTTATGAAGGAAAATTTACGTAAGCAGAATTCTCGTATTACCTTAAAGTCCATACCACATTTTCCTTTTTCAACACCACATACTACTACTGCAGCCTTTCGCAGGAACTTGGTTACCTCTAAAGCGTGCTCTGCCTCAGCATGATCCGTTGAGAGAGAAAGCCCGCTTTATTGTAGAGCCAATTCACACGTAGCAGAATCGAGCCGGACTGGTTAGAGACTTAGTTCTTTACGTGTATAGTATTCAGAAAAAAGGTTAAATACTTAGGCCTCGTTTAAGTTTTGTCAATATACGAAGCCTTGATATTTCTGGATCCATGTTTTTCCGAGTGGATGTCTTTACCAATTCGATGTCTTCTTCTTTGGGTAATGACACGATATTGTTAGCGAGCGTCTTTCCTGTTGCTTGTAAAGGTAGAATCGTTTGCGTGGTATTGTATACAAGTGTTACTATGCACAGAAATTAAGCAAGAGTATGCTGCTGTGGTAGTATTGATACCCTGACGTTTCGAGAAGACAGTTCCGGTTGCAGTCAGCAAGCTTTCCTTTTCCATGTCATTCATTTTATCCCCTGACTGCACATTTTTATGCAATAGTATTTTCTGCGTATATGGTGTCCAGCGGCGCCCATACTCTGAAGGCAAAAATAAATGTGCTACATAATTTCTGGCGAAACAAAGAATTTGGTTTCACTCTGTGACGTTCAAATTTTGTGAAGCGGCGTGGCTACGGCTGATTTTGGCATCAAATAGAACTAGGTAAAAGTCAGGCAGGATATCGAAACTCCGTGCTAAAAGCCTTCACAAGACTTGGGGCCCTATAACGTAAAACTATTCCAATATGTTTTTATTGCAATTTCCTGACGTCAAATTTGCGTAACCGCCGACGAAAGGATCGGGTCGTCACCCACAAGGTTGTCTGAACAGACCAATCAAGCGCTCTGCTCGTTCATAGGAGGGCATTTTTGTTTGCTTGAAAAACGAATAACATTGCCTACGCTGAGCGGCTTGTCTGATATAAGTGGCTGATAAGAGGCGAGGAAGAACGGCTCAAGTAGAGAGGGACTGGATAGGGCAGAGCCACTGCACTGAAAATTGATAACCGGATGACGAGGTTGGTGCAGGTGTCTGCGATTGGTCCGTTTTCCCTTACTTAGCTTGCGGTGGCTGGTCGAAAATCGCGGCAGCATTCAACGGAAGCTTAAGAATGACGCTAAAATGGATCCTCAGCAAAGAAGAGTTGGCAGAATGAGGTCGTAAACGTGCCGAAAGTGCTCGAAAACGTTACACGGCCACGCAAGAAGTTTCATTATGCGCAAATAAACTAATGCTCTCAGGCAGGTGCCAGGAGCCTGCGCCTGAGCGATCGGTGGCAGCTATCTTTTATTCATTTGGGAAGGGGGCAGCCTGCGGGTATTCAGAAGAAAATTCAGTTTTGTGCGGCATATTAATGCATCTTTATCGCGTACACGTCCCTTTGACGCGGTGCATTATTGCGGTTTTGTGACGTCGCGTGAGAGGCAGGTGAACTGGGTGCAGCCAGAAAACTTTTGACCAATATCCGAGAGCTAATGGCAACAAGGCGTCAGATCAGAAATAACTATTTTTGTTTTGTTCGGTCAAATTATGCATAATCAGTGTGTACACGTCATATCAGATGGGGAGCTATCGCTGTTTTCATGACGTCGCGTGACAGACAGGTGAAGTGGGGGTGGTCCAAAAAAGCTTTTGACCAATCGCGGAGGGCTGATAGCAGAATTGGAATAGAAAAGTTTGGCATAGCTTAACGTTATAGCGCCCCTGGTGAGATACCCATGGCTTTCTCTTTCGCATTCGCCGTGTAATATTCCTTAGGAGGTTATAGATTTTTATGGTCAAATTTCCTTTTGTGTTCGAATTAGCGTTCTGTATAAAATAAATTCCAATTCTCACGGAATGTAATAGGGTCCGTGCACTCACAAGAGGCAGAAAACAATTGTAGTAATACACGGTACAGATATGAGTTACTTTGTACGTGTAATGAAACGTTGTGATGGCTCTCTTGGTGCATCGTTCCAAAACAAGCAAAAGAAATCTCAGACCCACTTGCAAATAAATATAATGACAGCAGCCTAATGAACGTAATTTTATATGTGTTTTGTAGGTGCCTTGATCACGCCCTGAAGAGAACTACAGGCAGTCGGAGCAGGTACTTGCAGTTTTCTCTCGAGAAGCAATAGTCAGATTCAGCGTTTGCGTGTATGAAGTCCTGAGCCTAACACAAGCACCACTTCCCTTTTTTGCATTTTATGAATACACTGTTGCTCTAACAGGAAAATAAAGACATAGGAGGATGAGTAAAGAATGATAGGTCAAGGGCTGATTTTACTCTTGCAGCAGGGCAGAAAGAACCAATATATGCACATGCGTACATCAGTGGTGTCTCAATCGTTTCTTACTCGCCCTCCTAATTCTTTATTTTCTTGTTACCGCAACAATGCGTTCATTAGATCTCAACCAACTCCCCCAGCAACAAGTTCTACTCAACCCCTTGTTGCCTTGCTGCAATTCTTCAAAACCGGTACTCACATATGGGGTTGAAACATGGAGGTTAACAAAGAAGCTTGAGGAGCATTTAAGCGGCACGCAATGAGTGACACCGAAACCTATAGGGAAAGAAATGAGTAATTGGGCATCGCTGGAAGAGGCATTCGTCCTACAGTTGGCATAATGATGATGATTATTTATTTAATTATTTATTTATTTATTTAAGGGGCACTACCTGCAACGAACCATTCACCCTCTTGTTATACGCCTTTTTCTTTACCCCAGCAGCATCTCTGACGGGATCAGGCAGGTCTTCACAACACAACGCCATATTTACAGCCAGGGTTAAGCTGCCCTCACTGCAACAGAGCTATGGCTACACAGACTGTGGTTGGCCACCGTGGTGTCAAGTGTTCTGTGGTATTGTTTTGCCATTCCTTTCTTTTCTTTTTGCAAGAAGGTAAACGCCGAGAATGACAGTCCCATTCAAACTTGTGGTGTTGTGGACGACTGCTGCACCACGCACTAACCACGATGCGTGAGTGCAGTGCCTACTGTTGCCTCCAAAATCTGTGCATTGATGCAGGAATTTGCGAGGCTTCATCATGCGCACTGAAAAATTCGCGCGAACGACGAGGGCCCAGAAGCTGTGCGACCACTGATTGCTTAGTTTCGAAATTCCACTCGCAGATTGCTGCAGCGTCGTGAGCTCGACCTCGGCTGGGAAGCAAAGTTTTGTCTGTGTTTGATGCATGGGAAAATATTTCATATCCTAGCCTATCACCGCCATCAGCACGCGCGCATATAGCGCCCCACGCTCCATCTTATGGGAGAGTTGTGTAGTTACGCTCAACTGGCCTACTCGGTTATAGTCCAATTTCGAAAGCTATCTCAATTCAAAAGCAAAACCAATTTTCCCTCAGCTGACCAAGTAGAGAAAAAAGCTTCCTTCTACAAAGAGGAAATAACGCAGTAGGCAAAGAACAAACCAGCATACTTGGGCGATCTTGCCGTATCGCTGCCAGGGATACGGCAAACGTTAATATACCGTATTTGTAATACAGGCCTCAACTCCAGGCACATACAGGCTGCGCCACGTGAATCAGCACGTGCTATGGGGCTACCCAATTTATTCTGAAGCTTCTCCCTGCCTTGAGCAAGGCTGGCGTCGTGGCGTGAGTGGGCTTGTCGAATGCGCTTCACTATCCCAGCGACTCCCACGGAGCTCTGGCGGTCCCTCATAGAGTTCATGAAAGACCGAACAGCTCCTATGGTCGGCGCCTGGCTTCAGGGTTATAAATACAAGTTTGATTCCAGTGACATCACCAATGCCTCTCGCATTGACACCACCGAACGGTCGCCGATAGTGGCGAAAAACAACAGTTATCACCTTTACCCCCTTTGCTCTTCTCAATGTCCTTATAGGCACCGCCGCAAACATACATGCATAAAATTGGAAATAAAACGTGCCTTCAGTCAATCAACACCCCAGATACCAGGGATGTAAATTTGGAAACAAAGAAACCATTAAGCCCCACGCGAACATTTCTCTCGCCAACCAGTGCGTCCGGTTTCTATGGTACCCACCCACAGCTGCTTTGCACGCTCGTCACCGCACGCGACAGCTCTAGCATCTGAGCTGGCGATGTTGAACGGACGTCTTCGCATAATAAACGCTTGCTATTTATCACTTCTTATTCTTAAAAAAAAAGTAATTTCAGTCGTCGATTCGAAACATATACAGATAGCTTACTATATGTGTGCCAAATTTTAAAGCCGAAATTTTGAGTGCCTTGCCTATAACAGCAATCATAACAGTTATAAACTTCGAAGTTAAAACAAACTTCGCTAGAGCCAAGGTTTAGACAAAAGGATAGTCTTGGTCAGGGCAAACTATTGTTAATCATTTGAAGTATCCATATTTCGGTGAATTTCTGTCTTGTGTTGTTTATGGCAGAAATTTTAGCAATCATACATATTACTCATTGAAGAAGCACTTTATAGACTCCGGCTTATAGGCTTGTAAACTTCATTACAATGTTTAATATGAAACACACTTTATCGTCCATCGTTTTTCATTGTGATAAGGCAAACAGTTCTGTAACTATGCACTGCTGAATACCACATACAAAAAATTCCAAAGCGCAATGATAATTTGGGTAATTTTCCACAGCGCTCTAATTACTCCTCACATTCCAACTTCGTCCCCACATTGCCTCCAATAAGCCAGAAATTCTCTCCAAATTTTATTATCTTTCTTCAAGAACTTCGTTATTAAATGTGTTTTTTTTTTTACATTAGTGTCAGGGTCTTGCGTCACCATCTACGGCTGCTGAACAGGCCTCGGGTGGTGGCAGCGAGCCATGGCTGCCTGGACTGAGGAGGCCACCCACCTTTGGGCTCAAGAAGCCTGGTCTTAAAATAAAGTTTATTTCTCTCTCTCTCTATCTTTTATGCTAGTGCATACATTTTAGAGATGAGTTTCTCCACCGCATTTAGGCGCAATAACTATTTCGTCATAAAATAGTGATACCAGAAATGCGCGCCATTATGTCGCCTACTGTACAGCATACTTTTGTAATATACTCGTACTCTCAAACAAGTCAAAATAGAAAGAAAACATGATAAACTTGTAGGAGCTTCTACACGGAACCCACTATAAAGAGAATTTCAGTGTTGCAACGCTAGCAGCACTGACGATACGGTTATATACGAAAAGTGAGGGAAGATGCGGGACAAATGCGGCTGTTATGCATGTTCGTTTCTTTTTATCACACACATATTTTTTTGCAGCATGGCTTGAATGCGTTTTCGATATTATATGACCACGTATATTACGTTGTAAAGTCAAGCGGGTTATTTTGCGCTATTAAATAGTGAGATATAGTGAGCATTCTAAAAAAAAACGCAGTTCTTGCTGAAGCCAGGCTAACACACAAGCGCGCTGAAAACTGAATTCTCTGCTCACATCAAAAACGTACTTCTCGGACATAAAATAGTGCTGCATTTATTTGTTGTGAAAGAGAGCGGGTGCTAACGAAAGCTATAAGCTGGCATCATATTGGCACTTTCCATGATCGAGCTACCGTTGAAGAGCGAACCGACAGTAGCAATCCAGACACTGTTTTTTTCATTACGATTTTCTACCCAGAAAATTGCGCAATAGCAGCTTGCGAACTGAGCGTGGTCGTAAACGTTGGCTTCAGCTTTCTAGGTAATGAAATAAGGAGCAATACGTGGCTACGGCACTGCGGCTACGGCTCTATAAATATCTTTAAATGCCAGGGTGCAACATAGTCAGCTAGGATCCTTTTACAAACTGAGAGTGTTTTAATGACGTGGTATAAACGACAGAGTGCTTGGGAAATCGTTAACGAAAAGTAAATAAGAAAATAAAGTGTTTGCTTCGATATAAAGTCGGCACTAGACAGAGCAGATAATACAACAGAATGTCAATCGATTCGTTCCAATGAAAGGCTTCGCAATCGTGTTCTTCGAAACTACAACCGTTGAAAACAACGCAAGGTTGCCCCTGCCAGCGTATATTAGCAGCTACATAGGTATATATTTCACATTTTTCCAATCGCGATCTGTGCACCTCTTACAGTAGGCTTACACCATTTACACCCTTCACCCTTCAAGTCCTGCAATGGCACTTCCCTACGTTCTATAACGTAGATGATGAAACTTCATGTCAACTGCGTCGAAGTAATCGTTAAGTGCGCGCAGGTAAACTCGCACACGGGTTCCTTCGCTGCCGCTGCGTAAGCATGCGCGAGATGGACGAGGTGCGTGCGTTGTTAGAGTTGCCTGGTTCCTTGCCCTCAGGTACACCTGAATTGGAGCGTCTCATTTACATACTGCGCAGAGCAAAAGCGTTCGCCGCTGAAAGCGCCCATGGAAAGTTTCCGCGGTAACAGATCAAGATGGAGGCACACTGAGTTCCTAATAATAGCGTTCTCCCTAACAGCATAACGCTTAAGCGATGTCTGACTGCAACGCTCCAGCTTTTGCGCAATAGAGCTGTGGAAACACGCTTTGTAAGAATGATGGCTTACTCTGCGTTGCAGTTGAGCCCGTAGGCTTGAAGCAAACTCCACGCCGATTGCAAAGTCTTGCGAAGTAAAAGCGACGAAAGAAGACGAGCTCTGTGAGAGACTTACGAGTGAATGATTATGTGCAGAATGCGGGAAAGCGTCCGATGAGACTTTGAACCAGATACAGGGAAAGTTCCTGAACACTTTTTTTCCACTCGGAAATCACTGTCTCGACCGAATTCATGGCGCAGAAAAAAAAATACCACGAAAGTAAATAGTCGTCTTAGACGAAGAGAAGCACCGAGCAGCGACGAGATATTGATCACAGTGACGTTGCTCCGAGAACAAAGTAATTGAAAGATGAACTCGGATGAAATATTAATTTGCTGTTTTCTTCTTTAATTTATATCCTTGTTTGTCTTCTGCGGAAAACTACCATGGTCCATTGTGAAATGAAAGCCAGCAAAAGTTTCACTCCGGTACAAAGGGGGCACAACAAAACGCAATTACAATTCACCAAAACCTGCTGACTAAATGGCGTTACTTATACGTTACATTGCACTGCCCCAGTTTGAAATTTCTTTTTTTAATATTCAGGTTCGCGCTAAGTTGTAATTCCTACCCAAAAATTAATATCTTCATCTACGGTGGCCTAGTTCTCTTTGATTGCTTTCTTTTCCCGTAAACCAACATTACGGATTGAAATTCTTGTTGCTAGATGCCTCACGGGCTGTAACCTCTAACGGAGAATGCAGCCCAATCTTTCAGAGAACTTAAACGATAATGTTAATGTACTCATTAAAGCATATGCTGAATTCGATTTACGACATATCAAAGGGCTCAAGACGCTGTACGTACAAAATGTTAAATCTATGAGCAGAGCATGCATTTTGAATACACGATGAGCCCTTGAATTTTATGTGAAGTGTAAAATTATTTAGTTTGTTATTTTTGACGTGCTGAAAATTTATTGCATAAAAGACAAAACCGACCGAGGCTGTATGTCGTACAATGTTGCCACATGTTTTTTTTTAATATCGACGACGTCACATGGATAGCATCACACACGCATTTAGGCCGCATAGAAATACTGTCGCAAACCAGGATAAAGTATCATGACAATCAAACTGACGCGTCTGGAAGTTAAGCTTTAATACAGCTTGTATCTTGGACACATGACCCTAACACCTTACTGTCTAAGACACCATCTGAGTCACCATACCCATATTCTACGTAGCGCACTCTGTAAATCATGTGCGAACTGCCAAGTGTGTGCACGTGTTGTCATATTTCATTAGATGCTTGAGAACGGCGTGTACGTTTGCGCGAGCAACGGTGATCACACAAATCTATCCATATGTTTCTGGCGGTATTTAAATACCCTAAATACATAGGCGCAATTGATTTGTGGTGTATATATATACGTATATATATGGGCGCTATCACAGAAAACTATTCCAAACTTTTCTATTCTAATTCTGCAGGTAGCCCTCCACGATTGGTCAAAAACCTTTTTAGACCACCCCAACTTCGCCCGTCTGTCACGCGACGTCACGAAAAGTGCGATAGCTTGCAATTTCATATGACGTGTACACACTGATTATACATGATTCGACTTAACTAAAGAAAAATAATTATTTCTGATTCTATGGCTTTTAGCCTTAACCCTCTGCTATTAGTCAAAAGGTTTCAGGTTGCACCCACATCACCTGTCTGTCACTGGACGTCGAAAAACCGCCAAAACTCGTTGCGTCAAAGCGACGTGTACGCGTTAAAGATGCATTATTATGCCGAACAAAACAGAATTTTTTGCTGAATAGCCGGAGACTGCCCCGTTCCGAAAGGAACAGAAGATGGCTGCCGCCGATTGCTGTGTTACAAGCTAATCGCACCTGCCTGAGAGCATGGGTTTATTTGCATATAAAAATTTTTTTACATGACTGTGTTACATTATCGACTCCTTTCGGCACGCATACGACATCGCTCTGCCAACTCTTATTCGCTGAGGATCCGGTTTAGCGGCATTTTCACCCGTCAATTGCACGCCGCTGCGCTTTTAGACAAGCCACTGCAAGTTAATCAAGGGAAAGTGGACTAATCACAGACGCCAGCACCGCCCTCTTCATCCGGTTACCTATTTTCAACGCGCTGGCTCGGCCCCATCGGAACCTTCTCCACTTAAGCGTGACAGCCAATGACAGTCTTGACAGGCAATTATATAAGAAAAACCGCTCAATGTAGGCAACGTTATTAGTTTTGAAAGCAAGGAAAAGTTACTTCCTGTAAACGAGGAGAGCATTTCATTGGACTGTTCAGGCAACACTGCGGGTAACCACCCGATGCTTGCTTCGGCGCTTACGTAAGTTTGATGTCAGGAGACTGGAATAAAAACATATTAGAATTGTCTTAAGTTGTTGGGTACATATAATTTTTATCACGTCCTAGTTGTATCTCAGCATCGCCGCAGCAACATTAGTATGGTTTCCATTGTACGCGGTTGGTAAAGCATCTTTTTCTTAACCTCTCCGCATCACTATCCAGTTCACGTAACTGCTACGTTACTCCTAGAACAGTGGTAGACAAAGTCATAAAGACATCACAGAGCAAAGACAGTCATAAGGAGAATACAGCAAACATAAATTGCAGGCGATATTTGCTATATAAGGGGAGTTGACCAGTTGACCGATTTCTTTCCCTATCCGAAACTGGTAAGGGCGATAAATGAAGCACGAAAAATTTACAAAAGCTACAAACTCCTAATATCTTTTGCGAGGCCTCGTAAAACAATGAGCCAATGCACAGCAAATACATCTCACGTAATGAGAGGCATTTCATGTTAAGTTCAATACTACCCCATTTCAGCCACTCATTTCCCGCCTATATTTGTTTTGGCCGCAACGGATTTTTCCTTCTCAGTGGTCAGCATGAAAAACTGTACCCACAGGGGGCAAAGAAGCAAGACAACAGAGCCCTTTGCCAGATGCCGTATTTCACACAATAGCTATAAGGAACTAATAAATGATGACACGATCGGCGCAGACAGAGCCGCAGAAGAGCTGCAGTAGACGGCAGCACGGGGCCATTTTGCATCCCAGTCCGACAGTTTCCTGCTGCTGCCTCCACGGTCTCGCTCGAAACGACGATAGAACTGCACTGCGAAACTGCGGACGCGACGCCCACTTGAGACGCGGTCTCAATCTTAAATGAGCTGTTCTGCACCGAACGCTGCTGCTTGTTGGTGACCGATTCTATCCCGTCGCCTTTCAGACACGGCTCGCCTTCAAAGCTCTTCTCTCGACGAGAGAAGCTCCTACGAAACTGCCGCCGATGTTATGCAGATGCCGTTCCCGGCAAACCGCCGCAATCCGTTAGCGTTCTCAGACACCCGACGGGGTGGTTCCACTCGAGTTGGCAGCAGCGCCGAAAATAGAGCTCCAGTGATTGCATGGGCCTGCGTGTGAATCGCACGCTGTCTGAATGGTTTTGGAGTCGTTGGTTTAACATGTGAAAATCAGCAAAGCACTTTCCAATGCATTTTTTCTTGTTTCTTTCTTAGTGTATGTTTGGGTGCCCTTGCCTTCCTGCTTGCATACTTTTTATGCATGTGTATGTATATGTATTCGTGAGCGCGAGGGTGAGATAAAAAGGAAAGAAAAGCGACTATTACCCTTGAAACAGCTGAGCGATGAGTCTATCAACTCCAACAGCGTTGTTCCTTTTTATGTTTTCTCACCATTTCAGTATGCCTCGCCTCATTCTGACTTCCTTATTACCTTTTGTTGTTCCTGTTCTTTCATTTCCAGTTTTGTCTACCAGTTTTAGTTGCATCGCTCTATTACTTGCCTAATTTAGTGTTTCTCTTTAAGGAAGACGGTAAGCGCCAGTCGCCTTACACGCTTAAAGACCCGTCGCTGGTATATCCGTGGAAGCTTGGTTGGGCAGGAATATATTCGGGGGCGGACATTCTCACCTCTTCGTTTTGATTGCTTACTCACTGACCTGAATGCACATTTTAGCTTAAAATCTCTCTGGAGCTGCATCTGCAGGTAGCGTCTACAGCCAATCTACCGCGATTACGCAAACACACGTGTTACATTCACCCTATGCCAAGTATCCTTGTGCACGCACTTCAGAGCTCCCTCGAGTCAGCCTAAAACATAGCCTCGGTTGTAATCACTAGCCACTTCATATATTTGAAAGGTTAGAACTTTGGGCTAGGCTATTAAAAGCGAAATACATTCTACGTTTAAAAAGTACTTGTTTATATTCTGTTCTCTCAACGTTAGATAGTTTGTCGGCGAAAATTTGTGAGTTCTATTATGAAATATGTCAGAGCTCACGTGCTGGACTGTAAATGTTGTCTTTTTATGTATCACAACGACTTTACTACATGTGACCGTAGTTTGTCGCACATTGTCCATTATTCCCCATCAGCTAGAGACAGAGAAGCTATGCGTTACCGTGTGTTCCCATTGATATTTATTATCACTTTTATTCTTCCTGTGGTAGCCGGCTTCTCTTCCTCTTTGTGAGGTGTATCTATATGTTTACGTGACAATTATTTTTCTATACGGACCCTATGGAGATTAAGAGCTTATTACAGGAATCGTCATGCTTTACTTCTCTAAAGCAGAAAAAAAAAAAACGAGAAAAGAGGACCATATTCCCTTTTCTAAGTATTTCAAAAAGCAGTGTGTGCACCTAATTACCTTTGATAACAGCGTGAAAAGCCATTTGTCCTTAGAAGTACTAGCGTGAGCATACTCTAGCGTAAATTTTAGGCAAACGCTTTGCGAGTATGGCGAAGAACTTATCGTTCAGTTGGTAGCAATTACAGAATGTCTGAAGTACCGCTGTCCGAAATAGGTTACAATTTCTGCAGTGCTTCGTAATGCGCTACTCCGGGAATTGCTCCGGGTGTCTTCGGTACCGTCGAAATGTTGTCCTGGGAACATGTACTGGTAGAATGGTATGCAGATGCTAGCACACACTTCCGAAGGAAACACAACAGGGTGACTCATTTCATTGAACAACAGTACCTTTGAATGAAGCACCAATAATAAAACATATCCAAAAAATGTAGACGAGTAAACAACTCAGCGTTTTGGCAAGTGCTGACTGGGACGTATTGTACGCTCTCCAGTTGAAGAGAGGAAGGAAGGCTGTTTAATTATTCCAGGAGAGATACGTCTGGTGGCATGCCTAGCGGGCAACTCCAGGTTGAAAAGATGAGAAATGAAATGATAGGTGCAGTGTGAGTCACTGAAACGCAACATAAACAAAACAACCTACCCGCTTCCCGGTCTTTCGGCAAAGATCAAAGTATGGTTTCTATATAGAGAGTCAATATCGAATTATATGATCCCTTTTAACGGGCAGAACAGTAATGCAGGGCAAGTGGACAAACAACATTCGTTTTTTTTCCGAGAAGAGGCGAAGCTCAAGCGACGAGCAAGCAAAAAGAGCCCTGTATCGAACTTATAATTAGCTGGCCCTCAAAAATTGTCGACGAGGGTCAATACATGAACAAGTAACCGTACGATGAAAAAAAAAAGACTGAACTGTGCTACCCTTGGCTAAAAGCTGATTACTGTCCAGTGGTTAGAAATGTATTTACAGTACAAAAACAAGTAGTGCCATAGCCGCCTGTTTTTATGCTGCGTACATTCACTAGTGGTGTAATTTGTATGTCTCAAATTTTTGCCTAAACAGCGGCATGCGAGTATTGAAATGTCAAAGATGCAGCTTCATAACTCCGTGTATTTCTCCATCTTTTGCAGATAACGAGAACGAAGTAGTACGCTGAAGCGCACCCAACCAAGATTTGCGACGTCCTTTGTTCTCTTATAGTCACAGGTGCTTGCACGACACCTTTTCTTTAATCACTTTAGCCAACTACTTAATAGACTACGTTGATAGACGTTAATTAACGTTAATAGACGTTAATTAACGTTAATTAATTACGTTAACTACTTAATTAGCTACGTTAACTATGTTAATTAACTACGTTAATAGACGTTGTACACAGTTATACTGTGTACAACGTCTATTAACGTTAGCGAATAGTGTTTTGTTCAAAGACGACGCATTGGCAAAGAGCGTGGAAAAAGAGATAAGCTATCACGTATCATTGGGTAATTTCACTTTAAGGTATAATAAACCCTGGTAATTCAAAGTTCGTTTCAATGTCAACATTATTTTCAGTTTTACCACGCCAACCTCTGTTCAAGCCTTATTCATCACGACACGCATGAGCTGGAGTGAGGCAGAGATAGGCGAAATAATTTCTATATTTCGAACAGTCGGTATGCTATCTTTTTATTTTTAATATTTTATTCTTGCTGCTAAGGTATAGCAGTTATATCAGCGCCAAGAATAGCAAACCATCTTGGTGTGCTCCTTTTTTTTAAACCTGTGGAAGGCGCGACAACATTATCGGGGACTTGAAGCATGGTTACCCATATGAATCCATTGCTTCATGCGCCGCTTGAGCGCCTGGAAACCGCTGCTGAGGTTAAACACGCTTGGACAAATGCCCAGTATGTCCCGGTCGCCCTAAACCATTTTGAGAAAAAAATAACGGCCCCATTATTCCCATCCCCCGTCACCCCTCCTTCGTCTGGCTCTTTTAATCTTTAAGGAGAGCCATCTGGTGGGCCTGGAGAGCGAGGAAAAATTGCAGAAGTCGTGTAGGATAACGGCTTTGGCAAGACCGCTTCGAGTGAACTGCACAAAAAATTCATTACTAGGAAAAGGCGAAGCAGCCGGGACTGCAGGAACGGATGCGATCATCTGTTTTCTAATGGTCCTGAATTTCTCCAAAACATTTTACCTTAATGGAGCAGCGACAGAGCGAGGGAAGGAGTAGACTGCCAACGAAGGGAGTTTAGCGGTTTGTTCTAACATCTTTGGATGACTGGGACTGCGCCGTGAATGGAGTCAAACAAGCAGCGTTCACAAAGTTCAGTTTTGTTTAAATTCTAGTGTTCTACGGCTGTATGGTATTTTATAATCCTGCAACTGTCGCTTTAGTTTTGTTCTGCAAACTAGTAAATTCGCTCCGCATCATTACAAGTGATGGCTCAAATTCACTATATATCTTGCCATGATCGGTCTATAGCTGTTCGGGGTACCTCGTCTCCCCGTTACAGTAAACTCACCCCTACTGACCAGCCGCCTTCTGACCAGAAATACCATGCCGTAGAAAAGGCCCGGTTCGTCGCTGACCCATGGGGCTAACGAAAATAAACGAATATAAAAGCTCGCGTGAAATACGGCCTTTTGATAAATACTGTCTGCCTTGTACCGGCGTACGCTACCGCCCGTCACGTTGCGGCTTACACGCAGCTTAGCGTGGCGCAGATTCTCTCCGCCTCTGCTTCTCACGCTACGAAGCTAGACACGTCCTGTTCGCTTCACGTTCTTCCGACCTTTATTGTTTTTTTTCTTCTTGGCTCTCGCGCAAGCCGTTGAGTGCTTAAGGTACATGCCCCGACCTTCTAATCTTCGGGCGCGGCTTCATCCAGCAGGGCGTCGGCGTTGGAGGCAGCGGTAATGGCAGCTGTCGTCATTTCCTTCCGGTCTGCTCGCAGGAACGCAGAAGGGTTGCAGAAGACGACACCGCTCGAGCCAAGAAGCAGCGCGCTAAACAGCTCTGGTCTTCCGGACGCACGCCCTTCATTTACGCCCCACGTTTAATCCTGCGTGAGCACGCGAGAAGCCCTGACACCGGGTGGCTCGTATAGGGCTGGACGCCCAGACCCGGCCGTTTCCTTTCACCTTATCCGAGGGGCTCCGGTCACTGAGCAAGCAAAGCACCACGTCGCCTCCATTCGGATCACTGAAGACTTGCAGATGTTCGGTTCATCTGCTTGAGTCCGCCCTGCGCGCGTCGCCTCTGGTCATCAATGCAAAAAGTACGGCTAGAACTACCTTTTCATCGATTTCTTCACTTTGTGGCGTTAGACGTCAAGATAAAGTAGGTTTGTGGTCGTAGGCGCGAAAATTTATACGGAAAGCCGTATTGATAACATTAGTCTGAAATGTATTGTGGGATTCCAGTTGTATACCAAGTTATGTTGATTCTTTGAAACCTAATTTTGGACAAGGCAGTAGAGTGTGTGCGAAACGATCTACTTATATCTAAGGGGAAAAAAGTAATTTGCGGGTCCATCAAATGCAGTGACTTGAAGCACGGCCTGAACTGTGGTAGCTATGGCAGCCTATTATTCTGTAGCCTTCTCATTGGGTTACGCATATAGACACTCGCCACACCAAGTGGGATCTGCGCTCTCTAAGGCGCTGCTCATCCTGGTTATTTTAAACTCAAAAGCCTTTTTTTTTCTTTTTTTCGCCACATACTTCTTCAGCAGGCGCCGCAATTCTTCCTTACCGGCAGACTTCCGTGGAAAAGATGGCTCGTCCTTGAGATCTCACTCTATGTAACAGTACTGGCTTTTCTTTTCTTTGCAAGTCAACGCGATCTCGCTGCAACGTTCCTGAAAGTGCTCTGCGATAGCTGGCACCCTCATTCATTGGCAAACAGAAAGAAAAGCGACGCGCTAGCGACAAGTATTACTTACTTTACCAGCCGTCACCAATGTCGCGGGAGCTATCTCCAATGTTCCGAGACTGGCATCGGTAAGGCGTAGCTGGCTCTGTGTTAGAAAGTACAGGCGTGCTTCCCTCTCGCACTTCTCGCACGTTCTAGAGGTGGACATGGCAACGCTACAGTTTCCATGTCAGTTGCCAAGAAGGTGGCTAGTGCATCCTCTGCGTGAAATCCCCACCGCTCCACGGTGTGGAAGCTTATTCAGGCACACAATGGCGAATGTGTCAAATGCACTGTTGTCATTTGCTTTTGAACGGGTCTATTGCATGAATATCCAAAGCCCGTCAGCTACCCATGAAGCATGTCCAGGAAATGTTATCAGAACAACGAACATCAGTGTGGCTGCTGTTGAAACAACTTAGTCTATGGAGCTGGAGGGGTTTGTATTTCGATCCAGTGTACCAAGTTGGAAGAAGTACGCCTCCAGCTACTACATGTTGCTTATATGCAAAAAAAAGAAGTTGCCCTAAAAATTAATATAGAAAGCAATAATGGTATTGAAAAGGCCACTCTGGCTCATGCAACCACTTGCACTGCATGAAGGGAGAAAATAACAAAACATCTACAATGAACTCGATCCTACGAATAAAGTTGTTAAGAGCACATGTCCCTACTTATAAAAAGGCCTGCGTCAGCTCTTAAATGTTTTCTTAATTAGTGTGTAAAGTTATATCGACTTCATTTAGTTATTGAATGTTTTGATTGAAATTATTGCGAATTGCCTCTAAAGAGAACTAAGTAAGATAACGTTGGATGCTAAGTAAGATAAGATGTTAATAAGATGCTAAGTGGGATAACGTTGGAGAGCTTTTCGCTGCGCTAAGTATTGAAAGGCGGTTGCACTAGATCACCGTGTTGCAACAAATTATGCACGCGTGAGCTTTTGTAAGAGTATATTCATACGATATACGCTTGTTTTAAATATATGATTTCACAGTGAAATATTTAGCGCGCACAATCGACAAGGGCGCAGTGAAGGGAGACACACGAGCGCTTAGCGCACGAGAGTGTCTCCCTTCACTGTATCCTTGTCGATTGTGCGCGCTAAATACTTCACAATGAATTCGTACCAACTCGCCCAACTATCAGTTCTGCTAAATATGTGATGTTTAGAAATGTTCGCACCTTTATTTGGCGGCAACTACTTCTTTCCACATAAAAATGAATATAACGATGGCCACAGACACTAAATCAACACACGAAATCCCACTCAAACTCAAGTCAACTAATACATAAGTCACTGAAAGTCATATCAAATAAAAAAAATGATTAGAACATAGAAACACAAAGTCCAGTCACATAACTACACTATAGCGTGGGTTTATTGCATAGTGTTTCTTACATCTGCCATGTCCAAATCCCTGTACCATTCTGCGCGTGGCAAAAAGTTTCACAAAATTCGCTAGGGCACGTTGGTGGGCTGGTTGGAGCTCTGTGTATGTGTCTCTCTTATTCTTGATCCCCATCGTATTGCACTGTTCCGTGCCTATTATGAAACCAGCTTCAAGGGTGTATCAAAGAACCGAACTTATGTCCTATGTCGCTCACCTGAGGCTTTAATTAGGTAGTGCATTGCAAGGGCTCACGCTTGCTGATTGCAAAAGACAATTCTTTTCACTCGCAGATCCTCGAACGGCCTATTAATTTCCTGTGCCATCTCTTAATCAGGTCATGCCCGAATACTGAAGGCTTTCAAATTTGACCTCAACGGAAACACGTCGACGTCACGGAATGTCATGTATCTAATGTGACCACACAGACTATTCTAGAAAGACTTTACGAGGTAACCATGCACGGCACAGAGCTCATTATCGAAAAATGAATCTCATCAACACGATTTCACCCGCTATTAAGGCGGGCGCCTTCCGTGGCTTATGACCCAGATGGCCTTCAAAAAGAACGCGTCGTCCGGTCCAATGGTACAAAAGCCATCATCAACAGCAATGGCTTATATTCCCCTGAGCAAGCAAAAAATTCAATGGCTCATCCCTCTCGTAATTCAGAGGCTACAAGCACTCAACAAAGTGAAGCGTATAGTGCGTACATTTACTGGACTCACGCATACAATGTACAGGAACGCGGCGTCTAGTCGAGTGGTACAAAAAAAAAAGATACATTACTTTCTCAAAGGCACATACCCCGTAAGGTTGAGGCTAGAAGCGCTCAACAAGAAGCGAACAGTGCATACATTTTTTGAAATCAACCATGCAACACAGAGAACAGCATAAATTTCAATCCCTTGAATAGAGGATCCAACGGGAAGTCGAAGAGGAACGTCGCCGGTGCGAATCTGCCCCCGCTACACGAGCACGCGAAGCCAGAGCTAAGCGTCGAAAACGAGTCGAAGAAGCCGAACTGCGAAAGCAGCAACACGATAATGCGAGGCGACGCATTACCGAGCGTGCAGCTGGGTTTCGCCTTCACGTGTTACTGGAGTGTAACCTGCTGCCAAGCTTTTTTTTTAAGACAACGACAGCGTATCTTTATGTGCACTTCTATATATACGACTAGAATGCTCAACACAAACTGAATGGACAACTCTGAGTCTAGAAGTACCAATAGCGCCGAAGGAAGGCAACTGCGATCCACCAAAATACAGAACGGTGCCCATACAAAATAACAGCTCCTTGCCCAACATACTTAACACCTTGAGTAAAGGCTTTCTTTGGTCAATATTGGCCCTTACGCCAGAGAACTCCATAAACCACCATCACTCAAAAAAAAAGTAAACACTGGAAAGCGAAGAACGCTGACGGCAACAAAGCTCCAGTTCCAATGCTGATTGCTCCCTCTAAATTGAAGCACACGGTAAGGAGGAGAACGCAACCTTAACGCCATGACCAAAGATGTATATGAGCACTGCTTTCGCATGGAGGTCAATGACGGCCTAAGTGTATCTATGTTCAAGACAAATCACCGTTAATTATACTTTCAGCTCCGGCAAAGCTTCATCTTTCACCACCAATCCTGAACGCTTTCCCTCCTTCTCTACACCGAAACCCCTCAACCCATGAGACGTGCCACCCCAGCATTTTTTACTGAAGGCAGGTTACAATGTTAAGTACAGCCCCAGCTCGTAGCTGCGCTGCGACATGATGTACAAGGCACTTGGAAATTGTGGAGGATACAATGGAAGACGACGGGCAGTGGCGGTGGTCCGCTGCCTATGGTGTGAGGACGCAGAAAATTGAGCATATCTCCATGAATGTTTCTGCATTTTGTTGCTTTCCTAGAGAATGACAACCTGTCATCCTCTCTACTATATTTGCTCTTCACTGCCAATTTCACTTGCTCATAAATACCAACGAATAATCCTGACGCAATTCATATAAAATCCAAAAACCACTTCCTCACATTAATCTCATTCTATGCTTCTACTAGGACATTCGGAACACAAGGATGAATAAAATAAATGATACAGCAATAAAGAAACAACAACATGAGGACAAATATTATAGTGTTGTTATGGGGAGACGGCAAAACAAGGTTTATATACAATATTTACGCACCGACAGCAAGTGCATGGTGCCCCCACAACAAAGATGTTGAAACTTGACCCTTTTTGCCCGCAGAGTAGGTGGCTCCTAATATGAGGATCACAACGTCTCGACGTCCTGCTCACCTTCTTCTCCGGTCAAAATCAAAGTGTGAGTACTAGCCCTCAACCCAATAAACATTAATACCGTATTCGCTGACGTCTACGTGTACATCGCTTTTTATTATGTTACTCATGGTCAACGTAAAGGATGATGCTTATATTGCAAGCAAGGATAATCAATCTATGAGAAAAAAATTTTCTAACGCAGCATACTAAAGGTAAATTTCTGAAATCATGCCTTGCCCCCCTCCCTCCCCCCCCCCCCCGAAACATATAATAACCATGACTCGCCATGTAAATTATTATCCGAGACTTTCACGCTTATTCGATGTAACTCACTCGTGACATGAGCCGCTATCGTGGCTGCTCGCGCCATATTTCGTGGGAGCGCCCCGACATAAATTGCCCCTATATTCCAACGGTCTTTTTGATGCCATGTTCTTTACTGCAATACTTTTCTTTTGTCAGCAACTATTACTAGTTTTCATTTAACAGCTCCTCTATCTATCTCTCTACATACGTCTGTATTCACCATTCTTCCTTCGACAAACATCAGGTATCCCTTATGGCCTTCTGGCACCAGTACGTTCACGTCTTACACTGTGCATTCGCCTTATTTAGAACTTGCACTTCAGCACAACCTGCTAACGGTGTGGAGCATAAACAGACACATTCGATTATAATGACGTTGCGTTGCGGTAAGTAGGCATAACCATTACATTAACTTACAGGTAATTTGGGGGGAGAGAGGGAGAGAGAGAAGGGAAGACGGAAAGGCAGGGAGGTTAACCAGACTGAGTCCAGTTTGCATAAGTACTATTGCACCTTAGAATTCAGCTCCTGAAAGAGAGAAAAAAATGTCATTCATACAGCTGTAGTACGAAACTGCAAATAAGACCCAAGCGGGTTTCTCAGAAAGGAAGCTTCGCAGTTGAAGAAAAATACATTCGGGTCCGGGATTCGAACCCGGTACCAACGTGTTTCCGGAGTGGTCGCTCTACCATTCTCGCTAACCAAGAAGCTAGTAGAACGCAGAGTGATGACGAATTATTCGACAACTCGAAGCACTGGAACAGGAATGTGGCAAAACAGTCCTGTAGAAACCCGTAAGGTGAAGAAAAATTGACAGAAACAAAAAAATTGTCATACATCCGACATGAAGTTTCCTCCTCCTTGAGAGCTTCCGTAGAATTGATTTGCGATATTCGCGTTTGCTTGTATAGCACGCAATTATCCGCTTCGCTAAAGCATCACTTCACATAGCTTCCTACATGTGCGCTGTAAACTTCAATCTGCATTTTTTTTAGACCTCGACATGATGACGGGTATAATGGCCGCGGCATATGTAAGGCAATGAAGTTAGCGCTTACATTAGCAGTTCAGCGTTTTATTTGGTCACTCTTCGCACCCGAAACATGGAGTTACCAGTTGCATTTTGGGTTTCTGAGGCATGGGAAAGTACTGCATTTGAGCTCTCTCGTATAACGCCTTTTTTACTTACTCCGGAAAAAAAACGACAATGAGCGTTTCGCTCCATCTTATATGCCACCTGCGCGGTACTGAAGTGGGCGCATGGTACCCAAACCAGTCAGCGAATCCTTGAAGACGGGCCACACAAAGGTTTTCGCATGACCTGTGGCGCCAAACAGAAAGTACGGTCGCTCGCAAGAAATTTCTGCCTGCGCCGCAAGCATTTCTTACGCAATTTTCCAGCGAATGGAGAATCCAATCCGACTTCATTCGGAAGGTCGCATCGCTGTGTAGAAAACTGTTTTGCCGTATTGAAAACAGGGACTTGCGTTGTTTACACGCGAGTGATGCAACTGGCACTGTTGCTGTGAACGCGCGCTGCTCAAGCGTAGAATGCTCGCGGCGGAATTCTCATATT
Source organism: Dermacentor albipictus (assembly GCF_038994185.2). Lineage (NCBI taxonomy): Eukaryota > Metazoa > Arthropoda > Arachnida > Ixodida > Ixodidae > Dermacentor > Dermacentor albipictus. The sequence continues at coordinate 145,861,206 of NC_091824.1, forward strand.
CTCGTCCTGCTCTGTCGGCAATATTTTGCGCAAGCGCGTCTATTACAACCACTTCTACTTTATTCGCATCTATACCCAGCAGGTGGTGCGACGAGCGCGGCGTCTTTTCACTGGTGCCGTTACATGCGAGAGTGGTACCTGCGGTTTTCCTTCAGCGCCGGTAATCTTCCTTTCCTGGGTGCGCTCCCCGAATTTCTCGTAGCGCAGACACATGTCCGTCGCACGGAAGCGTTCACGTGTACGCCGCTGCACGCCGGAAACGGCGGGTCGCAATCCCTGTATACGACAGCGTGGAACTGTTTGAAACCTCGCTTTCTTTCTTCTTCGTTTTTTTTCTTCTTCTTCAAGTGTGCCTGTACTTTAACGTATTCAACTTTTTCTGTTTACTTTACGAAAGTAAACAGGGCGTGCCTTCCCCTTCTGGTGCCTTGCGGACTGCTTGTTGCGGTTTAGTAGCGCCTTTCATTGTCCCTTTTGTAGTGCGCAAAATATTTTCAGTTCAATCTCTCTCTTATGCTATATTTGTGACTGTCTCTAGAACAATAGTACTTTCAAATGTTGTTTTGTACGACTGACTTACGAGTATGTGATAACGAGGTGAAACATATGTCCCGCAGCGCAGAAGGAAACAACAATGAAAGAAGATGCAAAAGCACTCTGAAGATTGCGTCATTGAAACTACATGTACATTTTTTTTTGACCGAGTAGATTATGCCAACGTAGGTAAACATTTATAATTATAGCTTAGTCATCTAAAATGAAACATGCTCTAAATGAATGGTCTCTTGCAACTCGTAACGTGGCCTAACAAATCTAGAGGTAAAATTTCTCAATTTTGTAGCTACATCTGAATTTTTTTTAAAGCGCCTAGTGATTTTAAATTTACACGTTATTTTTGGTTTCGCACCTGGAGATGTAGAGGGCGAAAGGTTCGTAGATGAATTAAAAATATCAACGAACATATGGGTGTGAACTTTGGACTAAGGTGGCGAAAACACCGGGGTCCACTTATAGGAACCTTTCATCAAGTTAGCAGAGCGTTGTTCTCTGCAACGAGTTACACGTTTGTCTTAGTAGTAGCTTTAATTAAAGGAAAAACGCTAGCACTGTGTTTATTGACTCCTCAATCCGAACAATCTGTGCAGTTTGATGGTGCGACGCGCTAGCAATTTAATATGTACGTAGAAATAAGGGAACGCAAATGACAGATATCCCCGGAATTTGCTAGCATGGCTGTTGACTTGTGTCCAAGAAGAGCGATCAAGCTTAAGAGCAACGCTATGTATCATAAGCCAACATGTATTAATATTACCTTTAGCTCATTTCGCTCAGAACGCATGGGGAGATTGAGCAAGAATTGACCTCCTGCCTTGTTAGTGCGACATATTTGATATAGTGTTCTAGCCCGGAAACTTATACACACGGACACAGCAAAGGACACAAATAAGTGCTAAATTGCAACAGCTGTGGAAAGCGCTTGTGTGTGTCCTTTCGTGTATCCGCGAGAAAAAGTTGGTGCACTAAAACAGTATATAAAATATGTTAGATATTATCAAAGTAGTTCGGGCATCATCCCAATGGGCGTTCCTCAGGTTAGTGTCTTGGGACCCCTTTTCTACGTTTTACATGAAAGAAATTACTATGTATATATGGCTGATAAATACATAGCATACGCGGATGGCAAGAGTTTGTTTATTGCCGGCAGTTCAGGTGCTGACTTATTACTAAAAGCTAATAATTCACTAATGAAAATAAATGACTGGGCAACTCATAACTACCTAAATATTAACGTGACTAAAACAAAAGCCATCCTCTTCCACTCACGCAGCAAGTCTGTTAAGCTCCCTCCGATTAAGCTAAGTGTCAGTGAGATAGGTTTAGTGCCATTTGCAAATACGCTGGGAGTATTTTTTGGCGAACATATGACTATTTGGAATGGCCATGTTAAATATATTGTCGGTAAATTGTCTAAAATCGTGGGCATAGTGGGTCGCGACTCTTTTTATTTTCCTATATAATTGAACATATTGCTTTACAAGGCCCTCTTTCTCCCCCAAATTAAATATGGACTACTTGTCTGGGCAACTACAAGGCGCGAAAACCTGAATAGAATTACATGTTAAAAGATAAGAACAGTCTGCCTAGTATGCAAAGCTCCGTTCCTTGCGCACACAGCGGGCCTTTACAGAAGCATAATCTTATTCCGCTTCATTCAACGCACAATTATAAACTACGCCGACAGTAAAAACTCGGAATAGCAAATGATGATGACGTAATAATTAAGCTAGTCAAGCTAGCAAAAAACGTAACCACACAAAATACACGGAAACCGGAACTATGGAACGTTTCACTATGTCGCACAAATTATGGTAAACAAAGGCTGCCGTTCTTCTTGCCCGGAATATTGCGTACAATGTACAACCAGAAAAAACATTGACTTGACTAGTACTTCATTTAGCCAACTGAGAAGCATATTTACAAATATGAGCCCACTAGCAGAGAAATTATGTCAGCCTGTGATATAATTCCGTTTTCCCCTGTGCATTGAACTATTTAAAGTATTCTATAATGTTGTATAGTTTATGTATCTGTTACGACCCCATGTTTGATTCGAAGTTGTATTTTCTCCCTATTTCTAAGCAGATATCTAACTTATAGAACTTGCAAGATAGAAGGTTGTTACATTGCATTGTGTGTTGTATTGTATTGCACTCTTCACCAAGTGTCCGTGTGCTGCTCAGCTTTGTGGGGGCCAGGTCTCCTCAAGCTGTCCTAAAGATCTTTCTTCGTGGTCACTTACAGCATTGCCTTTGTTGGTGTTTCCGGGCAAATAAGTTCCAATTTATTTATTTTTGTTAGCATCTACCAAAAGAATGGCCTTCTAGAAGATAAAATTACACCCCTAGCGGTGTGCTGATCAGTTACATGAAATGGTGGGCGTGATCTCAATTCTAAGCTCGCATGTGGTGCGCTAAAAGCTGTCTTAACTTTCTTTTCCCTTGCATTTTGGAAATGCAGCCTGGAATGGCATACGCTACGCGTGAGAGGAATCCAGCTGACTCATCGACTCGGGTCATAGACAGCGCTGGTTCTGCGTCATTTACGGCGAATTGCAATCACTGCGCTTCTTCCAGCGTCCGTACAGGAAACACGAATTTCGGCGAATTGTTTCATGCTTCACCACTCGCATTATAAAACCCAATTTTTTTTCACTGAGCTTATTACAGACCTCCTTGAACGCGACAATTGCTTTCATTCAGCCCAATGCAAGATTTTAGTGCAGTTGAGGGCTTCTAAGCTTCTTTGCCGAGGAACTACGGAGCGGTGCAATACAAAGCTGCCACTATATTTTTGGGTGTTCTCATTCATTTTCTTTTCTTGCTTAGGATATACATAATATTGCTTCAACGTTCACGAGTCATATTGTGGGATAGAGGGTCATAAACACGATAAACGCTGCCGTGGTGAAAAGTTAATATATGGCACGCCAAAACGCAAATTGCATAGATAAGCAGATGCAAGCAGGCACTGAACATCGTATAGGACGCCGCAAAAAAAAAATAATATAGGATGAGTTATATCTTGAAGGTTTAAAATAAAAAAATGGCTGTGGCTTAGGTACGGTTAAGCCCAGGATGCGAAGCATACTAGCCTTTATTTTAGTTGTTGAACCACTGTTTAGCCTGGTGAACTGCTGTTGCTTGGCTATATTTGGTTCGGCTAGACGAAGAAACAACTCATGCATTACTTCTTCGCCTTCAAGAGTGGAACGCGACAGCGTTCCCGTCGACCCGCCAAGGGGTGTAAGACAATGGGCTACAGGGCAGCGACTACGCGCCCCGCATTGGACGCGGTGAGCGTCGAGCAAAGCAGCGTTCGGCGCGGCAACGAAATGTGCGCCTGAGCAAGAGACGCACGCCTAAGAAACAGCGCGTTTCTAAGGCAACACCGCATTCACTAGAGGCGCTTTTGTACCGCTTTGAAGCGTTGTACTCGTGGCTCAGTGGTAGCGTCTCCGTCCCACACTCCGGAGACCCTGGTTCGATTCCCACCCAGCCCGTCTTGCAAGCGTTGAGCCAAAGCCACTTCTCCTCTGTCGTGACGTCACGGTGTCACGTGATTTCATGGTCACCGCCGCGCCTGAGGAGCTGGGTTGAGCCCTCGTAATATGCTTCGCATAAAAAAAACACCAGTTATCTTTCCGGCCAACGCCGCAGCAAACTCATTCTTGAAATTATAAGGTGAAACACGGCACCCAAAAATGGCGTTTCTTTCTCTCTTTTTTCTTTCTTTTTTTGTGTGTGTGATTTGGACACGCTTTGTTCAGGGCTCAAATCTCCTGAAACTCTTCAAGTGAAAACGACCACAAATAAAATGCACACTTGGAAAATCAAGCACCGCATAAAGAGTTAGGCGACAATGTTTTGCATAAATTCTCGCTTTACGCTTAGTCGGACGCGAGTGAAGGCAGCGCTCCGAGCGCTCACGGTGTAGCGAACGCGGCCTAAATGTTTTCCGCCGAAGAGAAAGCGGGCGGGATCAGGTGATGCGCTTGTTCCTCGGTGCTCATTAGCGCGCAGCTGGCCAAATTAGTTCCGACGTACGGTTTGTGTGCGGCCGGCAAACTTTGCGCAGTTTACCGTGAGGGGGCACGTTGGTCGCCTCCTCAAGGTGGTGCTTGTAGGGCGTCCCACTTAATGGCGTTCGTCTGCGGTTGCGTCCAGTGCCATGGCATTCGGCAGCAGCTGAGCGCGTTCAGGAGGAAATATTTTTCCCTCGTCGAAAAACGGGACTCGGTAACTTCGCTGCCTTCGTTATTCTGTTCTGCTTTACACAGATATATAAAGAGTGTTTCATGTAACTTGAATCAAGGATATTTCAAAAAGTGGTTAGCCGCACTTAATGAAACCAATGGCGTACGGTTGCCGTGATGTGTCGTTCGTTAGAGTATCTTTTTTTTATATTCCGCCTAATTAACTCATTTACTAAGATCAATTATTGAAAATTTCCAATTTTAACTTTAGGACCAAGTGCGTTTCGTTACGTTGTAGAGTTGCTTCATAAACGTCCGATACAATTTGTTGTGGCAACGTACGTGCTTTGTGGTGATGTTTCTGGGTGTTTAAAGAAAGCCCCCTAAATACTAACTAAAACGACTTGACTGCGCTCATGAGCTATCGTATTGCTGTGCTCTTAACCGTGCTTCGTGCAAAAGAACCATGCCCACGGACAATGGCGAAGTCAGCTGCAGCGGCTCTAGGCATCGACTTCACAGTGCGTCAGCATCTTTGACGGCGGCCTACGGAAACCAAGCGCCGTCGTCCCTGATAAGCAATAGGCTCGACGCATGGTTGAGAGCGCTGCAATACAATAGCGCACAAACGCAGTCACATTGTTTTATATTACATTTCACGAGTTTTCTTTAAAGGCCGAAAAAGATCGCCAGGCAGCATGTGAGTCGCCACAAAAAAATTGTACTGGCCGTTTCTGCAACCCGCATTTAATGCAACGAAACTCTTTTGGTCATGAAGGGAATATTAAACATTTAGCATAATTTAGCTCAGTTAATTAACTAATTAGGCGAAATATAAAAGATACCATAAGGAGCGCCACGTGACGGCAAACCATAGGTCATTGATTTCATTCAGCTAGGGTTAACCACTTTTTAAATAGCCTTGGTTCAAGTTACGTGAAACAGCCCGCCTAGCCACACTGTCGGCTTTGACAAAGCTTCATTGTACTATAACATAATCACCCGCCACCTACCTTTCCCTGTATTTCCCACTTCCCCTTTCCCGAGTGAGGAGTAGCAGGCTAGAGACACGCTCTACAGGCCGACCTCTCCTCCTTTCTCTTCATTAAAATCGACTCCTCCTTGGCAAAGCTATTCAAGCGACAAAAATGCCAACAACAAACATCAAAACGCAAGGTATATATATATGGCCGAATTGGTCTTAAATGTACATTAAGCTTAATCTGCTGTAAGCAACTAACAAGTATGCTACGTGGCGCCAATATAACTGTGAAGAAATAATAAATTCTTCAATCACACATCCTAGCCTGCATAACATTCGTTGACATACATGTTTAAATTATTGGGTTTGACGCGCCAAAACTACGACATGATTATGAGGCACGCCGTAGTGGGGACATAGGATTGTTTAACGTGCACCTTAATCTATTTTTATTAATGAGTATTTGTGATAGGAGGATGTGGGCCCAGGCCTCAAGCACACAGGGATGGCACAATGAACACAGAGAGGCTTTAATGACACGGGGACGGGACTAGGATAACGTACACGATAACACACACACAATTCCTTTCCTAAATGTCTCTCGGTTAAGTATAGTCGCGCTCAGCGTCAATGTTGGAAGGCGTCCGATAGTGCGTCGGTCTCACACACTCACGGCACGAAGAGGCGCAGAGATGGATCTGGAGCGGCGAGTGGCGCAGGTGCTGGAGGCCGGGGCGGCTGCCCGGCACACGACGAGCCACTCGCGCGACAGCAGGGTCGGGACGTCGGCCCGCCACAGGGTAGACCGTTCGGAAGGCTTAGCTGCACCGGAACATGCCGGTGTCGGATGCTCGCCCAGCAGTGTAGCAGGCCGGTTGAAGACCAAGGACAGCCCGGCCTGTTCTTCCAGCACACCCAGGAACACCGGCCTTGGGTAGACGAACTGCTTGGCTCGTTCGGAAGGCCAGTCCAAGCAGCTCAGGCAGATCGCATGGCTGCCGTCTCCGCCCAGACACCGGCTCTTTCTTCTTCGTCGTCCGTCGCCGCCGCACAGCAATTACGCGCATTCGGCCGCGACATTCAAATAGTCCAAACTCCTATCACAGTATTACACAATACAGGAACACCGAAGGAAATACCGCACAGACAGGAATTTAGTTCATTTCATTTCCACGGGAAACATTGAAAGGGTGTGTTCTTTAAGCGAACAAGAAGGTTGTGTGCGTTAGACAACTAAGCAGCTGGAACTAACGAAGACAAAATGTCTTATTTCACACCCGACTTGAAATTCAGCTTTGATCTCCCGTTCGCTTACCTGATTGGTCTTGTGGCACTCTGCAATATCTTCCCTCGTCCCTAATAATATATACAAAAGTGAGTAGTAAATGGGTAATAAATGACTAACCAAAGAACACTGGAACACAAGGGCTCAGCGCTCGTCGTTAAATTTACATATTATTGGCTCCAAGTGATGCTCGCAGAGCAAATAGATGAACTTAACCAATGTAATATGATGTTTGCCGCTATGGGCATGCGTCCCCTTGACAAGAGCAACAATAAGACAACGATATGGAGTAAAAGTAATAATAAAGTAAAACAAGAATATCAATCGCGTATGTCGCAATTTCGGAGTAGCTGCTGTTAGCAATACAGCAGCTGCAACTTGCTTACGATTTTGTTTGAAAATTTTTTTTCGATTTTCCGCCGCAGAATGAGAAATTGAGAGAAACTACCCAGGTCACGGATGTGGCCCCGCTCGCGACTTCTTTGCTTTCAGAGCGAAGCCAGCGGGAAAACGTAGTTGTTGGCGACTGCCAATAAGCGACTTACTAACTTTACCTCAACAATCTTCGCTAAAATATGTCATCCTAAACTTAAAAGAAGCTATAGTTCCCGGATCTGTGCATTCCGAGGTCAGAACTTTTTTTGCTTCATTACTTCATTTGGTGACCTGTTTTTTCATATGCTTTCACCTGACCATGTAGTATTTGTGCTCAGTCTAGTTGTTGGCTAAATCTTTATCGTTCTTAGTTAGAACGATAAAGTTTAGTTATCGTTCTAATTATCGTTCTTAGTTAGAATTCTTATAATTCGCGCTTCGGTTATCGTTAACCTATCTGCACAGCCACTGCCTATTAAACTGCTTCTTTTTCCTCCTTAAGCATATGCTTCGCCTCCTGCAGGAAGTATACGCTATAGCCCTTACTAACGAATTCTGCATGTGAATTATTAGCCCTTTAGAATGCTTCACTGATAATGGAAAGGCTGAAAATTAGTTGTTAGTTTCAAGACTTAGACCCTATAAATTTATATGCCGTTAGGAGCTTATGTTGATGCTGTCAAGGGACAATAGGCCGAAACTATAGTGATAAATAATCTATGACGTCGTAGCCTGGGGCTGCGACATCAGACCACGCGAAATGCCCAAAATGTAATGAAATGGAAGCGCGTGCGAAGAGCCTTCGCGTCTGCTGCGGATGCTTGTAATCTATTATTGTTGTGTCAAGGGACAGACGTCACATGCTCGAAACTGCTTATAGAGGTGCCGGGATACGTACAGACTAGCCCACGCGCTACCGTGTCACTTATGCACCTTCAGGAAGAAGAACTAGAACGCATCTATTTAAGTCTAATATGGCCATGTGGCGCCTGTCGGTCTTAAGAAAATGGCCTTTGCTCCACATAGTAATTCAGAAAAAAGAGACAATTTAAAGGTCTTAAGTAAACGATGACAGAATGTTTTTGAAAACTTCACATTTACAGGCCACCAGAATAGCTTGTATCGAGACACTGAGAGAAGCGCCAGCAGACGTTTCGACAACGCTATATACAGGCCGTTCTTACAAACATTCTTATTGCCCTTAACAAAACTTGCGGTGCATACAAATCTAGAAAAGTTACATACTGTCCTCTTGGAGATCTCTGTAATGCCGAAGAGGCTCTCAGGGTCAGGCTTCCATTCCGCACTTCCTTCAGCACAGGACGGAAGACGAGGATGACGGCTTAGTTTGAAACTCAAGCAGCACCCGTTAGCGTCGTGTAAAGTGACTGGGCTAGAAAATAATCGTGCGAAAATAAATATAAAATTAAGAGCTGGCAAAAAAAAAAATTGCGTGCTTCCTACATACTATGAGTGTCAGATAGGAATTTCTACTATAGTACCTTGGCCACTTCTCCATGACTAGCTGCATTAATTATCTTTTAGTTCACACAGGGTTCCAATATAGCTCTTAATTTTTGAAAAAAAATGCAGTAGATTTGTGTGCAGGCAGTACTAAAGAAATGAGAGAAAAACATTTGGCACCATGTATTTTGATCTTAGTGTATCTCAGCTAAGACACGTAAGAGGGGAATAGATAAGAAGCTTGGAATATTCTTATTATTCACTGCGCACTAAAGAATAGTTAATGAATGGAGTGGTCTGTGATTTTTTTCCGTCACTGACAGATGGCCTATCCGAAAGCGTCGTTATCTTTTTCTTTTGATGAAACAACGCTCAAGAGCAGTTTGTCTTGGTGCCAAGGCAAAATGTGGCACTAAAAGCCACCTGACTAGGCCTTTGACACTTTTAGTTTGATCGTTTCACTTACAGATTTCGCAGATAATATATTTCCTGTGCGAATGGCGATTTTGCTGGTAAACTCACAATAAACTTATAAGTTAAAAAGCATAAACTGCGTGAAATCTCCACATCTACACCAAGATAAGCTCTGGGGCTCTTACTAAGGAATGGTTAGGCTTCTTTGGTACCACATATTTTGCTTTTAGACGTAAATGTAAAGTTCTTTGTGTCTATTTTCTTGGCTCAGCCTCTTAGGGCTGAAAGCCTCTTACACTCTTTCAGTGAACGTGTTTTTGGCGATGTTTGAAGCGCAATATTGGTGAAATGAACTTAGTGACTATTTAAAAATATTTTTATCAATATCAGCAGTGGTATAGCAATTCTGAAATAATATTTTGAATTCAGTGCAGCATATTGAAAAAGAAGACAAATATAGCACACTTGAAGGGCTTGATTAACAAAAAATCTGTGTTTATTTGAGTACCCGCTAATTTCGAATAGTCGCGAGCTCACGATCACGCGCAGCTCGAGACACTGGGACAAAGCGTGCGAAGACGGTGGACTGGTGGACGAAGACGGAAGGACCAATAGAAGAACAAATTAAAATTAACGAACGTTGCGTCTCACTTGAGGCACAACATCAGACAACAACGTGATATTACGTTTCTTTGAGTTAACAAGCGTATAATTTCATTTCGGAGCGATACTCGAACAGCATCCGTCACGCTTAACAAAAGCCGTCGACTGCTAACAGTACAAGTGACGAAATGCCCACTGCTGACCAAAGCTGGAAGCAGGTGGACAAATATACCTACTCCTAAATTATTTTACAGAGTTGTTATTCATTGCCGAGGTAGTAAACTACATAAAATAAACATCCAGTTCAACCGTACGTGTCAAAATGGATGTGAAGCGAAGCTTTAGTGAAGTGGTTGAATAAATGTCTCACAACCAACAACGATGCATAAACTTTTTATCCTGTTCAACATGAAATCTGGCACAATGTTCGTATGTACCCACCACAAAGTTCACTACGTTATTCCCATCCACTTCTTATTTCTATGCATTACATCACCATCAAGCTATACTGTAGTGCAAACACAAAATCAGGCGCGTGCACAGCGTGTGTGTGTGCGGGGGGGGGGGGGGGGTGAGAGAGAGAGAGGGGAGCAAAGATTTAATAAAATAAAGGGAAACCGCAGGATCCTTCGACGAGCCCTGGACGTGGGTGGAGTCCTCAGTCCTGGACCCCATGAGTCGCGGCCACCCGGCGTGCTCTCCCGACCGCATCGAACTGGTCCTGGAAGTTGACGCGATAGACAGCGAGGCTTCCCACTGTTGTGTGGTGGGTGTGTGAGACAGTATGAGACTGCTACGTAGGACTGTCGCGAGGACGACAGCGATGTATGGTCCTTGTCGAGTTTGGCGACGACAGGGGCACGCACAGAAAACGCGAGACATATCTAGCGACATTCAAGGCTGTCGCACCTGTTGTGCCGCACTGGCACATACCGAACGGCTAAGGCAAAGAAAACCAAGTAGATTAAAGGATGTACTGAATGTAACGGCAATATTCCATTAAGGAGTTGGCATCCTTTAGAGATGCGTATGAGACGACCTTATATATTTTAGCCTTTTTTTCCTAACAATTCCTTTTTATTACGCAGAACACAGCTACGCTTACGAGCATTAATTTCTTGGTCACGATATAGGAGATATATCGGGTGTCCCAGCTAACGTTTGCCAATTTTTTGAAAATAATATATATAATATACAAGGACGGAGCCAACGGTATTCTGTCAGCAGTCACGTAGCGCACCAGGAGGATTCTTTTTCGTAATTGAAGTACCGATAATTAGGTAAGATTATTTACCAAGTATTTATTCAGGACATTGATGGCGAGAAATATGATAGAAAATTCATAATTGCCTTTTAAAACACCCGATTCAGTTGTTTTCAGTGGGCTATGTCCCGCGTGATAATTTTTTCCGCGTTATAAAGAAAGCGCGCGAGATATGATAAGAGCCGCTCCATTACGCGTCTATGAACCGCGACACCAGGCGTAACTCAGACGAATTAACAACTCTGCTCAATGCCTGTCGCGGCGGCCGCGTGAAAGTGGCGAGGCATCGGCATAGGCGTTGATCACCGTGAACTGCGAGCTGCCTTTTCCGCATGAAGCGTGAAGCCAGTGCGGTACGCAGCAGCAATGCGGTGGAGGGCAAATGCATTGCGCAGAGTCCATTCTTTCGAGGTACGCCTGGAACCGCTGGCATTGGGCCGCGTGGATACGTAATAATGGTGCTACATTGTATATCGCGCGTTTTCTTTATAACGCGAAATTTTTAAAAAAATAAATACGCGAGAGGCAGCCCACTGATAACAACTGAATCGGGTGTTTTAAAACGCAATTATAACTTTTCCATCAAAATTCGCGCCCTCAATTAGGCAATGAAAAAAGTTCGTTAATTAATCTCTTCTAATCATACATAGTTCTGTTACGAAAAAAAAAATCCTCCTGGTGCGCTACGTGACGGCTGACAGAATACCTATATCTTATTTTTAAGAGCTTGGCTGGGCCACTCTGTATAAGCCCGAGCCCTCGCATTCAGCTACACGACGGCATAGCCGCTAAGCTATCGCTGCGGGTAGCGGCAAAAATAAAGTGAAGAGCTTTGCAACTCTCACGGCTGCGTGAGGTTGAGAAAGGACTGTGATACGATGTCTCTATATAAGAAAATATATTGCAATAGGTCGCAGCTGATTCAGGCGCAGTAGAGGATCTATACGTGAGCTATTCTCAACATATTTTTCTGTTTTGTTATTCTTCTATGGTAGGCTTTTTAGGCACGGCTACACCGACCACTACAACTGGTGAGAGGGTGAAATTTCTGGTTTTATTTGATAACCGACCAAAGTTGCCACAGCTATTCAATTTTGCGCGCGGAGTGGAAAAAATAAGAACAATTGTTATATTCTGTGCCTTCATTTTTTTTAAATATTGTTTAGTAGGAATATACAATATTCCTCCAACGCTCTCCATTCGGCCACATTTTTACTCCATTTTTACTCAATGGCAGCGAATGCTCCCAAGGGAAGCTATTTTTATTATTGTTTTTTGATGTTAATGTTTCTCCTTTGCTAACGAAATTCATCAGCACTTTTCGTTTTGTACCTTTTGATAGTATTTTATACAAACGAAGGAAATGAAGGTAGTTCTTTGGGTATTAGTATGCGCGGAAGACCCGACAGGAAGGTAGTCGAAGCGCCTTATGCAAACGATCGTTGAAGAGATAGCGGATACGTGGTCTACTGCTCGCATCACAGCAAACTAGGTCCCCCTAGAGCGCGAAATGTATACGTAAACGCATCCCCGCGGTTTGAGAAGTGGTTAAACTACTGAAAGAAAGAGTAAAAATGCCTCAATATGGTTTGGTTCTCTGGGCTTACAAAAAACGCTCCTGAGGCTCAAGCACGGTTCAAATCTCTTGGCGCTTCTCTCTTTTTTTTTTAAAGTCTGCTAGTATATATGAAATCGGTCTCTCTATCTCTATGGAAAGTAATATTTGTCCCCCGTTTAAAATTGCGCTCACAAACATTGTGGTTAGGAGTGGCCTTCACGAAAGGTTATTCAGCACACATTGGATGGCTGACAATGCTGCATGCGGTGCCTGTGGCTGCAAAAAGGAAGATTGAAAACTTCTTGGGCCGCTATCCTCATCTTGTTTACAAGTGTGATCCCTGTCAAATATTTCAGGCGATTGGAAGACGGTCCACTATCGAGTTTCTTATGATTGCCTCGGAGAAAAATTTGCAGTTGTGCGCACAGGAATGCCGAAATGCGGTGGCTACGGATTGACATCTTCCTCGGAGAGCCCAGAGAGTGGGAAGATGCCTCTAGCTGGCAGCATGTCGTCTGTCCCATCGGCTTGTTCTTTAGTATGACAGCGTGTAAAACAATGATTTTAGTTTCTTATTAGGTAAAACCGTTTTTTATATAAACCACTAGAACTCGTATCTAATTGTGCACTCATATGAAACCTGAGGAGTAACGGCACAACGCTTGGGTTGGATGAAAAACTACAAGGTTGGCGCTTGGCGCGCTTCAGTTTCGCTCGTGTCTTTGTTTTGTTCACTAACGTGTATTGACACACGTCGCGGTAGGTCAGTGGCTATGGCATTGCGCTACTGTGTGCGAGGTCACTGGTTTGACTCGAGCCGCAAGACCGCTCGTCCACTGTGCTTTGGTGCAAGTTGAAGAACCATAGGTATTCCAAATGAATTCGGCGACCCCCCTGCAGCATAATCATGTTCTGATTTTGGCAGGTGAAACTCCAGAATTTAGTTTTGATTTGTGTTAAGCTCCTGAAACCCGGAGACAACTCTGGGGCATAATCGCTTTTCAAGTCAGCTTTTATTACTGAGCTTACGTTATAAACGTGGAAAATGCTTTCTTTTTTTTGAATACCAAGGTTCGATGTTGAAAGCAACGTCGGATTGTGCATGGAGAAATTGAATGCTGTGTCCATTTGTTGTCGTAAATACCGTTTCTCTCGCCGCAAGCCTTGAGCACGTAAATAAATAAATAAAAAATAAGTAAGAAAATTATTCACTGAAATGAATTCCGCGTGCATTCCTATACGGGATGATAATTTTGATCTAATGTTTCCGAATTAGTCATGAGGTGTCCCAGGAGGAGAAATGAGAACACAAAATTGCGGGAGGCATATTGCGGGCGAACAGAGACACTGTATGATAATTTATACTGAGAATCTATTGCTTCTGCGCAAATAACTAAGGCTTAAGCCGTGCCATGATCGTGACAATACTTGCCCACCTTAAATCCGGAATGCTCACGGTGGCACAGCATCCATTAATAAACTTTCATAGACGACGGTGCTATAGCTAAGCTTAGGTAATATTGTAAAAATTTAACTTAGTCAAATTATCGTGTTTTACGTACCAGCACTATGATTAGGCCGCCGTTGTGGGGGAGTCCTAATTATTTTTCACCATCAGAGGTTCTGTGACGTGCACCCAAATCTAAGTGCACGTGCGTTTCCACCTTTCACCCACATCGAAATGCGGCCGCCGCGGCCTTCATCGAACCCAAGACCTTGAGCTCAGCAGCGCAGCGTCATCACGCTGCCGCGCCGGGTAGGTAATATTGTAAGACAAGCTGTGTCGTCCACTGTCCTACACACACTACGTAAATTACCGCAACACCTTTCCCGCCGTACCTCGGCCAAACAAGGAGTAATAAAGGTAATTTTCTCCTTTTCAGGACGGTAGGCCCGTGCGAGCGCGTTTTATTTCATAGAGATGCCCTCTTGCGCATGCATATTCACCACGTCTTTCTTTCCACGCGCTCTCTCTCTCTCTCTCTTTGTTTTCAATTCCTTATTCCCGTGCCCAGCGTAGGCTAGCGAACTAGTCGGTTTTCTGGGTAACATCTTGTAGTTCTTCTCTCCCTTTTCTTCTTTTATTACTATGCAGCGCAGGGAACATTGAGCGGAGTTTCGAGAAATGACCACAGGGCCTCGGAAATATAGGTAGCCTTGTCGAAGTAATTCTTCACGTAGGTGCGTCTTGCTTTAGAGACAGAGTTATTAAATGATAAAGTACTTTTCAGCGTGGAATTGCAATGAACAGTGCCGTCCACCGGGGTATTCCTTTCACACTGAGTGTAGGAATGAGCGAACGGTAATTAAAACATATCAGTGTAAATATAGCCCATTTTCAGTATTTCTGACTTCTAATTTTACGAGGTACATAATTTTTTATATGTGGAGTGCGCAGGCTTTGTTCGCTGAAAAGAAAGGTTACTTGAACGTCTTAACCGATTTTATAGTGTGAGAAAAATCAAGTCGAGTATTGACTGCTTATCAATTAATTAAGAGGAATCAATTAAGAGGAACACAGCCGGGAAGAGGTTTACAAACCATTCCATTGGTGCACACAACGGTTATCACAGAGAAAATGCAAATGAAATGTCGCTCATATTTATGCAGGGTCAGCGTTTATACAATGCAATAGTGGCATACTTTTAAAACTTGCAGGGTCATTATTTTCGTAATTGACAATAAGGGCGAAATTATGTCAATTATGTCGTACATCTCAACCACAGCGCCACACTTAGCCCCTTTATAACTTTATGATGATATAGAACAATTAGTTTAAAGAAACTGAAGAAAATCTTCTCCGAAGAAAAAAAAAAGAAAATTAGGAGCAATAGAAAGCGTAGGTTTTCGCGGCATAGTTTGCGAATATACTTGTATATAGTAAGCATAATTCAGTACCAAGAAAAAAATGATCAGCCTTTTCTTTGAATATTAAGCAGGAAATTGTTCAGCCAGCAAAAAAAGAAGAAAAAGAAAAAAAGAAGCTGTCCACTCCGTGCGACCAAAAATTTAATTTAAAGGACTTATTGTTCAGCTTAATTCACCCGTCGTCGCCCATTGTCTTAACAACGAACATGTTTGTAGAAGTTCTCCACGGTCACGGTCGCAAGTAAAACATGGAGTTAGAATAGACGCAGTATTTTCATTTCATCATTATAGAACATAAATCCCCACAGTGAGCATTATTTCCCTTGCGAGCTTCGTTTCATCTGGTCAGCTCATTTTCCCGCCATGGCTCAGACATAAGCTAACGTAAAGCTCCTCCTGTAGTAGCAAAAAAAAAAGAAAAAGAAAAATAACAAAGCAAGTCATGACTCAGCAATCTGGCGTGGTCCCTTTTAAGCTGTTCCTTGTGAACAAAATGCCAAGTTAAAGGAACACAGGGCGAAAGAAGAAATCTAAATAAATTATAATACCCCAGCCGTCACTAGGTGCATAAAAAATTGCGGTTAGTAATGGATTACTAAGAGCCTCATGGCTTAATCCCGGAGTAGCTGGAGAATATGGGCCCGGCTCTTTTGGCGCGGGTCTTATGGAATTACGCCGCGATCAATAGAACTGAATACAAGAGTTAAGGTTAAATTGTTTTGCCTATGTCAATATTAGGTCTAGCTCATATCGGGAATACAAAAGCAGAACAGAATACAAAACAACTATAATCGTCCGGCATCAAGAAAGGAGAAGGTTGCCAAAAGGCCACAAATAAAAAAGCCAGGTCCTGAGTGCATGTTCTGAAGGCTTGTTTGAACCATTTTTATTATTCCTATTCAATAGGAATATTAGTCAATAAGCGACATCAGCTTCACGAAATAATAGTAATACCTTGTTTCCAAGCGCTTGTGTGTCGGCAAAAGGGACAACGTTGCGAAAAAAGAAAATGCAAGTTCAGTTTATTATCAGAAACATTCAACATCATTTGATTTAAGGCATTACTTGCGGCGAGATGGAAGCACATCTGGCAGCCTTTCAAGGCCCCTGGACGGAAATAGGAATACACATTAATTTGCTTGGTTACGTTAGTTGCTTTCATAGTGAGCTTTCATCACTGTGTAATTTCGGCAACGTCAGAATAGTATCATGCAGCGAAAATTGGCATGATGGGTATATTTCCTGTTCTTTGGCAATAATTTACGCTGCCGTTATCGTTAGCATTCCTGCTTTGTATGCGTTCGTCTGTCCACACACTCACAGCGCTGTGTGCAAGTGCCAGTAGTACCAAAGATAAATGCAAACGACAGTCCAAATAATCGAAACACACCTATGAGCATAACGTAGCTAACCGGCCCAAAATAAGGAAGAGGCGAATCATAGAGACTGATTTGTGCAGCAAGCGGTGACGTTTAGTAGCGCTTGCTAATATCCAACAATTGCTTAATAGTGGTTAAATGCTACCTTACTCTCTCTCGCCGCTTTGTCTATCCCTTTAACAGTGTTAGGGATAAGAGACACGCTTACGCCGCATGTAACACCGTGTCACGATCATCTCATACAGGTTAAAACACTTGGCCGTAGCAGTTGCCGGTTTTGCACGGCTAGATCCAAGTGTATGTAGTACCGTTATGTTTGACAGCATACGTAGTCCTGCATAGTTCGGAAGGGAAGTTGAACCGACGCCATGCCTGCAGCTATATTTAGCAACGCATGGTTACAGCTCCAATAAATCCGGACTGTATATTTATAAGAATGCAGCCGCATATGCCTGCTAGCCTTTGCGGACGCAATGATACAGCATTAGTTAATTGTGCTTGGCACTGCAGTTCCTTAAATTTTCGTCAAGACACGTCTTCTCATGTTTTCGCCAGCATTCAAAACGTCGCAAATATTAACTACATTATCTCATGCTTCCAGTATTGCAGTGTTAATAGTAATGAATGGTTCACCTATTTTTTATGCGGTCTTTCAATGTTGCCAGTTACTTGTGCGACGTGCGGTCGGATATATATGCATACATATACGTATATATGCGTGTGCATATCTTTGCATTGTACATCATCTTCCCATTGCTACATTTCATCGATGATTCCACTGTTAAAAAGCTGGGGTAGTGAAGTTTCACAGCTATTGCTCTAGTTATAACTAAGTAAAAACAAAAATTGAAATAAAGTATTGTATTGCATTATTACTCTAATACGTTTCCAAACTATCTACATTGCAAGAAACTTTGCATCCAGCTGTAAATAAAATGCTTGGCTTCCTTTGGTGTCATTAAATAAGCACTGTTCATTGAGAATCTCGTGTAATTTTACAACAACGCTTTCCTACTGATTTATATGAGGCCATTGTTAATTTTCAATAACTGCACACAGGCTTAGGAGAAAATACAAGTTGGCTGTTAACTGCGACTATATCATATTCAAACACATGTAAAACAAAGAATGTTGTGATTAGAATGCTTCTCGTGACTTAACTTAAATTCTTGCATCTAAACACAATAATGAGCTTTCGTTCGTTGATTGAAACTTTTCTGTGCACGTACACGTGTGTACTTGTACGGAAAAATAATTAACTCGTCAGTCTGCCATTTACCCGCCAGCTGTAATGCCTAATGCTCTTAGCACTCCTGTCCTAGACCCTGCAGTGCGCTTAATCTGGACATCTCGCTAACCAGCTCGCTAACCAGCACCAACTTTAGTCTCGCCAGCCTGTACATGTCACTTGTGCGTGCTGCATAAAGCTAAACGAAATTTCTCTTTCATTCTCCTGCTAGAGGAATGTCCAAACGCAGATGAGCTACTCTGTACCATAGCAACATTGCTTGTCTGCAACATTTGAAGTGTATATGCAGTGGACAGTGACACAAAAGCAACGCAGGCGCGAACAAAAACATCGTCAATATTTGTCCGGTTGTGGAATTTACAAACTCTTTGAGCACTTTCACGTGAGAAAATGGAAGGGGGCCGGGGAGGTTGGCATACATAAAGCGAGGTGGAAGTCACTGTTTAGCGGTATGTCACTGGTGAAATCTGTCAGGATTTCCGTGGCGGGATTCATTGTGCACACAGTGTGAGTGAGTTCAGTTTATTGACTGTCATGTAGTGGCCACGATAATGCGTCGTTCAAATCTGTGGGTGCTAGGCACCTTGTTTGGGTAAGTGCGTATGGACGCATCGTTTGTGCAATGTGCAAACAAAGGATTCGTGAGTAAACGTTGTTTTTCCTGCTTCTTTTGGCAGGTGATGAGCGCACACAATGTGAGAAAAGTTCTAATTCGTTGGGTCAATAGGTCAAAGTACGACGTTGACAGTGCTTGCCATTAAATAGACAACAAAAAGTTTCTGGTACATCAATTATTATATCTCCTAATTGTCTTTTAATGGTGATGAATGGCACAAAGAAAACTTTTTTTTTTCAACGCACATCATGTTGAACAGACTTTTTTATAGTCGCACAGCAAAATCAATTCGCAATTAAGAAGGCTTACTCTAAAAAAACCATAATTGTTTATTATTGTTAGAAATGGTGCTGTGCGTCTTTTTCTACAGGAAAGCGAACAGTCTTTTATGTGCTTTAGAAGATATAGGTATATAATAAACGAAGTTCTCAGTAATAAGAACATTAGCCGAAGAAAAGAAAGATACGACACCTAAAACGTTGCACATGAATGCATGACTGCGTTATCTTGGTTATCATCATTTACACGTGCTAGGGAGGTACGTAACTCAATCACACTCGGGGTCATGGACGGCCGACTAATACAGCCGTGTCCTTTGCGTCTGCTATGGAAAGCCCTTACAAGCTGCTGTCCGTGGTGTGAAAAGACCATTGTGTCCTCAAAAAGAGGTGCGCAGCCACATTCGTGGCAATGAGCGCCAAGTGAAAAAAACCTCGCCTCGATAACGCAAGCTAGTGCACGTTCTCTAAGTTGGACATTGACAAATCTTCCGCTCTCGCCTATGTATGTTTTCCCGCATGACAGTGGTATCTGATGCACAACTAAACTTACTAACACAAAAATTATTTATAGTCTAGCCTGTATGCCTCAGGAGAGTTATAATCATTTTAGTGGGGCGCGGTTGAGATGCCGGGCACTTTCACGGTTCAAGAGCGTCCCGCAGCTCCAGTCGCTTGCCGTGCTGCATATTAAACGCATTCACCAAAACAGCCCTTGGAGTTGAAAAGCCACTAAATATGCAAATAATTTAATTCAAGTGTTCGTCAACACTGCAGGTGGGACAATGGCATGGCGGCCAAACGAGTTTTAACTAATTTGTTGTGTAAGCGACGCTCAGCCGAATGTGAGCCCTGTGCTTGAATTACACTTGTTTTGATTTCCAACAACGCGCGAATTAGGAACACTTTTTGCTGAAACTACAAGCTCTAACTATATTTACTAAATGCTACGAGAAAATCCCGGCCTGAGCCTCGGCTATCTGCCCGGGCCAGCGCTGCACCATTGTGATATCTTTGCGGATTGGCCATATGGAACGGCTTAGGGCAATAGCTACAATAATTCTCAAAACACCCACATTTCAACGTTTAATCTTTGTAGACAATGACTTGTATACACGACTATTACGCCTCATTACGAAATAAAGTATCTCGGCTCTAAGCGACGGTAAATGTAGCATGCTACACTGCCAAAAGTGCTGTTAATGAGCGTCCAGATGGAAGGTGTCGTGACAAAATGACACAAGAAACAACACATGTTCTGGAAATTCGTACGCATTTGTCATTTTAGAAATATAACAACGGCGCATGACATCCATGAGTTTTCTACAATGTGTTTAGCAGGTTAATGGATGGGCTTGATACGAGTTAATTTGTTTGCCAACCGTGCGTAAACAGCTGTGCAATCCAATACATGATCAAAACGCAGGCAAATATGATTGACGTGTAGTTATGATAGCTAACACGTTATTTTAATCTAGTTTATCTTTCTTTTAATTTCTTTTTTCTTTTCTTTTTACTGTAGAGCACCCGGTTATGCACTAGGCAGATAGTGCTACACTCCAATACATGGAAAACATGCTATTTAAATAAATAGAAAAAGCACAGCGGTTTAATTCTACAAAAAGATATATGGAAACAAAAAATGCGTTAACGTAAAAAGAAAGAACAAAACACAAACGTCTGGACAATTTCTAGTATACGCGTATTAGTTTTCGTTGTATGTGCGATTTTGCTATGCCGAGTGCTTAGATAAAGTAATATAGAAGGAACTGGTATCGGTCAATGTGCATCTGTTAAAGTTTATCGAGAGAAAATGCTTTGCAATCCTCGTGTCGAATAATCATATTGGCAGTTTTAGATTGGTATTTTCTTTTCTTTTGCAACTCGTTGATAGTCGCCAAGCAGACGTCCGCCGTACTGATAGGCTCACCTCGTTCGATCAGCAACAACAAGAGGCTCTTGGAGATAAATCGAAATGCGATGGCTCAGCCAGCTGGCATAGAGGTGAAACCTTAGGGCATCGGTTTTGAGCCTTAGCCGCTTAGGTGCTTTTGAATGTGGTATTTCTTCGGAAGAGGTATTTTGTCCCGCATGCAAGGATGTAGAAAGAATGCGAGTAAGACTGCTGTTCCAATGCGTTTGTCCGAATAAACGGGACCGCTCCCTCCTTTTCTTTTTGCTTGTGTGAAATGTTTCCTGAAGTACACAGTGAGAACGAAGGGTGAGATCAAAGTCAACGTGTTGTTGCTAGGAGGCATCTGATGGTAAGGAAACGACCGCTAAAACATAACTGTGGGCACATGGCGCTACCTATGCGGTAAGTATGGAAGCGGCCCAACAGAAGCGGTCACAAGAAGCGATAAAAATTTGTCCATGCAGTTGAGGTTAAGAGAGACAAAGAAAGTGATCAAGTGAAAAATGTGTAGAAACCAGTGACGATGGTTGTCGATATAAGCAAATAACCCGAACAATCAAACCAACCAACGAGAGAGAGAGCGAGTGAGCTGAGTTGGCGAGCCCTACCACCGACCACGGACCTACAACCGATCAACCACAAAAATTGCTGGAAGCGCCAAACAAGGCTTTTCACTTTAGAAGCAAAGAGGTTAACCAGTTGGCTACCCTGCGTTGGGGTATGGTGAAAATTGGAGGTGTGATTGCCTCCTAATAGTTAAGATGAACTTAATTTCAATGGGAGAAATATATAAATGAGATGCGAAGGGTGGAAGGTTAGCCGGAAGATAAATATCCGGTTTGCTACTCTGTATTGTAGGAGGTGTAAGGGGCGCCAAAAAAGGTAAAATAAGAAAGAATAAAAGCGCACCCAGAGACAAAGAGAAGCCACAGGTATCTATTATAAGGAATGGCTAAAGTGCATGTTGTCCAGTATCGCAACCAAGGTGTTGCCAATTATTAAACTCGAGAGACAAACATCTACGCCTTATTTTATATAGTATATAAAAAAATTTTTAAGGGAAGAGGGCATCATTTATGATTTAGGTCTCATGCTTACGTGAAAGAATAGAAAAGGCGTTTTAAGTAGTATTAAAACCTGTAAAAAACGACAAACGTCAGTAAGAGTTGCGAGTATAGATGATCGCTTTAAAAAATACACGAACTGTAAGAGGAGGACGGAACTTTATTATTTCAGAAACCGTTGCACGGTTTATTCCTGGGTGGTTCCCTGTAACAGGGCTCCACTGGCGATCGTGGCTCGCCTGGCCTGGTCGAGGTTCGCCAGTTGGCTTCCCAGGTACAGTTCGGAGAGTCTCGCCTCCCAAGACCACGTAGTGCATGAGTCGTGGCGAAATTGCGTCGCCCGGACGGTTGGTGCATTGGTGTGTTATGTGCGTGAGTGTCGCTCTGTGGTTGCTACACTAGGGACATGTCCGGGATGTATATCTGTCTGGGGAGATTGCGTGTAGACGAGAGAAGTGTGGGAATGTGTTCGTTTGCAGGCGGCGCCAGTACCCTTGCCTGGAATTTATTGAGAGCTTTGTGTGGCGGAGCGTATTGTGTTCTTTCGAGACGTTGGTCCTGCAGTATTTGTTGACCTGTGGTTAATAACTCGTGCGTCGCTCGTCGGTTTGCAGGGGGCTGAAGAACGGTGTGGTCTGCCGCTCGGCTAGTGAGACCTCGAGCTGCGCAGTCCGCTTCTTCGTTGCCCCGCAGGCCTTCGTGCCCGGGGCACCAGACTGGAACCAACCTTTCTTTTATCATCGGACTCGCCTTTTTACATGCCTCTGTTGTAGAAGTATGCGTTGCGGCAATACCTACTTTATAAATGTATGGTCATATATTCAATATAGTCATGGGAGGCGTATAAACAACTGGAAAAATAGCAAGCGCATTAGCCAGAATATTTCTTTGCTTTGCTTACACTGTGCCAGAGAAGGCAACACAGAAAATAAACAAAAAAGAGAACAGAAAAAATGCACTAAGTAAGATAAGAATCAAGGACATAAAACTAGCAGTGTTGGCAGTGTCACACATTATGTCAAGGCCTCACGTAGTGCCACACATCCTCAGTGTCACATTAGAAAGAGAGAAGGATATAAGGAAGGCAGGACGTTAACCAGTCAAGAGTCCGGTTGGCTACCCTACGCTGGGGGAACGGAGAGAGAGAGTGTATAGCGGCGTGCGCGGACAGTGCTGGAGTCAAAGCTGTTCGTGCAAACTAGAGGTTCTCACTGTCACATTAGAAACTTTCAGCGTCTTACAGTGCACATTGTGGTATGAACATGGATGCATTATAGAGGGGCATCTTTTAGTGGCAGCCTTTTCTCCCTGCCAACTTTAGGGGATAAGTTTTCATGTTTCACCGTCTCACATATTTTTCCGCAGAAAGTCGTAGATTAACACTGAGATTATCAACCTCAATTGTTTTCAACATGCTACTTTTTGCAGTTTTTCTTATCCATGCATACATTGAAAAACATGTTAGACTTTTGCATGTCCCTAACAAGCCTTAATCACTGTTTCTTTTTATTGAAGTGACACGGACGGATGTATTCTTAAGCAAGGCAAAGCCCAAACGCAAGCATGCTACTCCCCACAAGTGACACTGAAATGGCATATTGCTGTAAAGCGGTGCAAAAAAATTGTCTCCATACTTGGCACATGCACGTGCTGGTCGGAATACATGAGTACTGGCAACAATACATGAATACCTGAAACGTCGAACTTATATGTAGTATGCCTTCTAGCACACGCATTTACCCTATGGAAAGATTGTGCGTTTTACAGACCATGAATCGGTCGCTTGCGACGAATTGCTTAAAAAGTAATGACGTACCTTTTCACGTTTATTTTCCAGGGCCATTTTTCTTGCTCAACTAAGACGGATACTTTGGAAAGCTTTCATATATTTTATGTGCATGAGTTTTCTTCACGTAGACTTCCACAGTTCAGCAGTGATTGCTTAAGTTAAACTGCGCGGCAGAATAAAGCCAAACGTGAGGGAAGTATTGTAGATTATTCTATTTTGTTATCATTAGGAGTGTCAAAGCAGAAAAAAGAGCATGTAAGTTCCCCACTTGCGGCAAATTGTTTTTTCATCCACTTTCCATTCCATTTATTTACAATTTTTATTTCAATTAGTGAGTACAAGTAATTTCCCCTATGGTTTCCTTGGTGTCCTTGTTTTTTGGCTTCTTATGATATGATTGTAAAAATCAGGCTCCTCGGTTAACCCCCTTCCTTGTCGTTCATTAAATAACGAGGGTTTCGAATCCGGCAACATTAAGGCCTTCAGGTAGCACGTGTGGGTTTATAGCAGGGTTGCCAGTTCCGCTTAATATAAGCGAATGTGGGCTTCTTTTTTCACCGAGTCGCTTGTAAATTTTTGCAGTCGCTTGTCGCGTTTTTTGGGGCTTACTCGCGCTTTTCCTGCAAATATTGTTATTTTAATGCCCGTAGGCTTCCTCCCAACATTCATCTTTGGAATTCCATGAAATCATTCTCGCCCGAGAACATACTGAGCCAGGTGAAACTGCCCCTTCAGGATGTGCCTCTTCTCAAACTGTTCAAGGGTGATGTAGGACTCCTGGATACTCAGTATAGACGGCTGTACCTCCTTCCTTGGAAAAATGTAAACAACAAGGACGGCGCTTCTTTCTGGGTAGAAGTGCTAGATTTCAAGGATGCAAGCGGCGAAAGTTCTTTCAAGGAAATAGCAGAGTTCGCTCCATCGTTGTTGGCCATGTCTCTTAGCAATGCTGATGTCGAGCGCGTGCTCTCGCACATGAACCTGGTGAAGTCGCACCATCGAAACATAATGGAGAATCCTATGTTGAGCGGCATCCTGCACGTACGTTATGGCCTAAAGTTTCGAGGTCTTTGCTGCCGGGACTTTCAACCGACATTAAAAATGTTGCAGCTACTCAACTCTAAGAACATGTATGGTTCCGAAGTGGACGCGGAGGGTTTTCCTGATGTGTCGAACACATCCGATGATGACTGTATGTGGTTGAACCGTGAAATCAAACATTGATTGGAGGAGTCAACAAGTAACTTCATTCATGTACTGGCAAACGCGCAATGAACCGGGTGCAGACTACCCTGGGGACAATGTTAAAAAGTGCATGAGTGTTTTCGCTCATTCTTGCTGATATTGTTGCTGTTCAAAATAATTAAAGTGATTTGTTTTCCTTCCCTTCGTATTTGTACGATTTTTAAATACTATAATTAAACGATTTGCAAGAACGAGAAAATTTGTTATCGTCCGCTTCTTTTGGGCTTCTTAGCAAAAGTCGCGCCGCTTTTTTCGGGCTTGTTTTGGGGTGGTTATTTGCTTATTTGCTCGGCAGCATCTGGCAACTCTGGTTTATAGACAAGTTGCCTTCACCCAGAAAAATCACGTACTCGTGACGCCTGCGACATAAAGGATGTTCTGAATCCGCCGCAAAGGTTTCTGAGAGGTAGTTCTGGCTACACACCGAGGGTTAGTTCTAGTAGCAACACATAAATACCCCAGAAAGTGGATGGGAGATCGACACCGCTGTAGCTCAATTGATAGAGCATCGCATGCGTAATGCGAAGACGTGGGATCGTTCCCCACCTGCGGCAAGTTGTCTTTAATCCACTTTCAATTCCATTAATTCATATTTTTTTACTTCGATTAGTAAGTAGAAGTAATTTCCCCTGTGTTGTCCTTGGTGTGGTTGCTTGTTGGCTTCTTATGATACATATATATGCCACAACCACATAAAGCCTACAGACAGTGACGCCAAGAAAAACATTAGATAAATTAGCTGTGGCTGGAATTGAAGTGGCGAAAATAATAAGGAAAAGGGAATTTAAAGTCGCTGGTGGGAGTCGGAGCCTCAAACTCCGACAAACGACAAGCGATTTTTTCGTCCTATTTTATTTTCCTTTTCGTATTATTCTCTACATTTCAGTTTCAACTGCACCTAATTCCTCCATGCTTTATTGGCGTCACTGTCCGTTGGCTTTATGTGGTCATGATTAATAAATCGATCCCCTCAAGTTCGCTTCTTCGCTCGTCAGTTGCACTGCGTTCTTTGAAGAGGTTGGACGTGTGTCTTGTGAGCTCCTAAACAACAGTTTGCAATGGGATGAACGTGGTTTAACGCATGAGTCCAGACCTGAAAAAAAGGTTAGACGTATTGTTAACGCAGTTCTCTGGCATGCACCGCGAAATCCCTACTGAATTTGTTTTGTTCTGTCACAATTTACAGAAATGCTCTACCTGACTGCCCTATAAAGCTGCTGTTCCCGAGCGCGGTTTATTCGTATCTACTTAACTGTCTCACTAGATCAAAATATAATTCCTTAGGCAAACGATAATGACACGTTTAACTTTTCTGCGGAGTGCCAACTGAGCGCGTTAGTGAACGTAGATCACTTCAAGTTCTGCCTTGACTATCGAAAAAATGTTCTGTAAAAAGTTGTAAAAACGGCACATGTTCAAACGTTCAAAAATATCTCAAACCAGGAAAGGTCCGGTTACGTTCTTGTATCACTCGCGTAGGACTCGAACATATTATGAGGGCGAATCAGACTTTGCCTCTAGTGTTCCTTTTTTTAGCCAACTAACGACAGTAGATACGAAGCCAAAATATCCATTTCCAGCGGCGGACTTTTCTTGGACCGTCCCGGCCTTATCTGCCAGCAGCTCCGGGGCACGGCGGTGTTAATTGTTGAAGCTGGCGGTTGTGCGTCACACTTCCACGGCGTACCAGCAACGAAGTGGGATATTCGTTTTCTATGGAGCAAGGCACGAACGCCCATCGAAATAAACAGGGAAATACAGCCCAGATATGGGCAAATGTGTCTCGCTTTAAGAAGTGTGAGGGGGCGGTGTTGTGAGGTCACTAAAATTCGCGAAGACTTGCGTTACAAATGAGAGTTCGGGGAGGCCGCGTGAGTCACAGACTGACGACATTTCCCGCGCCGATGCAATGGTAACTAAAGGTAGGCGTGTGCACCTCCAGGACATTTCCTGGGAGCTTGGCATTTCATATGGGAGTGTTTACGACATCGCACACGAGTCCTTAGCGTACGGAAGGCTTAATGTCGGTGGATGCCTAAGCAGCTGGATAACTTGATGAAAGGTAAGCCACCGATTGCTTCACTGGATCATCTGCAACGCTATGCCATGGAGGCTGTTTCCTGGACCGCATTTTTACTGGTGATGAAACGTGAATACTTTATTTCGTGCCAGAATCGAAGCAGCAGACCATGGTATGGAAACAACCGTGTTCGCCTGCGACAAAAAAAAAATTCATCCAGTGCCATGTGTTGGGCGAAGTGATGCTAATGGTGTTCTGTGATCGCCATGGACCACTCCGGCTAGATTTCATCCCACAAGGTGTACCCATCAATGCAGACAGTTATTGTTCCACACTGTCACGTCTGCTGGCTGCCAACAAGCAACAGCGTCGAGGTACTCCCGATGTGGAAAACACGGTTATCCTCCATGACAATGCGAAATCACGAGTGGCCCTCAGCAGCGCCGACAAGTTCCGGTCATTTCACTGGAAGAGTCTGGGCTACCCACCACAGAGTCAGGACTTCGAACCTAGTGATTTCTGCGCTTTCGGTCGGCTGAAGAAGTTCCTGGAAGGACGAGGATTTGCGTAAAACGATGAAGTCAACACAGCAGTCGGACGGTGGTTCCACAGTCAGGCGGACGAATTCTGCCACAGGGACCCGTCAAATTTAGTGCTGCGATGAGACTACTCTCTGAACCCGTGTGGGGACTATGTGTGAAAATAGTGTAAGGTACGTATATGTATAGTTAGTTGTATGTACCTTATTTCGACTAATAAAAATAGAGGTAATGACTTTCTGATTCGCCGTCGTCCCATAGTGAAGACAAATGGCTGGTACATTTCTAGTCTTTTTATGTGTTCGCGTAGCTAAACCTCCGTATATTTACATTTAGTTGTCAAGAAGATCCATCTCTCAGCTCCGTAGCACTTTAGGCAATAAATAGAACAAAAAGCTGGATACCAGGGTTTCCCATCATTCCAGTGACGTAGAGCACTTCGCCTTTTTCGCAGTAAGCTTTTTTGTATGTGTAGGTACATGTGTATATTCTAAATTCATTTATAGCATTATCAATTCAGGCACCAGCAAAACGCTTATTCGCATCATTTATCACGTGCACTTTTTGTTTTTTGTTCTTCTATGTATTTAAGTACTTGAGAGCTGAAATGCTGGCGTAATAACGGCGAGCAAGACTTATCGTCTTGCGATTCCGCTTCTACGTAATCACTCTCAGCAGTAGTCAGATGTATTATATGTATATATGTGCTGAATAAATCGTATCTAAAAGATAAAAAGACACGAAATTTCAGCTCAGGTTGTGTTCGCTTATACACTACGACTCGTTCTGTACAATTCCTTATCAAGCTCTTTCAGTCCTCATCGGCAATCCAAGAAGTATACCGAAGCTACAAATGCCATCAAAACCGCTGCTGCGACATTTGAAAGCTGCCAGATTGAGCAACGGTCTGTGATCCGGACTGAGTGACCGTCACTGGATATAGAGCAGAAAACTGTTAACATGTCGGCGCTATCCGCAGTGGACTTTCTCTTCTCTTAATCTTTCCTTTCCCTTTAGCCTTCCCCCAGTGCAGGGTAGCCAGTCGGGTTCAGTCCTAGTTAACCTCCCTGCCGTTCATTTATTATTATTTCTTTCTCTCTCTCTATCTCTCTTTCTTTCTCTCTCAAGGCAGGCTCATGTGAATTGGAAATAATGTAGTATTTTTTACCAGGTCCTACGGAATGTCATAGACCACAGCCCCAAGGATATGCGGCGTGCGCAGGCACAGAGGACGCCATGGGAGGGGAGGGCACCGCTATGCTCTACACAATGGCAAAATTTTACCCAAGCCATCTTCACCGACTTCGCTAGCTGAAACATGAATTTTTGATCGCCTATGGGAGAGAATATTCTTATCAGCCGCTCCTCCCTTCAAACGCCGCCCAGCCTCGCACTCCTAAACAAAAGGCGACAGTACGCTTATGTTTGTGTCCAGAAGGACTGACTGTACGGCTAGTTTCATTTTCTACCCCAAGTTTCCCAGTCAACATTTTCGTCTCCATATGCGTTAGGTTATCAAATTTTATTAGTAATATTCTAGGTCAACCTGGCACCAACAAAAATTTTACATAAGCTCCGCACACCAGCCACTTTTATTGTCCTAAAGGGAATGAGTCAAGGCCTGCAGAATCAATGTTCACGCATTTCTCCTCCGGCAGGCTATTTTATAGCGATGTCGTTGAAAAGAAAGCAAATCTTCTCATGCTCCAGGCGACGTAAGGGTTAGGCAAACTATACCTCTCAGGCTACACCTTCCCTTCCCCTGTATCAGTTTGGCCCGAAGCGCATGAAAGCGTCCAAAAAAGAAGGCCGCGCAAAGCAGGCAAGAAGAGGCGACAACCAACAGCCAGAGCAGATGAGCAAACACGCAAGGGACGTGTCGGCGCGCATCTCTGGGCTCCACATCGAGACAAACTGCTTACTCCCGCGCCGGGAGTAGAAAAAGTGGGCGCAGCACGAAAGGAGCGGCAATACAGCCTTCCGCTTTTGATTCCTCGTGGGACCGGCAGCTGTGCCGAGGACCAAGCAGTGTATAGGCTGGGAGACTATCGACCGGTTACCCTGATGCGGCGGCCGGCCTTTGATGGGCAGCGCGTCCCAGGCGAAGAGAACGGTGAGCTGTATCGCATAAGTGCGCTACGAGGCCCGTTCAGAATGCTCGCCCCCATTTCCCTCTTTCACGCTGGACGTCTGGCCACTGCCACAGAGAAGCCGCCAGTGTAGCTTCTGCTGGCTCTACTCTCATTGCACTGGTCCGTCCTGGTTGCGGTTTTCTGCACTCGGCGTAAGCCACGAGGTGCAAGAGATTCACTCCGTCTCATTATCATGTCGCGCTGTACCCCGGAAAGGGATCAGAAGCTACCTCTTTGTTCGCATCCTTTTATAGCTGTGGACATAGGAGACACCGGAAGCGAAACTACTGCGGCGGACGCGTCACCAGGTGTGCCTGACACTTGGCCGGTAGCGGTCAAGCGAAGAGTGCGTTCTCTCTGGCTCTCATCGCGTCTCCTGGCCTAAAGGGAGTTCCATTAATGGTGGAACCAAGTCATTAGAAAGAGAAATAAAAACCGAGACAAAATGATTGCGAAGGAAAGGTGGCGAGCATAGTGAAAGAATAGGAAAAACTTACAAATTGTAACAATAGGAGCACGGCCTAAACGAGGAATGAAGGCTACAGATAAAATAAAGGGTCAATCATACGACCATAATCCAATCATACAGCCAGTCATAAAACTATTGCCACATGCACTGGTCATGCCTAAAGTTTTCTGCTGTTCCGACTGTCTTCGGCTTTTACCTCGAACCCGAAACAACCCCATGGGATTGTCACTTGGGGTCAGAGCAGCTGCTACTCCTCTCGCTGCCGAGGCTGCTGCTATATGCAAGACAAATGAACGTGTAAGTAAACATATATATTTCATACCACATTATCAGTTCATGACCATGAAAGAGGCGAGTACCAAAACTATCACAATAATTGTACCAGAGCTACTTGCATTAGGGAGGATTGTACGCCTACTGAAACGAACTCACAGGCAGCCGCATAGAAAGAGCACAAGATGATGGACTGAAAATCAGAGAGGTTACTTTTTTTATTCTACAGCTCATGAGGATCTACGTGGCCCCGAGTATTCACGTATTAGGAGCTTATTATACGCTCATCAAAACATAAATACGCACTAGGGTATACACATTGGCTAGATGGTCGACTTGCAGTTCTGAATGGGGGTATCAAGCTGTACATAAAGATAAGTAGTGTATAAGAGAATCAACTGAGAAATTCTTGATGTTGTTTTTTCTTCATAAACATTTCGTAACAAATGTAAATATGAACAAAGCAAAATGTCTTAAAGGACAAAACAGAAAGCTGCGTCAGGGTTTTCAAATATTCATCTTTATGATTCCATCCACTGGTAACTCCGTTTTATAGTTAAAGCGGTACGAAGTTCACGCACCAACCTTTCACAAACATCCACAAATTTGCGTTTGTGGACGTTATGGCCCTTTGCAATATTTTCTTTGTTTTAGGCTATGCTTTTTGCAGATGTCGCTTAACATTCAGAAACCAAGTGATCGCCAGTTCGGGAAAAGAAGAAAAAATTAGTAGTTCAGACAGCAGTGAAGAAAGTTTCCGAGGCGTGAAGCCAGACGCACAGATGCCAAAGATTCAAACAAAGTGAGGCTTTTCACGTATGAAGTGAGCATTGCTTTTGTAGCAGATAGAGGCACGAAGGTTTTGTGCTTCCCTCCACAACGCTTCCACCGAGTGCTTTTCGCTTTAAAAAACAAAAACAAAAAACTCGCGTCAAATTTCGTTCACTGAAGACTCTGCAGAAAAACAGAGCTTACGTGATTTATCATTTTTTTTGTATACCATAGTAAGACCCTTTCAGATTTGTGAGTACTTGCTGTGCTATATATATTCTTGGAATGTTGCACGGTAACGCACATTTCCTCGTTTTCGACTGCAGAAAAAAAATATTCAGCGCTACACCGTGACGGGTCGTTCTGACAGATTCTCCTGACACGACCGAGATGGCACACGCCGTTCGCAATGGATGCCTGCTCTCGGCGTTTCCTGTCTTCAATTTACCCCGTTGTTTTGGCGTGCTTTCGGTCACGAGTTGGAGGGACCTAAGGCGCGTCTTTTATCACTGTTGTTTTCGGAGTGAGCCTATTTCGATGTTATTGACTTCGCAGCGGGTGCGAAATGAATCACTCACGATACGTAAATGCGGAAACGCTCGGGGAGACGATGAATGCGGCAAGGAGCTCTTAAAGATGCCATTGCTCGTAAGGATTTGTGACCTCAGGGGCCGTTTGTCTTTCGTCCTGTCGTAGGCGCCTGGCTGCATTTGCCATCAGGTCTTCTCTCGATGGGACTCGGCGAGCAGACTCGGTGGAATGTGAACCGACAGTTTCTCTCTCGGTGCTTGCCAAAACCAAGAGAAGAAAGGTTAACTTAAGGCAAACAACGGTGTTCTCAAAGAAGTAATTCGCGTCGAACGTTATGGATGCGTTCTTTTTATTTGCGTACTAAACCAGCCCTCGTCTTTTTGCTCGAGCCTTTCGATATTCCTTGGTTTTAGTGTAGTGCTACTATGGGAAGGGAAGTTAACTGAACCAATAAGACAGTTATTTTGGTTAACCTCTCTGTCTTTCATCTTGTATTTTCCTATCTGTTGAGTTTAATACTGAACTAAAGTAAGAAAATGGTTGGGTTGTAGATACTCGCCGTGGTTGCTCAGTGGCTATGGTGTTGGGCTGCTGAGCACGAGGTCGCGGGACCGAATCCCGGCCACGGCGGCCGCATTTCGATGGGGGCGAAATGCGAAAACACCTGTATACTTAGATTCAGGTGCACGTTAAAAAACCCCAGGTGGTCAAAATTTCCGGAGTCCCCCACCACGGCACGCCTCATAATCAGAAAGTGGTTTTGGCACGTAAAACCCCATAATTTAATTTGGGTTGTAGATGAAGATGTTAATGAAGTCCTCATGTTCAAAACAAGAAAACCGATACAGCACATAAAATACATGTGCTAGATGTTCATTTCAAGTCTTATAGCTATGCATGCCAACAAACGTAAAAGATATTGAGCAAATTGTGGGTAATACCTAAAAGTGCTTAACCGAAGTGCTTAAACGAAGCGCAGTTGCTTTTTACACAAAGCCAAAGCTAAAATATTCGCCAACATTCGTGTATAGGTTGCCTAGATATATATTTACTCGCTCAAAGTGCCCTTTAAGGTGTGTTTGTGTAGTGCAACATTTCCGTTGTAGTGTCTTAACATCACATTTCTGGTGTACATCTATGAAAGGACAACTGGACAATCGGCCGCTTTCTGTGCAGGTGCTGCCGGAACACCGCCCACATCGCCCGTCGGCCCATAAAGCGGTGAAGGTGCTTTTGTGCTTCTTAAGGACGACGGCCTTGTGCGACCATCTGTGACTGTTAATACAATTTTTGTAAGACCACATTTGTCAGCGAATTCACGGCAATTTCCTTCTTTCCTTTCCTACTCTCGCTCTCCCTGTGACCTTTGTTGTCCCCTTTCCCATTACCCCGCTGTAGGGCAGCCAACCGGACGTCATTCTGGTTAACCTCCCTGCCTTCTGCTTTTCTTTTTGCTCTCCTTTATGAAAGGACAAATGCATGGGCTCAAAGCCTTGTCGGTCCTTCTCGCCTTGACAGCGTGACAAACGTATGCGAGCACAGCATACAGCACACGTTGCAAGCATCCATCACATAGTTCTGACGACAAGTCTAAGTAGTCCTGCAGAAACAGAAAAAAGAATGTCAGCACAACGCGCCCGCTGACAAATATGTGAAGAATCAATAGCAGTTGTCCTTTTTGGCAGTTAGCGAGAGCCAGGATACGAAGTCGCAGCATAAGAAGTGCACCCTAGCACCGATACGCACTGAAGCACCCGATGAAAAATATATAGGTTCCGTTCTCATGATCCATCAAAACCGATGAAAACTTCACCCAGGGGGATATCCATCACTGCCTGAGATTACAGAGGGCGATGTGTAGTGCGAGAACTAGCAACAACTATGGCTCGGGCGAGCAAGGACACGCATGAAGAATCTTGCCACTTAACTACAAATAGACTTCAGATGGGCTTCCCCAGTAGAGGGGCATCCCTGAAGACATGAGATGGCGAGGCTGTTATAACATTGGTTTCGCGGCTTCACAGGAGCAAAACTTTAGAGCAAGCTATTCTTTTGTTTGCGACGCACCAGAGAGGTCAAGAAAGCCACGATGGGTGGTCATTTGAAGTTTCTCCCGTTGTTTTCTTACTGGTTTTTCTGACAGTAGCTATTCATACGTTTTATTTGCTGATCATTTCGTTCGTCCGCTCAAAAGGAGGACGAAGGGGAGCCAGTTTATGGCTGGAGGCGGATCTGAAAAAAGGGGATCTGTGACAGGCGGTGAAGACCAGCTAATGATAGCGACGCTAAATCTTTTTTGTTGTTGTTGTTGTTGTCATAAGAATTATCTCGCCAAAAAAAAGGGAGTCTAAGGAAAATCATCCTAACATGCCCTAAAATCTAATGTTCGTCTTGTCGCTCGATGGCGTTTTGACGCTCAACAAAAGATGTGTCTGTTCTATTTGTGGTTATGTCGGCTACAGTTTGACAAAGGCTAGCGCGGACTATCTCCCGACTGAGTACTTGATTGCTGTTCAAGAATCAGCGACTAAAATGACTCTGATTCTCTCTCGTGGGGCCGATTCGTAACCTATGTTAGCTTTGTATACAGAGAATGCATAAACTTCGAAACCAAGCCACATTGAAGCGGCAATATCTTCATAACATGTTTCACGTTTATTTGTTATGTATTATTTTTAGCTCTGCGAATCCATCGCTTTCTAAAAGCCATGCTGTTCCATATAAATAAATAGAATGTATACAATACGTAGAGCACAGTTCTCCTTTCTGCCTTGCCCCGCCATCGATGCAGGTGAACGCTGACCACTCAAACTTGAAGAAATCGCCATTGGAAAGGAGGTTCCGGTTGCTGATTGCGGCGAATTTACATGACACGTACGCCTTCACGAAGGCTAAAGATGAGAGGACACGAGGTCACCGCGAGAAACTAGAACAACCAAGTACTCGCAGGTCTCCCGCAAGCCTATATGTCAAACTGGCATCAGCGCCACAATGAACAGGTCACTGGTTTGCAGTGATCTGAATGCACTGCCATCGATCTTGCAGCTCGAAGTGCAGCCAAGACCACTCGAAGTATTCTACCATTTCTACAAAGTTTATTCGTGTATAGTCAAAAATGGCGATGCGGTCTAGGTTCAGTGTTAGTTTTCCAGCTTTTTGTACTTTGGTAGCACATTTTTTCCGCCGGGAAAGCGTACTTGCGAAGCTTAATTCTGGCATATACTGACATATACTGACATATACGCATGATTGCTTAAATTATAACCATGTCCATAGAAGAATCTTGTTCAATTTGCGCCATTCGAGATGGGTTTATCAACCGTGACGAGCATAGATTTTAATTGTTTGTTAATGGGTATCGTGGTTTAGAAGTGCCTTCCTTATTTAAATGTAATACAAAAACG
Source organism: Dermacentor albipictus (assembly GCF_038994185.2). NCBI lineage: Eukaryota > Metazoa > Arthropoda > Arachnida > Ixodida > Ixodidae > Dermacentor > Dermacentor albipictus. Next base: position 145,896,446 of record NC_091824.1, read on the forward strand.
TCTTGCGAGAGCTCGCGTATAAATTTTGTTGTGGTAACCACCATCATCTTGATCCATGCAGAGTGTTTATATAAAAGATGAGAATCACACAATGAAATAGGAAAGAGCATAAAAAACAAGTTTTTTTTTTTTGAAGTTGTGGAGGAAATTTATATGGGAAGAATGAGTCGCTCGTGTGTCTAACCAGTTTGTGATGGACGCTATCTTGACCAAAGCGCTGCCCATATGCGCTGAATTTGAGAATTCACACTTTGTCGGCGTAAGGTTATTTTAATTGTATATTTCGGTAAATAAAGTGCGACAAAAAGGTGCCTGCGTCCTCCGTCTGCGGGCGCAAAGCTTGTTTTCTTTAATTATGCACGGATGCAGTACGTCATGACTTGCCTGCTCTCAGAGCGTTTTAGTTGCTGTTAAGCTTTAAGAAGAAATGCATATGCTTGCAATTTATGACACAGCTGTGTCTACTGCGTCTTCGTTCTCGCACAGCTTGAAACGGCGAGAGACACAACACAGCTTGTGGAGGTTGTTCCCAACAACAACTTGACATGTTGTCTTTGAGTTTGAACACGCCACTCGGTACGACGATGCCTCTCAAGAGCGCGTTTCCAGTGAACGTATATTTACAGCAGCATTTCGAGCGAAAGTAGCTGCTTGGTTCAGACAAACGTTCGTTTACTGCGAACAGCAGTCATGAGCATGAAACGGGCCTCATAATGTTCATTCGTCGGTCAAGCTTAGGTTTAGGACCCACATGACCTCAGGTAATAAAAAGTATTACCGGATATTCTTTGGGGAAAAGACCAATTGTACTGGTTTCAGACCTATGCTTATAGTCATTAAGAATGCCGCACCACGCAAGTGAACCGATGTTGCTTGAATTGAGCGCCGACTGATGCCAACAGAAAGGGGGAGAGAGATTCATTGGTGCTTTTGAGTTCCCGGGTTGCAACCCTTAGTCTAAGGCCTCTATAGATTGGCCAAGCATAATAATATTTTTTCAGGTACCGCGTGTGTCGGGATCCATCTGTGTTTTAGAATTTAGTGAGGAAGCGAAGGGTGGGGGGGGGGGGGGAATCGAAAATCGCAGTCGCCGTAGTAGACGCTTTTGGCGGACGCCGTAGGGACGCGTTGCCGGCGCTCGCGTGTCTTGAAAGCGATCAGCGACGTGGCCAAAGTGCGCGCCCGCGTGGGCCTTAGAGTTCGTGTAGTGCTGGTAGCTTCGTATGCACTGCGCTTTCGGTGTTTCGTTCACGTTGAAGCGATAGATGCACGGAGTTCACTTGGCTGTGCTTGCCTGTGCACGCATGACACCGTGCTTGTTAATTTAGGTAAAACACGCTGACGGGCTAGTTAGTTTGAATTCATGATAGCAGGTCATGTAGGGTCATGTAAGCGCGACTGAACAAGGATGTAGAAAAAAGCAGACATACAAAGACAGCGCTGTCTGTGTGCGTCTGTTTCTTTCTACGTCCTCGTTGAGTCGCGATTACACACTCTATCATTGTCAATTTAGTTAGTAAGCGAATGTAAACTACTATCCTTACTTCGTATAGCTATCTACTAATTTGCTATTGCAATTGCTGCTTCGCCTTTCGGGTGGAACTGCGAATTTTTTCATTTGTATCTCGTTATTCCTAAAGCATGAAAACTCACCACCAATTTGTGTGAAAAGAAATAAAATGATGGTTGAAAGGAGAACTTTTTAAAGGAAACTTTGAGGTGTTCCGAATTAGATGTGTCCACTGTTTTCCGATCACACCCTGCCACCGAAGCTGTGCTCGAACGAATCTCGAAGAAAAATAAGTTTTTCTCATGCAAACTTCAAACGGCAGGACACCAAATCAGGAAACTAGGATGCACAGAGAAATGCCGCACATGTCTAAATCCATTTATGACTGTTATACCCATTATGTTTCATTAGCAGATACCCATCCTGGGGGATTGGCCAAGAATATGCAAGTACTTAGTGGCACATACCAAGTCACTCAATAAAGGGGTATACTCAATATAAGCGATATAAGGAAATCAAAGAATATGTTGAATATCATGCGAGATTTTATAAAGTTGTGTTTCTGCTTTTATAGTGCCCAGCTATTACGTTGGCGTCTGATTATACAGGTGCGCTCACTGGCACAAGTCTGTCACTCAACATTGAGAGCTATATAAGTTGTCCGTTCAGTGAGAAAGTTAGTTGTGTACAGCATTTTCGCTTTTATAGATGTTTTATAATATGACCATCAGATAAGTCAAACAACATACCGTAGAGAGAGAGAGAGAGAGAAATAGAAGAGAGTAACGGTAGGGAGGATAACCAAAGGCACGTCCGGTTTGCTATCCTGCACTGGGAAATAGGGCAAACAATATACAGTGGGCCAAGAAAAGCGGGCTTTCGATCATGCCTAATTCTCTTTTACAGAAGCTATTACTGCAGATCACCGTTCCCACGCTCATTATCTGAAGAAATGAAGCCAATGGAACAACGATTTATTTTCTGGCAACATGAATCTTAGCATGAATAAAATCGCCGTTGCACGGTCTTTCAGTCCATGACAGGGTTTGATTAAAGCATATAGGCAAGATAACTAAATGCAGTCTTCGTCTGTGTGAGAGTTTAGTTCATTACAAATTGCAAATGAAGAATACATGACAGGGCCGTATTAATACTATATTTAAAGTCAATGACAAAAAGCGACATTGTAATACTAGCGTAGCGCATACAGAGAACGATAATAGTTGGCAAAGTGACACGGCTCTATTCATGCGTCTTGAATTGTGTCGTCTGTACGCGCTGCAATAGCATATTAAGATGAAATACGAAGAAGCCCTCATTGAAACTATAGTTCCACAAAGAGTGCCTAATGCTGAATATAAGGAAGGTGCCTTGGTGTTGGAACCAGAGAAGAAAGCTGGCAAAATGTAAATAAAATAGAATCATCACAATACCTACGCCAAAAAACATTAATGATTCAAAAACATTCAAGGAAGGCAAGGAGAAATATTCTTTGTACTAATCAGCGAAATGGTTGTTATTTAGAAGCAACACTGTCATCGCTGCAGAATTATTCTCAGAATTACAGAAAGCGCACACCATTTCTTAACTACTAGGTAGGTTTAATCAATAGTGCGGGAAATTCTGGTCGAATCCTGTCGACAGCGTCGGCAATGGGCTGGCTTCATTGCAGCTGCAATATTATGCCAGAATTTTGAAACATCTGAAGCCATATTTTGAGATATTGTTAGCCGTCCTTTTCAGGACACCTTCTTCATGCAGTTCCTAACGGTTGAAAGGAAGAATTTTCTTAAAGGCGTAATACGGATAAGCTAGCTTTAGAAGTTACGAGAAGTGATTCTGAAGCAACCACGTATATTGAGGTAATATTAAGACTTGTCGTTGCAGCTCTTGATTGTAAGGCGCAATATAACGAAAACACAGTAAACCATGAAAAACGAGATCCCGTAGAGGTGCGTGGGCAACACAGAGAAAGGAGTAAGTTACCTCTAAGCAAAATAGCAAACTAGCATATCCTTGCGAGTCCTGATCCGTACGCGGACAGACTTCCCTTCCATCACCCATTTTTCATCTTCTTCCTCACCCCTGGAACACACACACACACGCACGCACACACACACACACACACACACACACACACACACACACACACACACACACACACACACACACACACACACACACACACACACACACACACACACACACACACACACACACACACACACACACACACACACACACACACACACACACACACACACACACCACACACACACACACACACACACACACACACACACACACACACACACACACACACACACACACACACACACACACACACACACACACACGCACACATGCACGCCCGTGCGTACGCATGCACATGCATCACTCAATTGAGCTCGCTGTCACCGTGGCTTTGCCGCAGTCACAAAGGCATGCCAATGTTTCTAGTGGCGCCTGCGAGAAAAACATGGCTCGCCCACTGCTAATATTCAGAGGCGACGACGGCGCCAAGGCCTGATCGCGTCCAACGGGCCCCCGGTCATCACGAGCGGAAAGCGTGGCTGTGACCCGGAATGCGATATGCGCGCCAAGGTCTTCCCCAGACACGCGTCAGGCGGCGGCCAGCAGCACCAGCAGTGGGGCGGCCACGGAAGTTGGCCGAATCAATAAGGGATATTGGGTCCGTGGCGGCCTGAGCGGGATAAAAGGAACAGCGCAGAAAGGGGCGCCATATGCGACGAGACGGGAAAGGGGTTATATGCGTGTGGGCCGGGCAGCCGAAGCAGAAGACTTTCGCCGTGGACTTGGCGCACGAAAAAGAAAGCGTCTGGGAGACCGGCGAAGCACGGAAGCATGCTACGTTGGGATTTCTGTACATCTAGAGGTACGGCAGGGATGTGCGCAAAAGCAAGCGTGTGGAGGGCGAAGGAAAGGAGCGAAGACGATGCTGCCAGAATTCTTCTTGACTGCCTTGACTAATCTTGGCAAAACCTGCTGACAAAGATGAGCAAACGAACGCAATCACTGACGCACGTGCGCGCCAACAACGCTGGCAATTTAGCCACACCAACATCCATGTATTGCGCAAGCCATTTGCGCTAAAAAATGCTGCAGTTACGTCAAGCTGCGAATTGGAGACATCTGTAATGAGCTTAATATTTTTTTTTTCCGTTATGACGCGTGGTTTTACGCTCAGCACCAGTTCGGGAAAACGTGCGATAGACGTGTGCGTTCCGAGCGGAAGATTTCAGGATGCTTTAAACTTTGTCGGTGTGCCTTCATTTCTTGAAACTCGATGTGCATGTTATTCTATCCTTATCATCACAACACGACAATGACGAAAGCGTACGATGACGCCATAAATGCAGCTACAATGTTCCTACATAACAACGGCTGTACTAATGCAAATGTTTTCAGTGCATGTCTGTATATTATAATACGTTGTCCAAGACGAAGGGCCTGACATATCTTGATCCATGCATTGTTGAGGAACACCTTGGAATAAAACGGATAATACAGCTTTGGTTGTTATAAGGCAAGAAAGGTGGAAGATACCAGTTACTATGTAGAAAGTTAGTGAGAAATGCAAGAATGCTCGGGAAAATAAAGTAAAGCAAATGAAAATGCAGCAAATATGAAAAGTCCTGTTCAGCCTTTCACACACAAAACAGGACACTTATGCACTGACGCAAGAGACAGTGGATGCGTAGGGCAAATTCGCCGAATAAATTATGTAATACGAGTGGCTATGTGTGCAGAAAAGAAAATCTACCGCTGTTGTTCATTACATGAGTTTGAGTTATTAGAGACGATGTCTCAGTAAACCGCAAGAAACACATAGGGTTTCGCTATCAGTGGCGTGTCTGTGCAAACAGGAAAAGGCCACCTTAAAGCACAGGTGCAATAAACTTTCATTTCTAGTTAAATAAACTTACTGTAAAGTTATACGAGCACACACAGAACATATGTGCAACAACACACACAACACGCACTTATAAACGCACACGCACACGCGCACTTACGGTCTGTTGACTGATAAAATTCTTGTGGATGGGTCACTGCAACAAGTATCTCAGGAAAGCCTTCCTGCTCTGTATTATGAAACAGGCAAGCTTATCGCGCAGTGAGAGAGAAGGGAATATACGAAGGCAGGGATGTACAATAGTCAAGGGTCTGGTTGGCTACCCGACGCTTGGGGAAGGATGAAGGGGAAGAAGGAGAAGGGAGAGAGAAGGTGTAGACACGTGTATGGACAGCACTTGTGTTAAAGCCGCACTCGCAAAGCAGACGTTCTGAGAAAGCACAAAAGTGTCTTCACTGCCTTCTGAGTCCATGATCAGTAGGGATAGTGCTCTAGTAATGTCTGTTCACTCAGACGACGATCATCGAATTTCCTGAATGCGTTGGACAAAGATTGTCTTTGTGTTTGAAATTGAGGACAATGGCACAATAAGTGGTCAATGTTCTCCTCGCATCCGCAAACATCACACGTAGGACTATCAGCCATTCCAATTAGTGCTGAGTAGGCATTCGTGTAGGGAACTCCAAGCCACAACCGACACAGAAGAGGCGCTTCGCGTCGGTGCAGACCGGCCGGAGGTCAGAGTTGAAGGAACGGGTTTAGTCTTTGCAGTCTTGTGTGCCTTGAATGTGCGGTATTCCACTCTGCTAAGGAGATCTTGCGAGCTAGATTGCGAAGTTGTCTCACGGCGTTAATCCTTAAGAGAGGAATGGGGACGCAGCGGTCTTCTTGGTTTGGCATCCGAGCTCCCTTATCTGCCTCATTATTTCCTATGATACCACAATCACCTCGTATCCCCTGAAAAGATATATCATGGTCTGTTTCTCCTAAATGATGAACAAGTTTCACGATTTCGCACGTGAGCTGATCGTGAGTTCCATGTCGGAGAAACGACTGCACACATTGCAAGGCCGTCCTTGAATCTCAGAACACTGCCCATTTCCTAGCACTTTCAGCACTTATCAGATGAAGCGCGTCGCGGAGAGCCGCGAGCTCTGCAGCTGTAGACGTAGTGACATGGGAAGTCTTGAATCGCTGGGTTATTCTCATTGTTGGTATAACTACAGCGCCACCGGAACTGCTTGATGTGGTTGATCCATCAGTACAGATGTCTGTGCAGTAACTGTATTTCTCGTGCAAAAGAAGTAAAGTTAGTTGCTTGAGTGCTGATGACCTGGGAAGTCCTGGGATTGTAAGGTTTGCTTGCGTACGGCGCCCATACCATGGAGGAATGGAAGGTCTTGCTGTAGGTGTGTAACCTGACCTGAGAGAAGCAGAGTGCGTGAAGACAGTCGCGCTGAATGTCGTGAGGGGCCTATCTACTGGGAGACTTGCGAGGTGGTGAATAGGGGTCCGGGCGAAGTGTCTTATGTGCACACGCATTGTTTCCATGCTATAGCATGCGTTCTAAGAGTGGAATCTTGAGCGACTGCAATAACTTCAGTCGTTGACGCACTCCGCGGTAGGTCAAGGCATATCTTGAGGGCCCGGCCATGGATGCTTTGTATTATATTCAGGTTAGTTGTGCAGGTGTTGGACACGACCGGTAGGCTGTGCCACAGGTATCCAATAAAGAGGACCCTGTACAGTAGCAGCATAGGTTGTGTTGGCACTCCCCAGGTCTTTTCTGCTAGGAACTTAAACATATGGCAAATTCCTGTCAGGCGTTTTCTCACATAATTCACATGAGGGGTCCAAGAGAGATCTCTGTCAATGACCACCCCCAAAAATCTGACTCGTGCTGTACGAGATCAATTGTCCGTCGACGGATATCACGTATGGAGACATTGATTTCCTGGTAAACGCCACCACTGCACACTTTTCATATGATATTTGAAGTCCCTGTTCTCGAAGGTAGGATGATGTTAAAGTGGCTGCCTTGTGAAGCCGCGCGCGAAGCTGCAGTCGCATCACAGCCGACGTCCAAATGCAAATGTCGTCGGCATAGATGGAGAGCCTAATGGTGCATGTCAGGATGTTGGCGAGACCGATGAGTGTTAGACTGAAGAGCGCTGGGCTCAGTACTCCGCCCTGAGGCACCCCACGGTTTCTGTAATGCTGAGAGGTCGGGCCTCCTCGGTAAGTACGAAAAAGGATCTCTTATGTAGATAGTTACTTATCCAGAAATAGACCTCGCTGCCAAGTCCTACTGCCTCTAACGCGTTGAAATTCGCTTCGTGCGCTACGTTATTGTACGCTCCTTTAACCTCAAGAAACAGGGCAGCAGAGAGTCTTTTACAGGACTTCTGGTGCTCGACGTACGTCACCAAGTCGATACCGTTGTCAATGGAAGAACGGCCACGCCTGAAACCGGCCACTGCATCTGGATATACCTGATAATGTTCGAGGTACCATTCTAGCCGTGCTAGAACCATCCTCTTCATTAGTTTTCCGATGCAACTGGCAAGCACTATTGGTCGGTATGATGCAATGTCTACAGGCGACTTGCTAGGCTTGAGCAGTGGAATTAGGTGACTGGTTTTGCATTCCTGGGGAACCATACCTGTCTGCCAACAGTTGTTGAAGAAGATCAGGAGCACTTTCCAAGCTTCTTCGCCAAGATCACATAGGGCACGGTAGCTTATACCATCGGGTCCTGGTGAAGATGAATGCTTGCACAAGGCCAGTGCAGCTTCGAGTTCGTCCATGGAGAAAGGACTGTTTATGCGGTGGCCGCGTGAAATCGGTGAGTGGTGGGGCGTCGATGTTCCAGCAGAACTAGTTTCACCAGCGATCCTCCTGCAGAAAGCTTCAGCGACGTCAATCTCGCTGCATTGTTGGTGAAGGGCCAAAAATTTAAAAGGGTGGCACTGCTGAGGGGTTCCACGGAGACCGCGAACAGTTCTCCATATGTGAGACAAAGGTTTTCGTGGATCCAAAGACTCGCAGAATGACTTCCATCTTTGCGATGCAAGTTTATCCATGCGACGCTGAATTTTCTTTTGTCTTCTGGCCAACCTCAAGTCATGTACAGACTTCATGCGCCTGTATCTTCACTCTGCATGTCGACGAACTGCACTCAGCTTCTCCAGCTCAATGTCGTATTCGGTGCGTGTATAGATTCTCCGAAGCGAATGGGTGGCAGCCTCTAGGGCACCCTTTAAGATCTCCTCTAGGCTAGAGGAGAAGTCATCACTACCGCTGTCTTCGACAGTTCATTTGAACATTGGCCAGTCGATGCATTGTGTGACGCCAGCTAACTTGGAGCCCGTCAGCCCCTCAATCCTAAGTGGGTAGGTGGTCACTTCCCGGCGTTTCAATATCCGAAAACTACCGGACCTTTCCAGTGAAGGAGCGTGAAACAAAGGTGAGATCCAGGCAGCTACAGTAGGCAGTTCCATGCAGGACGCAGGACGTTGTACGTGACTAACACCCCTCACTGAGAAAATAACAAGGCTCGATACTTCCTCCTAAGCGTCCGTGCCCGTGTACTTCTATAATTTTGCACATGCTGCCTCGCATCAGTGCATGTTGCCAGAATGCAACAATCTACATGATATATATATATATATATATATATATATATATATATATATCCAGATAGGCATTCACGCAGCCGAGAAGCAATGTGGCGACATGTTTACCCTCGCTAGAGACAATGCGGTCGTTTACCACATTGTTGCATGATTGGTTAAAAGGAGACATTTCTTGAGAAACGGTCATCCGCATACGTAGTGCGTCCTCCTTCCGCTTCCAAATATTAGGAGACAGAAATTCAACAGAGAAATAAGCTGACTGCCACTTGTTTCCTTACATGGGGTTATTCAATAGAAAAGAGAGCTACGCCGTCGAGACATGCCATAACTTCGAAATGCCGTCTCAATCTTAAAGACGTTGCAGTAGCCACTTGGAAAGCCGTGGAGTGGACAGAAAGATTGATGCTACCAAAGAATGAAATGGCCGTGTGATAAGTAGGGCCACAAATTCGAGCGCCATCGAATTCTTGTTCGGCGGCGGCGTTATTACATTCGTTCCGTCCAGGTAGGAAGAAAAAAATGTGTGGCCCCGGAAGCAAGGCACCAGTCCGGAGCGCGAAGAGCACCCGCGTTCACGCCAAGCCAGAGCCGAACTTTATGGAGGCTGTGGCCGAAGCTATTGTTTCGTCGCCCTGCCACCCCCCCCCCCCCTCTCTTCCCCACCTGCCGTTCATCATCATTTTTCTTAGAAGTTTGCTGCAAACGTGCTCGTAAGTGGGAAGTGTGTTTCTATTTCGCGCTGTTTGAAAGGACACTCTCAGTTTTTCCGACAGATTTCCATTTGTACAGGCGTGGTACCTTGTTTCGATTCAGATTTCGAGACCGAATTACCTTTGTTTTATAGTTCTCCATTGTGGAAGTAGTGCCAAGTCCCGAAGGGAACGCCAGGATTTTGTTATAAATTTTACGTACGAAAATTATCTGTCAATATACGGTGACAAAATGTCAGGTGGTAATTTCTCTGAAAAAGCGCGTATAGTGCAAAAAAACAGAGAATAGCTGCGCGAATTACCGAATTAACTTTGTTTTATAGTTCTCCATTGTCGGAATAGTGCCAAGTCCCGAAGGGAACGCCAGGATTTTGTTATAAATTTTTACGTACGAAAATTATCTGTCAATATACGGTGACGAAATGTCAGGTGGTAATTTCTCTGAAAACGGCGCGTATAGTGCAAGAAAACAGAGAAGAGCTGCGCGAATTACCGAATTAACTTTGTTTTATAGTTCTCCATTGTCGAAATAGTGCCAAGTCCCGAAGGGAACGCCAGGATTTCGTTATAAATTTTTACGTACAAAAATTATCTTTCAATATACGGTGACGAAATGTCAGGTGGTAATTTCTCTGAAAACGGCGCGTATAGTGCAAGAAAACAGAGAATAGCTGCGCGAAAGCGGAAGAGGACAATGCGTTCTGGATATTGTCATCCAGTTTCATCGAATGTTTCAGTGAGGTCTTAACCTTCGAGGTAGGCGGGAACGTCGCCGCTCTTCGCCATAACGCAAGCGGGTGCTTAAGCGCAGACTGCCTCTGAGGGCAGGGAGAAAAGTATTGATGTAGCATACAGAAATCTTTCATCCTGTATAACAGTAATGAATTTAGCGTCAGAACACGATCACAGAAAGGAACGCAAAGAAAGCTAGGAGGAGCGCATTGTGCTTTTATGTCCTTCCTTTTCTGTGATCTTATTTTCTCCGCTAAGTTTCATAATTGTTCATCAAAAGCCAACTAGCCCCACACCAAGTCCTACTAGGGCACACTTCATCTGGTCTTGCTAGTGACAAAGTGTGCGTGTGTGGAGGGGGGGGGGTGGCGTAAGAGCACAGATAATTGGTAAGACCACTTTTTCTTCAGAGGGAGCTCAACAGCGATGCCTACGCTGTAGTATAGGCAGGCAGGGTGCTTGAACTATATCGATATGCACCATATTGAAACTCATGGGAGCGGACAAGACGAAAAAGAAGATTATTGGTTTCGTTCGCATCGAACGCTGCTGTCTCGTCTCGTTTCTGCGACATGGTGTGGTGACCAGGATAGCGGCTACTCCTCTTCCGACTGGCCACGGACTACCAGAGCGACGGACTGGCCACAGAAGACGGACGAAAAGGAGGCTCGAAGGCGAACCAATGGTAGCGAGGCGAGACATTGACACCAAGGAGCGGCACGGACACAGAGGGCGACCAAGACTCAGATGACGTCTCGCCGCTAGAATCTGTAAGCGACCAGCAGTTTCCTCAGTTATTCAAGATGAACAGAGAAGTGATTTTGAAAAAGCGAAAAACGCTGAGGACACAAATAACAAACTTAGTGAGCGATGCTAAAAAGAAACTGGAAGGAAATCAGGGTCCTACAGTGATGTCGCTGATAGCCAGCCAGATTAAAGGCATTGCAGACTCACTAAAGAAAGTAGACGAGCAGATAGATAGACGATCGACTCATGTACTGTTGGACTGTATATTTTTTATTCATCCAGTGTTGTACTGAGTGCCATATTTCGTGTCGCTATTCTCCCTTTTTACAGAAATTTGTTTCCTTTGCCAAGTGACAAGGAGTAGCCGGTGCCACCATAAAGGCGCCAACCTCTCCTAATATTCATTTCCATAAAAAAACCGAGCAGATAGAGTGGTTCCTGACACCCGAAACAGATGACTCGGAGTTCGCGAAAACCACTGAGTACGAGTCGAAGATAATAAGTGCTCTGCAGAGCATCAACGCGTACCTTACACGACAAGAAATACGGGAAACAGCGAGGGAGCAACCGAACTTTAAGAGGAAGCTTTAGCTGATGCCCAATTCCGACACGGCCCATTCAAATACATGTAAAACGCAAAAACATTTTTCTGGAATAACCACTCGACCGATTTTGATCACATTTGTTGAATTTGAGAGAGAAAGCTAAATTCTAGTGACAGTTGATGCGGAATTTTGGTTTAGGGCTTTAACTTTGTTACAAGAATTGTCGAAATTTCGGCAGTTTGAAAGAAATAGAAGCAGGAAGTTTACAAATGAATAGCTCTGCACCAAGAACAGATACCGCGGTTCTGTAAACGGCATACATTAGGTCATTCAAAGCGGACAAATTTGATGTGTCTATTAATACATTAGGTGAATTTGTTACATTGTGTACAAGGGTTCTGCAAAAGCTGTATCTTCATATAACTAAATTTTTTTAGATTGACATGCAACATATCAACTTTGTCCGCTTTAGATGTACTATTAGATGCGATTCACAAAATTGTGGTATCGCGTTTCATTGCTGAGTTAGAGTTCTAAACTTAATAGTTTTGTTCTCTTAAAATTTTCTATTTTCGCCAATATGTAATAAAACATTTACCCCCTAGACGAAAAATTCGATACCAACAGTCACTAGATTTTAATTTTAAGTTCTTCTTTTAAATGCAACAAACCTAGCCAAGTTTGGTGCAGTGATTGCCGAGAAAAACAAATTCCCCTTTTGCATGTATTTAGATAGGAGCGCCCGAGGTAAAGCTTCCTATTAATGGCGAAGCTAGACAGTCGTAGCAAGCAACAACAGTGAAGCTACGAAAGCTAGAAATAATGAAGTGTGACGGCGATAAAGTGAAATGGCAGCGATTTTGGCGGCAGTTTCAAACACCTGTACACGAGAGAAATGGCTTGAACGAAAACCAGAAATTTACGTACCTTCTGTCATCACTAACCGGAAAAGCGGCAGCTGCCATGGAGGGACTACAGTTTTCCGACAGTAACTATGGGAATGCCGTCGACCTACTCAAGCAGAAGTACGGAAAAGATGACGTGCTGGTAGAAATGCATATAAAAGATTCAACTAACTTGAATTCAGTGGCAGGCTGCCACGACCATGACGGTTCAAGAAAGCTGTCAAAAGGTGCAAGTGCACATACGTGGATTGGAATCCTTAGGATTGAAAAGTGAGTCCTATGCATCGATGTTGCTTCCGATCCTGAAAATAGCTTTGCCAGTGCCTATGTACGTTGGATTCCAGTTAAAACAAAGAGAAGTGATCAGTGGATCTTATGCACAAGATCACAATGTGGCTTTACGTCGAGAAGATATTCTTAGGCGCTTGATGAAATACATGAAAGATCAGGTAGAGTGCAGAGAACAATTGTCGACAGAAAGGACAGAAATTACGGCAACAGAACTGAGAGTAAGCAGCAGACAAGAGCTGGTAATTTTCAAAATACAGCCGCGACGTTGTGCGTATTTTGCGAGAACACTACTCATTATACTGAATAGGCGGCCGTTAGGAGACCTGCGCAGAAATTAAAACACCTTGCTGGAAAAACTGAACCGAAAAGCGCGAAGCTTCAAAACTATGTTGAGTGATGCGCGCTTGGCCTGCCCAAATATGAAATGCCAAGAAATGAGAATCTTTGCAAGCAAATTTTTATGTCTCCGTAGCATGCAACACTTGCATGTCGCATATCTTTCTAAGACGGAAACGTGTTTTGTAATGGTTACATTAGAAACCAGAAAACGTCATTTAACTGAGAATACTACTTTATATAAGCGCAACTCTAATCCCGCTTTAGCTACGTCAAATGGTTTAGGTACTGCGGAGAAAAAGTTTATATTTGCTTTAAAGACCCAAAAAGCGGCACAGTTTGGCGCCTGACATGTATTCTTTTGCAATGTCTTCTCCGGTTTTGTGATGTTACTATGTCTGCGAAGAACAAATAGGTCCTAACTTCGGTCAACCTGTTTAGCATAACGCGTTTGCTTGTTGCTTAAACGTTCACGCCGTCTTGTGTGGTTGCAACCCTTCTTTTTTTATCGCCTTTACTGAATGAGTAATGCCCTAAATTGCTCAGAATTGTCGCGTTACTTTGGCTATATTCTATATTCTACATTCATGTCACGTCACCTGTCCTTGCGTCTGCACGTATATGTCATTCATGCGCGTAGTGCGAAGCAGTTGCTTGGTTTCCTTGCTTCACAATCTGCGTTCTTACGAAAGAAAAAAAAAGTAAATTCCGCCGATCCAATGCAGATCTTGAAATATATCTGAAGCAATTACTTTTTTTTATCAAAATTTGCTCATTGAATTTCTGTGTCTTTGGCGTAAAGAAAGCTGGCTCGCGCCCTCGTGCTACGCTCTGCGACACACGTGGAGATCATCTTAAAGAGCTAGCTGGCGTTGGCACAATAGAAGCGCGTGGGCGACTGCGGCCGATTAGATGGTTGCCAAGCATTGTTCTATTCAGATATCCTACAAAGCACTCTTAAAAAAGACCTACTTGCGGACGCTTTTGGCTTAAGATATTCTTAGGCTGAAAAAGAAGGTGACGAAGCAAAACAAGAGGTAAAAGGCCGAGAGATTAAACAGATTAAGTTACTCTGCACAGAGGGTTGGGGGAGGGCAGAAAAAACAAGAAAAGAGCAGAAAATTAAAAAATCAAGAGAAACAGCAGCATCAGCTCACACACTCTATAGTTTTTTTTTTCTTAGTTACTCCCGTTTCCATTAAAAAGCACACTAGCGCTTTTAAAAAAGTTCGTGCCGATGTCGGCTGGTAGCGGGGTCCAAGAATTCGGCCTTCCGTAAGGGAACGGTTGTCAATACAGCCGAACGTGATGCTGAAGACTTTGTGCATTGAAAGACGATAGCGTGCCTTCTGTGTGATTGTCGTCATAGGCTGAAAATGAGCACGATCTTCCATTTGACCTCAAGGTACTGCTGGGCCCTCACAGCGCTGGGCGATCTAGGATGGCAGTTCGGAACACTGACATAGACGCGAAGCCGAGACACCTTTATCTCAAATAAAAGCATCAGTAGAATTTTAGCTCTGTGCCAGTTTCATACCTCAAAGCCCGAATCGCTCCCAAGAATTGAATCAATATTAAACATGCGCAAATTTTAACGGGATCATGGAAACCCAGTTTCTAGAGAATGGTATGATAAGTGTGCCTTTTGCTGTGAATTTTTTGTTCGCTGCGGTAGTAACGATTAAAAAAAGATTGTGACCTAATGGTTAGAGCAATGTACTGCTGAGGTGGGTGACCTAGGTTCGATTCCACCGCCAGACACATAATGCATTTTCATGCGAAAGCCATGTATGCCCCATGAAGCAAAAATCCGGCGCCCGGTGTTAACATCGGATGGCAAGAAAGCTCACCTGACCAAAAGCCACCACGTTCCTGGCGCTCTAGACTTACCGCGGCTCGCACTGCAATATGCCACGATAAAAAGCCATGGCTTTGGCCGGACGCCATGGTTCATACCAAAAAAACAGACCCGGTCTACTCTCAAAATTCTATTATGGTAGATTAAAGTGGACTAAGATGGATATAAGTGGATTAAGTAGATGGAGGTGGATTAAACTGTACTAAAGTAGACTAAGGTGGAGTTTTCATTTAAGGTGATTGGATTATATTCTCATGCTTTCACGTTGAAATGACCTAAAGGTAACGTCAACCTTTGCTATTTTTTTTCAGTATGAGCTATTCAACAAAACAGTAGGTGCACCAAGCAGCACACAGCAGCCATGGCCAGGAAAGTGCAGGACGGTCCGCAAAGAAAACTTGGCTTTAAGAAAGTCTCAGTTTCGCCCGACAGGCGAAGCATCGATCGGGATAGCAAATTAGCAGACAGCTATACGAATTAAGTAAAGTAGTTTTACCGGCCTTGCAAACTTGTAAACATTCGCTTACTAACTAAAATAACAAGCATGATGTTACGCGCACAGTCAAACTTGTACACATCTCTCTCGATGACCGCGGAAACTCGGTGTCAGAACACTTCAATGAATAATCGCGGCAGCAGCAGCGAGCGCATTGACCTTCGTGCTGCCCCTCAGATTCAACACGATCTAAGCGGCGCAAAAACAGTGCACACGAAGCTATCATCCCTCGGCGAGCTCTGTCCCCATCGCACATCGCTTTCAAGATAGGACTCGCACGTCCGTGCCATACGCAACAGCCGCCTGAGTAGAACGTACCTCTCCCCCCTCTCTGGTGTCCTGTGCTCTACGGCAGAAATGCGCATGTAATGTCCATATACTTGCTAAAGAGATAAACGTTGGCGGCCTGTTGGGGTTGAGAAGATACCGAGATTTCATCTTCCACCAGCGCCCTAGTGACGACGAATGTTCGATAATGCGCGCAGTGCCTGCTTTAAGCTGCGCCGGTGTACCGGCGGCTTTGTTTACGTGATACGGCCGCGTAATTTCGGCCAATTGTAAAAAATTATGGGGTTTTACGTGGCAAAACCCCTTTCTGATTATGAGGCACGCCGTAGTGGAGGGCTCCGGAAACTTCGACCACCAGGGGTTCTTTAACGTGCACCTCTAAATATAAATACACGGGTGTTATCGCATTTCGCCCCGCCGTGGCCGGGATTCGATCCCGCGACCTCGTGCTCAGCAGCCGAACACCATAGCCACTGAGCAACCACGGCGGGTGGCCAATTGTAGCGAGTACGTTTACACGAAATGGTATTTTGTTTTGATTCAGTTTTCTACACTGCATTAGTTAATCCCATGTTTTCCCTGTTATCTTATCAAACATTGTTCTGTATATTGCCTACACTGCAACTAGATTCTGCCGAAATTTACGAATGCTCTGGATCATTCAGAAAGCTATCACTCGTTGAAACACGCAGTGGCTTGCTTGGTCACGGGACTTGTTTGGCCTATAATAGTGACGTGCCGCAATGCGGAAAGGAATTCATACCTGAAATCCACGTGGTAAACGACGGCCGCACGAAAATAAGGACACATGATGAGCGCTGCGTTACGAACAAATCCTTTTTCGAGTGTCCTTGTTGTGTTCTCGTCGCTTTCCGCGAAGACTTCAGGTATGAATTAAATCCAGCTTGCCAAGCTTTCCACCTATACGGGAAGTAGTCACGCTCTTTGCTCGTATGTTTTTTTTTCCTGACCGCATGACAACAGATCTCTTACTCCGTTGTTCCAGTCAGGTCACCACATTTGGTCATTAACGCTAAACACTGCTTCACATCTGCATTACTGTACCGTGTAAGCATCTAGAGTCTTTCTTATTAAAACTCAGGCACAATGTGATTAGGTCGAAAATATTGTAATTAACAATATTGTAAATGTTGCACTGCCTATTTAAATAAACAACTTGACCAGATCTGCCTAGTGCCAAGTTATTTTAGCCATCGGGATGAGTGCCTCATTCATTTCTTGCGTAATGGCCGCAGACAGCGGTAAGAAATAGAGTGCTGTTGGTGTTTCTTGTGGATGTGAATGTTTATGTCAATTTAGCTTTGTGTATTGAGTAAACCGAACAAAAAAAAGCAAATATTTCGAAAATGTGATGGGTGCGTGGTCGTATGCGTGATGTGTGCGTCGTTGTCATATTTTTGCATAAAGTCTTAGAAATAGTCTGTAAGATTATAAGGTATTTGTACCACGCCGTCGTATGCATCATTATTCAATTAGCCGTTAAAAAAATAAGGTAGGCCAAAGGCTGCTTCTCCTTTGCAACGGCGAACATCATCAAGAGTATTACAATTACAGCCCGCGCATCCTGAACATGCATCTTTCACAAAATGTTAGCGTACTGTGCTGTGACAACGAATTTGTAACGTAACATGATCAGGACGGCGAATACGCATTTACGACATTTATAATTAGCCCAGCACAGTGTTTTTGTGTACCGAGTACACGAAAACTGAACAAAATTAAGCATGCTCCCCGGGATCGAATACCTTAGGAGCTAATAGATGAGCCCCTCTACAAAAGAATGTAGCGTTGTGATGGTTACAATGGAAGTTTTTCATTGCTGATACCTCTGCCATTGTCCACGACAAGAACAATGTTCTCGAACAAAATTACAAACGCACGCCTCCTAAACTTTGCAAAACGACGGCTTGCTACAAGCCGTGTGAGCGCTATTGAATCAAATTACTGTCACGTGATGCCACCCTAAACGCAAAAAATGACAGCAACGCCAGTGCTTCCAGTAGTAGCGCCAATATTTAGTTTTCAGCACTGAATAAATTTCATCTAGAGACAGAAATTAAAGTAATTTCGCACTACGGATCACATTGTATAGCAGCTTTTAAAACTTTCAATAGATCCATGCTTATTAGCTTCTTTCTGTGGAGCATCTCGTGGGCGATTTCACAGGACGTGAGGCACAGGGCGAACGTTATATATGGCCTGTTTTTGTTATTTCCGTTCTTCCAAATAATAAACGTCAGGAAACGGGACTAAACCAAGTTATTTTTATTACGGTGGTAAAAAAAATTAGCATTAACGCTGTGAAAATGTTCGACGCAAATATCGCAGGGTATTATGAGCCGACTGACCGGCGATAGTGACCAGCAACAGCTACAGCGTTTTCAGCGACTGAAGTGTTCTTCGCATACAGATGCAAATATAGATTTTGCAGCTTGCGCTGTCTCTTGCCTTAACTTTGCCGTCAAAGTGGCTGCCATGGAGCAGAAATCGTTATCGCGTCGAGAAACAAACTAGACCGTCGTGCTCCAGTGCGTTTGGCCAGCTTCGCTTCCGCGGCATACGTACTATACTGTCATAACAGCCTCAATGACATAGACGGGATCGCCCGTCGCCAACGATCGGAAAAGCTGGGTCACTTGTCGACAGACAGAATCGTGAAGAACTTTCCTTGCCACACTGGCCCAGAACAGTGGCCAACTTCGTCGGCAGGAAGAAATAATTGCAGAGTGATATAGATTTAGCACTATGACAACGAGTAGGTAGTGCTGCCGATCTCTGGCGGACGCCGTGGCCTGTAGAGACAGGATATGTTTCTCTGGCTGTTATTTACATTGTATGTCATTATCGCTGCCACGATGGCAGGCCATGCTCTCAGTTGGATTCGCTTTATACCCTTCATGATTTGTTCTATGAGATGCAAGCGTCTTACTTTAACCCTTTCGGCTAACTTCGGTACGACCGTTAAGCGGACAAAATGTAACCAATTAAACCTTTATTGACAAGTCATGCCTACAGGCAACATACCAGAATGTCATTTCTTTCTTGCAGAGTTTCAGTATTGAGTACGAAGTTCTTTGGCTAAATGTCTTCAGTCAACGGTGAATAGCAGGCTGCAAGCGTCATTTGTTAGTTTGGAGCAGAAACACGGGAAGAAGTTTGCCACGCGACTCGCTTTCTTTCGAAAGTACTGTCAGAGGAGACAGACCAACGTTAGATCTGCGGCTGCAGTGGTGTCATGCTGCAGTGTTGTCGCTGCGGCTGCAATGGTGTAAGGCAAATGAAATGTACACCAATGGTTCACATACGATGAGAGCTGCCTGTACAAATCCAATATGAAGCCTTAGATAGCTTTGGGTGAAGCCCACTTCCAGTTTGCTGTCTGGGGGGTTCCCCTTATTGCTGAAAAAAATTGCGCAATATCTTTTTCTTTCGTTGATTATGCGCATTCTTGATGTGTCTTGCGCATTAAGACAAAAAAGAAACATTTTTTTTGCATTTACATGTCTCGTCCTTACCTCCTCTACACATGGAAGCCATTAAGAGCTGTCGAAATGAAATTCATCGGTGCATTTACATAAGGATATTATTAAAGCAACCGTGGTTCATCTGGACGATACGTTAAATAGATGTTCATCTGGCACAAAATGAACGGAAGTGGGGTTGCACCGTTTTTGGGGAAAAGAATCTGGACGAACCTTGACGTCACCGCATTTCTTTCTGTTTTCTTCTCTTTCTCTTTCTCTTTTACTTTACTTCCCTCTGATAGCCGTGTAATGTGTTCCGATTCCCGCATAAAGTCGATCCACTGTGCATGATCTGACGTGCCCGCAAGCCAGCCGCAAATGAGAAAGAGTCAGCATTCGTTCTTGTCAGGCCGCAAATCAGCTTACTCACGGCAGCTGTCGCAGTGCAACTCGCCGTATGTTCATCTCTCAGGAGCCGCTGCCAGCGAGCAGCACTGATCAAATTAGTGGCTCTCCACGCGCAAATCAATTGAGCACCGAAGACAAGCTACCCCGCTCGCTACCCGAACATTATTTACCACCTTGTGGTGTCAATTTTTTCTTCTGTATACAGCGTGACACGACGCATACTTCTGCTTTGCTCGGTTACAAATAGATTGCTGTGAAGTGATTCTCTTCATTGTGCATAAAAAAATAAAAAAGTTAGTATTATGCTACTGTTTATTCTTGAGCATTTCAAAAAAGTATCTTAGTCATTGTTATTCGGACAAACCGTCAATAATTCAGGGTATGAAGTTTAATCGAAATGACATGTCGTTGCTCCCTTAAGCAGTTCTGCTCTTCTTGCCATTTCCAGGGTGTTCCATTACACACAGGATGACACTCCCACACAGCAAAGACAATTTACGGGTAAATAAAACTTTGAGTCCTAGCTGGTTTTCATCTTCACTGGACTAATAAAACATTTTTTATCTATAAAAGAATGTCGGGGGGATGAAGAGGGGGTGCAGTATAACTAGTATCGTCATGTTAAGCTCCAAAACACGGAATTCACTCGTAATAGGAACAGTGAAAGTTCTTGAAGTCTTCTCACTCAAGAGAGAGAGAAAGAGAGAAAGGCAAAGAAAAGACAGGCAGGTAAACCAGAGATTAACTCGGGTTGGCTACCCTGCACTGGGGGAGGGCCAAAGGGATGCGACAGGTGAGAGAGAGAAATGGATAAAAAATTGTGTAAACAAGCGTTGCGCTGCCTGCAAGTAATCGCAGCAGAGCCAGCAATACGTGAAAACTGGCCATAGTCGACAAATATGGTTTGCAGGAGTCACCAAAGTGAAGGAAGTTTCAGGAAAGAGAAATTTTCATTGACTTTAGATGTAGCAGGAAGTTCCGAAGGAAACCCATAGGGTTTTCTCAGAAGCTTCACAGATTAAAAAACATCCGTCATGGTACGACAATGCGGACTTAGTATCTTCACAATACTTTTGGGTGAAAGAGCACTTTGCCTTCCATGGGCAGAGTTAAAGTATTATGAGCAAAATAACCATTTTTGTGGACCTCATTGGAAGAAACACCAATGTAATTGCATCACTGGACGTTTTCCTGCCTAAAGCTCAATTCCGCACTTGGCAAGGCAAAATAACCGTTTTCGTGGACCTCATTGGAAGAAACAACAATGAAATTGCTTCACTGAACGTTTTTCTGCTTAAAACTCAGTTCCGCACTTGGCAAAACTGGTGTTTAAAGCCCATGAACTTGGCGTTATGCAAGTAAAGAAAGAAAGCGAGAAAAGTATGACAAATATCTTGGGATGGTCTTCCGGAAATTTTGACCCTATTTGGACGCACGTTCTTTAAAAAGAGGGAAAAGCGAAGATCACAACCGTAGGCACCACCCATAAAAGTGCATGTAGTGCATTAGACCTCCAGAAAAACTTCATATCGATGAAGCAGCTTTCGAAAGGCAAGAGTAAAGACAGCTTCGTGGCCCATAAGTTCGAAGCTTGGAACAAGACTTGAAGACTTTCCCTGACTGCGGCCGCCTTTTCACGCATGCAATTTCTTCACTTCTATTTTTTTTTAATTTTCAGTCACTCCAATGGAATCGAAGAAAATTGCGCTTACTGTTCCCAAGACAAAACGAATCAATAGCGCTCGAGTTCCTAATGCACAGCAGTTACCGTCGCGTTACTATTCTTCTTTTTGCATTATGAGGGAATATTCCTGCCATACTATTTTATTGAGAGTGTCACCGGGTCTCGATGACACTTGCAAAAGCGAACAAAAAAGACTATTGTACCTCCAGAGTATTCATAAGTACCACTCAAGCGAAAGCACCTCTTGCCAGCCATAAATGATTGAGGACCTACACAAATTAACCGCGTCACAAATATCCGTAACAACTCTGTTAACGTAACATTACCTCCTGAGTTAACTTCCTTGTGTTATTATTATCTTAATAGTGATTATATCCTTCTTCTGCTTCTACTTTTTCTCCTTCTCCTTCTTCTCTTTCCCCTCCTTCTCCTTCTTCTCCTTCTCCTCCTTCTCCTCCTTCTCCTTCTTCTTCTTCTTCTTCTTCTTCTTCTTCTTCTTCTTCTTCTTCTTCTTCTTCTTCTTCTTCTTCTTATTATTATTATTATTATTATTATTATTATTATTATTATAGGTACTAGTAGTAGTAGTCGTAGTAGTAGTAGTAGTAGTAGTAGTTATTTCTTTGTTTAGTGCTGTTCAACAGTGAAATGAAGTAACCGAAGTACTGTCTAGCTGCCTCAGCTTCTACTAAAAGAAAGAAATGTATCACAGAACAGGAAAACTGGCAGTACCAAAACAAAAATAGCCTGAGAAGACTTAAATTCTTGGCATGCTTACATTATTGAAATTTCAGCAAAGCGTGGAGCAAAACTATGACGGCGGAAAGCATCTTGACCGTTTCTTGAACTGCCTTTTTCGCACTTGACGATGGCTACGCTGGAGTTGGCGAGCTTCTCAATTCGTAAGAAAAACATATTTGTCACGTTAGATTATGTATAAAGATATAACACACACCTAAATATATGAATGCTGGGAGAAAAAGTGCGAAATACCGGTGCATTCCGCCCTTCATACAAAAGTCATTTACGTTTAATTGCCCACATTCTTGCCAAACTAATTTAAATGCACACAGCACATTAACCGAATTATCCAATTTTCTAAAGAAATCTCAAGCGCTTGAAGAAATCCGCGCTGCACACCCCTATTACGAATGAAGATTTAACTATTTCAAAGAGGAAAAAAACAGAAGGTACGATTGTGAAGTTCCACTTCTCTGAAGAGTTGACAGAAGGAATCGAAAATTCTTGAAGAAAAAGATAAAGTATGACGGAAGCGAGCGCGGTAAAATGGTCATTTCCATAACAGACAAAACCGTCGGCACGGTACATCGCCGACGTCGAGCAAAACGTGGGCGACGGCTGCTCCTTTCCGCGTTAGCCATCGTTCTAATATTTCTTCACGTTCGCCTGCCGAGGCACCAGAAAAAGACGAAGCCACACATGTTCTTGTATTCTTATTTTTTTTCTCTTCACTGTTTTGAAAGTGGCTTCGTACAGACCGGCGGCACCATAACGGAGGAAAAAAAGATGGAAGAGCAAAGAAGGCGCGCGGGAGGCGAGAATAAACGAGGAGGCGACCCTTCGCTCAGTTTGCTTAGCCTTCCTACGTTTTTTTTTTTCAATGTCCGCGCGCACTGCCGCAACCTGACGGCCGCTGCGAGTCAGAGCAAACCACCATTATCATCTCATTTTCATATTTCTCATTTTTCTCTGGTTTCTTGTGAATCACATCGCATCCCTATTCGGTTTTTTGCCGTGGTTGTGGACCTATACGCACATGCTGTGCAAGAAACTGTCATATGGCTTATATGGATGAATAGAAGGAAGGAGAGTGGAACGTTCTGCACGAACTTGTTAAACCTCTGAGAACTTACACAAGTAAGCAGAAAAAAAAAAAAGATTTCCAATGTCTCGTAAGTGAGTTGAGCGGCAATGCGTAGTGCATTTTTTGAGAAACTATAAAAATAAGTTAAGCTATTAACAATACTGCCAAAGGTGGCTACGTTTTCTGACTGTAAACGGTTGGACAATAAGAATGTTTCACCTTTGTACTCCTTACATGTGCCGACATCTAAGAAAGAAATTGAAAAGAAACGATCAACATACGGTAATGTGACATTCAAGCTCTTTGTGTTCTGGTAGACCACGAGTTATAATATGACAAAGTTCTAAATAATGCATAGTGACTTGTCCGTATATAAATAATTTTTGAACCTAGCCATGAGTTGAGAAAGCCCAAAGGAAGACAACATTTAACCATTACTGCGGCTGTATATCAAATCGACGACACTGTTATCTTCAAACTGATGCTTTGCAGGCTAAGAGTGAAGGTCAACCACGCAAACCCCTTGAACTACAAGGGCTATAGGCAGTCATTAACGATGTTCCCTGCATGCATGAAATTAGAACTAAAAAAAAACAACATTCAAGGCGAGGAGGGCAGTCAGTGGAGCCACAAGAATGACAAACATAACAAGATGGAAGCTGTATGTTCCTTGATGACGTAAAATAGGATTATCCCGCTTTTCTACGGTTTAAGAGGAGCGCTATTGAATGGATGCCGGGGATGTCTGCCTGAGCAGCATGCTACTACAGTTAAAGAGGGTAATTGGGCGTCCATGCAAAGTCCACCCGTGAGCAAACGTATATGAACCACAGGGTGTCAGAAAAAAGTGAATTTCTTTCTAATTAGCGTGCATAAACTGAAATTGACGAGTACTATCGAAAGTTCGCAATGCCAAATTTGAACTGCAGTCCTCAATTTCAAGTTGTATACACAGGCAGAGAAAAAATCGGCTTTATTGCGCTATCCCTGGTCCGTATACTTTTGCTCACGGGTGTACATATGTGCAGAACATTAACAAACACACATATTAACATGTAACTGGAGTGCCTGTCATCGACGCAAATCAAGAGCCTTCGTTGAACCTAGAGCTTTACCAGCGCTGCTCGAAGGTCTTATTACATGGTGCAGATCAAAGGTGCTTCCAAGTAAAATTTAGTACCTCCAGCGGCCGCAAAGCGTATGTAGAGGCATAACACATGGGTTCGCACAAGTAGTCCATGTCCGCGATATTGAAGAAAATATGGTTCTTCGACCAGCCAGCAAGGAGATAGGCTTTCTTAAACTTATATCGGACAGACTGTTTCTCCCTGATACCACCACATGCAAAAGATAAGCATGTTCATGGCATCAAATGTGTGCTCCGGAGTTTACAACACATTACGTGTATTACTCATTTTCCGCCGTTAGCACTGGAGGAATGAGTATGTTGATCGCCTTCCAGCTTCAGAAAAAGAAAAGACCTTGATAAATAATATTTAAGATTCAACCATCACAGTAGCTCACATCAAGGTGAAAGTTTAAAGCGATGAACAGCAGTCGGACGCGCTCTGTCAATGGAGCCAACGCTTTCACGACGGAACTTGCCGAAACATCGGCCATAACGACGTTAATTGTGCAACCATTTTTCATCGTGATGTATAGGATATTAAAGCAAAAGCTTCACTGGCCGCGAACTTCCGATTTCGCCATGGCCATGCCCCAAGGAGGCACATGACATCACACCGTGTTCCTCGTCACACCGCGTTCCCCGTCGTTGCGTTCACCTCCGCTCGCTTCGCGAGCTGCGTCGCATGCCTGATAACATGTCGGAGGATTGAAAAGGAGAGCTCGCGTGCGCCCCAGCCACAGTTGAGGCGGCAGTATCGATGGAGACTATTATGATAAGTAGGAGGAGGCCTGGAATCGACATCGGGACGACATGAAGAGGAAACGAATCGCCCAGGAAACAGACGAACAGCGCACCGAACGACTGGCTAAACGCCGTAACATAGCTAGACAACCAGACTAACCTGGACTTGCAATCCACATTAAGCAAGGCTAGCCATGCTATGGCTTAGCTTTCGCTACGTATATCCTGCCATAGCCAAGCTGAGCGACTGCCAATTTTTTTTTCAGTTGTCATGAATGTCATGTCATTCAACTTCAAAACTTCAAACAGCGCTCCTTTTTTTTACTAGCAATTGAATTTTCGTTGCAGTTCACAACCATACTAAGCAGAGAAAAAAGAACAGTGAACGTGCGCATACATCCTTAGCCAGGGATAGAAATAAATAAACATGGAGAGCAAAGTGTAACAAAAAAAAATTAATAACAAGACCACTTCATTACCAGTTACAAAAAAAAAGAAATACCCGCCTGACATGTGAAACCCCATTACAATAGGTTCTAATGGCGGACAAGTTAGTACTGCATTCTCGAAAAAACTTTGAGCGCATGAAAAACAATGAAGACGTGAAGAATGTGACACGCTGGAGAGTGCTTATGATGTGAGCGCTTGTGTTATGTGTCACCTTCGCGTATCGTCTTTCTGACTCTCAAGGTGTTATAGAGAAAAGCCACCATGCATAGAACTAATGGAAAAAAAACTACCATATGTCAAGAAGCTACCCTCTATTGCGACATGCAAGGCAATTACGATATAGCGTAACCTGGTTTGTCAGATGCACCTTTCAAACCTCTTTCTTCTATACGGTCAGACCTCTGCGTACTTGCTCGCAACCAGTGTATAAGGATACTCTCAATTGCCGTGAAGGAAGGGTAACAATCCTTATATTTGTAACGACGATTGCGTTTTCTCATGCGATCATTGACGTGCCTAAAGTACTTCTTCAAATGCACTTTACTGTAAGGAAGAGTGAGCGCTTACTGCGTGAATTTAGTTCATAGCGTTTCGCTAGCACTGCGCTCACGTGCGCTCATGCAAATGAACTCGGCATCTATGGCAATATGCTATCACTCCTGGTTCTGGCTGTGTTAGGTTAAGCATGGTGCTTTGTGCATTCATATGGTGGACAGTGCTTCCAAGAAGTGCCTCGAAGTCGCTCTGCACAGTATTTCAATTGTTCGAGTAATGCAGAGAAGCTTGCCCGTTAAGTCATAATGCAGAGGTGCTCTGCGATGGAGTTTTCTCAAGGATTAACGCCTACATCTTTGTCCATCACCATATATCTGTGTAACACGTGCTTCTAAATACGGACTGCTTAACGACAGGACAAGTGCCGCTGTGCAGTGCTTTTTTGACCAGGCACCGTTCACACCGTATCGCGAAAAATAGACCACTACCGAAGACCTTTGTTAGTAGCGGCTTTATTTGCGCACGTGCGCGAAGAGGTTGTGGCGAGTCCTGTAAACTCCATGTGTGGGCATCAAGTAAACAGGTGCCGAACAGTCCTAAATTTTGGCATAAATTTAAATGTAGGAAATGAGGCTCTTGCCCCCGGTATCCTTAAAATGCGTCTCACAGTCGCTAAACTGGAGCGTCTCGTTCCCCATCGGGCCCACAGAGGCTCTGAGCTCATTTGGAATTCGCCGACATGCCCAGCTGCGGTTGAAACGAGCGCGCCTTCATGGGTCTCGTTCTTTAAACAGTAAAAAGCACCTCCGGCTACAGAAACGCGGGATATCTCCGCCGATAATTCCACCTATCGTGGTCAGCCTGCTTTTAAGGAAACTTCACCATTTTCTTGGAAGCGATTCTCCAGCAGTCCTGTCTTGTTTCTTTGTGCCAGTGATCTGCAATGAAACTTGAAGGCGAGTAATCTTCAAAGCCACCAATGTGCTGGCACGTTTTCGCCGAAGGGACATCGAATTTGTCCTTACCGAAACGACGGTATAGCGAAGTTCGGTACTATTTGGCTTTGATATACCTCATGCAGGTAATGCCCTGCTAGTTAATCAGCCGAAGTAAAGCATTCGAGCCGCTTCTGAGGTAATTCTATTCACATATATATTATTTACTACGTTGCTGATTTTAAAGTTTCGGAAACCCTCGATAAACTGGTATACATGACGAAGATTTTCCTTCGAATTAAACGGCGCAGTTTTCATAATAAATTCCTAATTGTGACGTAAATAGTAAATAATGGAGGAGCCCGTTATCAAGACCGCACCAAAGAGAAGAAATCTTGGACACTACAGCCCCATAAATTTCCCATTCAACCTTCTTTCTTTTTTCCAAATTCATGTGTGTGACTGTTTATTTGGTTTACATTCCAGGACAACTAAGATCTCTACAATTATCAGTATATGGCCTACAAAACAAAACTCACGCATTCTTCCTCTCATCTGCAGATTTCTGAGTGTACGCAGTGTCGCTCCGGCAAGTTAGTTCCTCGTCGTTCCTGTTGACCATGGCAAAGTAAGAAAAATAGTATTGAAACGATAGTACAAGTGTTTATCATCACGAGTAGGCATCCGTTTCATTCACTTTTACCGCATAAATACTGACATCGTTCATGATTATGTGCGCCTTGCATAGTCAAATACCTAAAACCACACATCCGCTTCAAGAAAACACCTATAGTGCAACAGTGTTTTTGTGGGTGGGAGCCTCAGAAACAACTTCCTTATTTACGCCACTAAGATATCGTTAAAGCCTGTAATTTGCTCTCACTGTCCTATGTAACGAGAAAGACTTGAATAGATGCAAAGGATAAGGGTTAAGTAAAGAAGAATGTTTTGCACTTAGGCTCGCATTACGGGACGATTCTATTTCAATTGTACTTTCATCTTCGCGCTCCGCTATTTGTCCAAGCACCACTGATCAGCCGGTCATGAATTGGGGATGATAAAAAAGCAAAATAACAAAGGGAACATACTCCTTATCTTACAGCGCCATCATCTCCATAACCTATATCAGGACACCCGCTGTCTGATCTCGCACTCATTTGTCATCATCTAATACAGAAGGGATATATACAGAACACTAACTTGCAACTTCTCTTGCTTTATCTTAGGAAGCACATTTACCCCCGTATGCAGAGATGCAACTTAAGTCGAAGCACCTGCTTGACTTGATTTAGATGACGCCAGGCGTTAACGTGCCCAAAGACGCTCACTGCGTTTTCTTCGGCGCGTTCCCGATAGGCGTCACTCAAATCAAGTCAAGCATGGGCTTCAACTTAAGTTGCATTTCTGCATACGGGGGTTAGAGTATACATAACTCCCAGAATTCAATTTACACCTAGCGCATAGCCCACTGCGGTTATGCGCTAGGTGTTGCCCAGTGACTACGGCGTTGAGCTGCTGAGCCCGAGGTCGGCTGGTTCAGTTCAGATCGTGGCGACCGCATTCTGGTAGGGGTGGTTGCAAAAAGCTTTAGTGTACCGTGCATTAGGTGCACGTTAATAGAACCTCAGGTAGTCTAAATTATTATGGAGCCCCTCACTACAGCATGCCTCGTACTCAGATCGTGGTTGTGGCACATAATAAAAACCCAGAAGATTTACCTTGCACAGAAACACATTTTCCGTCTCAAGAAGAAATGAAAGCTGCTTGCCACCACTTCCATCTTTCTTCTCGACAAGAAAAAGAAATATGCTTCTGTGCAAGGTCTAAAGGTGTACACTGTTTTCCTTGTTCTTCTTAGATTATAAATGTGCTCCCATTGACAAACGAAGACCAGTTGGAAGTCGGCGCTATGTATGCTTTTTCTCAGTTCGGCCTTCCTCTTACAGCACTGTTGCTATAGATTATAATCAATAACAAGCTAGCTCAAAATTTCCACCACATTAAAGCAATAATTTGCATTAGAGAAACAGAGACGCCCCACCGTTTCAACAGGTAACATTTTGCACACCCTGGAGCAGTACGATTCAATGTGTGTGTGTGTTTTTCTTTTTTTGCTCTTTTTCACTGCTGCATTTTCTTAATGTTCACGCTTTTGTTACATATTGATCTCTTTAAGTTATTCTAACTTGATTGGTTCTTCAATCTCGTCCTCATGTACTGACGCACATTTTAGTTTACAGTTGTACAACACAATAGTTAGGGTCGTCAGCCGTGCCTCTGATGAGCACCAGGATTCATTAGCGTGCTGCTGATCTTGCCGCACAGTGTGGAGTCACACACGCACAAGGGGCTTGGTT
This sequence comes from Dermacentor albipictus, assembly GCF_038994185.2. NCBI lineage: Eukaryota > Metazoa > Arthropoda > Arachnida > Ixodida > Ixodidae > Dermacentor > Dermacentor albipictus. The sequence continues at coordinate 145,925,882 of NC_091824.1, forward strand.
GTTCTGTCGCCGCGGCGCTTGTTATTCTTCAGGAATTCTCAGCGCACTCCGAAATAGTCTTTTGTTGATACAAGCAGCCGGCCTGGAAGACCTCTGCTCGGAGACGGGCGCAGTATACACATGACATACGGCAAGCAGCCGAACATATACTTCTGACCTCTCGCAAATTGCGTTCAGAAGCGAAAGAAAGTGCCATGCTATTTTTAACCCGCGCGTACCATGCACAGATGACTCATCGCCAAGGGAACCTGAGAGAAAAACACCAAAGTTAAATGCGTTTATTGTACTGGGTGCAGTGCATTGTGTATTGGGCTATACTTGCAGACAACTTTCTGTGGCTATGAAGGGAAAGCTACGGGCGTTGAGTTTCTCACTATAACACCTAGAGGGAACTCTGGCGCCACCGTCTATGGGAGTTTTCTGAGGGGCGCTGTGCCATCATGGGAATGACGGTATATGTGTCTGCGAGGCTTGCGTTGGCTGGTGTTGTAAGAGGCTTCGTCTAAAACGTGCATATGGCTACACAAATAATGCGTTCTTAAAGTAAAATCTTCATAAAATGTTTCTATTCTCGCATATTACATCTTTACTCACTTACAATGCATGACGAAGGGGAGAAATACGAGAACAGACGTCAAACTGTTTCAAAGCGAGCGCGAATCTTGCCGTCTGTCCCCCAACTTTAGCGGCCCGCTGACACTTTTTACGTATAATATAATTGTACATGCAATAACAAGTTTTCATAGTTGAACAAAACAAGTTTTTGTGTAATAACAAAGCTAAAACAGCTTTTACGTGCTGTTTTAGTAGAAAATTAATCATTGTGACAGACGGAACGGTGCTTGGTAGGTGCTTGCCTGGCTCTCAGAACGATGCCAATCCGAAGTCACAATATACCGGCATTCCCATGGATACCACAGCGCAGCAGCGCCAGATTTTCCTCTACGTAATATAGTGAGAAACTCTATGGCTACGGGCATGTGGCTACTGCGCGTGTGTTACGCCACCAAGTAGTCCGGCAGCGTTTTACAGTGCTTTTGGTTGCTCGGAACGGACGCTGAATAGACGCAGCTTTCACGTACCTCGATTTCGCGTTTCCCCAGACGCGGATGGGAAAAGCCGCAAAGTACGTAAACTTTTATACTCAGTGGTGTGTTCTGTCTTATTTAACTGTTGCTAAAAAGGAGTTTATGATTTGTTATGTCCAGGCTAAACTGACGTGGACTGAGACACGGCATCTTTTCAAGAGCGCTGTCACTTCTGCGCTCTTCGCATCTGTAGCTTTCCCGTCATAGCCACAGAAAATTGTCCGCGAGTATAGGGTTATGCACGAAAATACGTATTTCTTATCAATTTGTTAAAGTGGGGCCCATATTTAAAAAAAAATCTCTTCCGTTAAATTTTTCCTAAGAGCCAATATCTTCGAACTAGTACAAAAGGTAGCCGACCAACGTCGAGTACACTCACGAGCAAAAAGCTTTGCGAGTTCGGCCCCAGATGTGCATCTCTACAATATGGAGGAAGAATATACTTACTTTAGCTATGCGTGCGGCACTGATTTACAGTTTACCTCGATAATAGTTACTTTCTCGACTTCCACAATTAGTCCTTCTCTATCTCTTTCTTTTCTTTTCTCACTTGACCATCGGTAGGTCTAAGTATTATTTTATTGCGTTTTCAATAATTATCAGAGCACCGTCTTCCATAAAGAATGAACAGGCGCCATGCTTGTATGATAGTTTTTAAGGCTTTCAACCATGTCCAGCGCTTTCATGAGATTAAAACACGTTGGCGGGCTAGTCGGTTAGAATCCATAATACAGTGTTTAAGCGCGACTGAACGAGTACGTAGAAAGAAACAGATACACAGAGACAAGATTTTCATGCGTCAAGATTATCGGGAAATAATTTCATCAGCTGGATGGCAAAACAATGTTTGATCAGCCTTTGTTAAATGTTGCAGCTTCTAAAAGTGTCTTCCTCGAAGGCAGAAAATTTTGCGATGTTTACGTACGCACACATTTCCACCACGGTAATATTTCTCAAAAATGTTCTTGTTCCTTTAGGCTCCACTACGTAACGCGCAGAACAAACAATCACATTTCAAAATTCTTCTTTCCTCTGGCGCGTGCTTTCAAGCGTATGAAAAACAAACTACATTGTTTGTTCAAATTTTTGCTATCGTCTAATCACGAGTCACGGTGCGTGGCCATCGCTGTCTTCGTGATCAGACTAGGGGCTGTGCTTTGTAACGGGTCTTTTTATTTTCCGCTCTTCTTTCTCTTCGCCACTGGATCAAATGACACCGCGTCCATGTCATCGCCAACGTCTTCCACCCATCAGAGCTATTTGTATCAGCGATTGGAATCAGATCGAAGGAACCCTTTCAAAATACCACCATATAGCTTCATTATTGGAACGTCTTTCATAACACATCAAGTTATAATCCTGGGACCATCGAAATATGTATTGTTTGTAGAGAAGAAGCCTACGGCCAAATAGTTATTAACATATAAAATTTCATTGAAATAAATCCTCTCCCACTCCCATTACTTACCCCACTGACTGCACCAAGGAGAACATTGTCAGGAGTTTATACCTTTACAAAGGCCATGCTTTCCCAGTTTGTGATATGTTATCAAAGAAAGCTTGATTAATTCTACGTTGAAATTGAAGAGCTTCAGAATTGTAAATTAAAATTAGCATCATCAAAATCATAATAAAAGTAATTATTATGAGTTCAAATTTTTTTACGAATAATGTACTTGCAGAAGATTAGTACCTGCAGAGTAAACAATGCTTCTTGCTAGCAGTTTCCTCTTTTGTGCAAGTCTCAGAATAAAAAGGAAAGTATGATCCGCAACTTGATACAAGTGTGCTATCTTTTTGTCACTCTTAATATGCTGCAGAACGGAGTCAACACGCTTCTTCCCACTGGTCGTGCCCTATATTCTTCGAACACGTTCACGCTCATTGTTTAATGGAACGCACGCAGTCAAAAGTACATCACAACATGAAGGCCTGGCTGCTGCAATCACCAAGCCCAAAGTTATCAGCCTTGCAGCCCACTTGGCTCGAGAGTTCATAGTCCTTTGTTCTGTTCCGATTATTACCGTAAAAGCAATTAACCTCCCCGTCGGCGCCAGCGTAGGGGTCAGGAACGCGCTCGCGGGCTCTGCCCAACAGGTCCAGGCCGGGCATGCCTGGGGAGCGGAGCTGGCCTAATGGCTGAGAAGTGCAGGCGTAGTATATGCGAAAGCGTGCCTACGCTCATAGAAACCGTTCGCGAAGCTCTTTTGCAGGGACGAGTTAATACAGCACACACTTATACTTTAATGCTTGCTTTGCGAAATATACGAGCTCGCGCCACAGCCCAACTATACCGCGACGAAGCAGGGCAGCCCAAGTATGTGACAATAAAAGAAGAAGGACTTTATTCAGAAATCCCGACGATACCATCAGTCATGTCTGCTCTTCCCTTATAGCGCTTTAGTAGATGATCATGAACGCCGAGCATGGTCTCAGCGCTCTTAATCCCCGGAGTATACAGGCTTCCATGCGTGCACTTGAAAGGGGAGTGAATAAAAGACTCGTCCCCCCTCTTCTAAGACGAAATTTCTGGGCGCGCGATAGGAGCCCTTCTCTCTGAAATTAGGCCAAAGAAGATCTACGGCGAGAAGTTCGCTTATGGGCCACGTGTTAATCCCAAATATAAGGCGAAACGTAGTGAGTCTTGTGTTGTCCTGCTTCATTGTCATGTATCACGTTTATGTGGAGCTAGTCGCTGTAACATGGTTGAAAAAGCTGTGTAAGAAATACTTGGTACAGGTTGTTTTTTTTTCTTTAGTTTAAACTAGATCTGTATTACAAGAAGCTGTATGGTTGGTGACATGCGACTGAAGGCGTAGAAGCAGCATTCCTTCAGCTACATATGAGCGATGAGGATATCTCGCAAAATCAGGGACTGTAAACAAAAATTGCTTTAAAGTATGGGTAATTATCTAGTAGATGCCCATCCCCATACGAAAGCCGTCCAGTGCATGTTTTTTCATCGCGGCTAAGTATGCCATACAATCAGTATAATGGAAGGGAAATTTATAATTTTGTCCGAAACACACTGAATATTTTGTTTGATAATTGTTCGTGCGAGAATGCAGAAAAGCTAAGTGAATGGCGTTGGCATTTTAGAACAACCTTCTGGCGCGTAGGCTCTTGTTAAAAGAAATAAGTGATGCACCCCTCTTTTATTGTGATAATTTATTAAATAAGGGTTACCTTTTTCTTTTTCTACAAAAGGCAGTAAACTTCATGTATGGCTAGCAGAACGAAACCATTTCTTTTTGGAAGAAAAAGGCAAAATTAACTCTTACTAGATATGTCTCCCTTACACGTCAGATGACACCAGCTGAAACGAGAGGGCATAGTTGCCGGCGACAAAAAAAGGTGCAATACGTATAATTTTCTTTGCTTTGCATTTACTTCTAAATCAATTTAGGTAATTTTAGTTTTAAATAAATAGCTTCAATTTACCTATTGTTCCGATGAATGCAGAGCGCAGTTCTGGTGAACGCAGTTTTACCGCATGTTCACCACCGATAACGGACGTGCCCTCACACGTCTCCAATAAATGTTAAGAACAACAGAAATTGGCGTATGTCAAGTGACTAGATTTGAAATATTTCTAAACAAAGCACTGCATGTAAAGTTGAGATATCTTTTTCATTTTTCGGTTATTTTTATTTCGCTACAAAAGCGCCACAGCACTTATTCCAGATGTTTTTTACTAGCCTGCATACAGCAAGCAAGCCGTTATACGCCCGCGTGGCTGGAACTATGGTAAGTAATGGGTTAAAGAAATAACTGAGAAAATATAGATGGCACAAATATGAGCCCATTTATGCGCAGCCGTCGCGATTATGTCTCCACGAATTTTGTGGACGAGACCTAAGAATCAATGGACCATCAAAATAGGAAAGGTCAACGAGAACACCAGTTATTACGCAGAGGAAAGAGTCGCTAGGGTTCTCTTGAGCTATATCGCGGATTTATGGGTGCAAGAAGTTCAATAATTCGTAAGCTTGAAGGAGGGGCTGGGCTTGTTGGTAAAACATGGCTCAAAGCTCTGATCAAGAGCCCAAAGGCACCAGAGGGGACAAAAAAGTGAACGCATTGCAGAACTTCCAACTATTTATTTTCTTACCAGAAAGCATTGCCTAATATACTATAATAACACATAAGCACGACAGTCAAGTGCGGAACAGAAGTTTATAAAGCCGTGCAGAAATAGTCAACGTTGTGATAACTTGACGTAACTAATCTTCTGAAATTTCTGAAAATAACATAAATTGTTCGAAGATCCGATCTCTTCTGTCCGCTCTGGTGTCCTTGCGCCGTTATAAAAACGTTAAGTTTAAGACATCCCCATACATATTAAAGAACGAATATGGTTTAATACGAAACTATAAATGTCAGTTGTTGTCGGGAGCCTACAAGCAGTTGAGCAACTTATGATGTGGCATTCCGCCTTTTAACTCAGTGACACAGATATATATATATATATATATATATATATATATATATATATATATATATATATATATATATATATATATATATATATATATATATATGTGTGTGTGTGTGTGTGTGTGTGTGTGTGTGTGTGTGTGTGTGTGTGTGTGTGTGTGTGTGTGTGTGTGTGTGTGTGTGTGTGTATAATTAATAATATAAATATAATATAATATATTTAGGAAGGCAGTCAACAAGAAAAGAGGCCCTAACCATCTTGCAGCAAAGGGTGCTAAGAAATAAAGCCCCTACCAGTGCACTGTGCAAGTGAGGGCAAATGGATCTGCACACCTTCTTTTCCACAGTCAAGACACATCTACCGCCCGTGGCGATAATCCGATGGACGTTATTACAAGAAAATTCCTTTGTCTGCACCATGCTAGAAACGTCTGAGGCGCGATCAGTAATATTATGCTCATTGTCGAGCCTTCTGCAGTGCTTTAGCAAGCACAGAAGGAAAGTGTAAGCCAGCACCAAAGCAACGAAAAACGTTGAACTTACTTCTAGCGTTACGTGCCACCTGTTGCATGAGCGTTTCGAGGTTTAGGCTCGGATCCTCTTCGTCAAACTTCTGGTGAAACATTTGCCCACCCCCGAGAGCGTTGAAAACAGCAGCCAGGTTGAAGAAGCAGTCCGAGTGGCCCTTGGTGCGCTCGCGGAACTCGTGGAAGAGGAACGCGACCACCTGCCAGCCGAAGCGACGCAGCGTCTCGATGAAAAGCTGCCCCACTTGGGTGAAGGAGCCGTTCATGCGAGTCAGCAGGCGGTAGTTTGGGTGCTTCATGTCGAAGTTGTCGTTCTGGCCGGAAGACGTGAGCACGGGCAGGTCCCACTCGGCGCTGTAGCGCGCCACTGGTGCCAGCACGTACGAGCACGTCGGCCCCAGGAAAACGTCCACCTTGCCAGCGATGTAGTGGTCGAACGCCAGTAGCGGCCCGTGCGACGACGAACAGTTGGTGTTGTTGTAGTTGACCACGAGCGTGAGGTTTCTGCTGTGCTGTAGATAATCGACGGCTACCATCACCGCGGGAACGACCTTGTGCAACGAGTAAGGAAACATGTCGTCATCCGGCGCGAGCACCAAGATCTCGGGCGGACGGTGTGGCCCTTTCAGCTTCAGCGCCTCCTCCCTCGTTTCTAGCGCAGCTCCGGGCAAAGAAATTTTGCTGTGCTGAAGCACCTGACACAAAGCACTGGGGAAGGTGAGCGAGATAAGAAGAATAAGAAACGTGCGAGCGGTTTGGCCCGTCCTGCGGACGGGCGCTCCGGGTTGCGACGTCATGTTCCTTTGAGGCAATCGTTAGCCACAGGTGGACAGCGGCTGCGGCGGAAGTGTTTCCACGCGGAGTGGCATGCTTCGCACTTGGGAAGAGCGCCGCGCGGAACGCGACTGCTCAGCGGCACCGGGGCTGCTGTCAGCGGTGGCTGTGGCCTCAGAGTCCGCGCTTCGAACATCGAGCCGCGCGCTCGCTTTGGCAGCCGCCGCGGCGGTGTGGAGAGTGGCGCCACGCCGCGGGCCCGGGGCCAGGCTCGCACGATTTCTGTTTGATGCAAGTTTAAAGGCGCTCGCTGCGTTGCCGCTCTTCTTCCGACGTTCTTTCTGTCCGTAAAGTTTTGATTGCTCGCGAAGCGCTCCCAAACTAACAAGTGTCTTGCCCCTTCCAGCTTCTTCTCTTTTTGTTAAACAATTGATAACCATCATCACTCTCACCACACCTGTAGTGGCGTTGTACCATTGCTCAACCTGTTCAAGGATAAACGCCGTGAGAAGGCTGTAGGTTCGTCTGCGCAATGGAGGTGATCGTTTCTTTTCCCGTCTTTCATTGTGTTGCCTTTATTTCTTGCATAAAAATTATAATGCCTCGTAATATTCGGCTTTCCTTTTTACTACCAGAATCCTATTACCGCAAATAGTTTCCTTATTCGTCGGGCCTATTGGTAATCTTCGCCAAGACAAATAACAATGATAATTTTAGTTCCTGACGGGCCCAAACCCGTTCGTAAGCAAGGACAGCCACTTAAAGCTGCTGGCCACAAAATGAGTAAAATAATACAAAGAGCGAGATATAGGAGATATGGAACTGCCCTTCCGCTCACCCTCTAAGATGCGGAAGAGAAAGTTTCTAAGCGCCTTTACGACTGTGAAATTACAGTATTGAAATTTTGAAGTGATTAATCATTTGTGTAGATGTGCGTGCTAGCAGCGTCACAGGCTTAATAGCGGTTTCAATGTGGTCTATGCTAGGCAGTGTGTCCGTGGTGCCTTCCTCCCTTCGCCCTCACAAAACTCACATGCAATGTAAGTGAGTTTATACGTGCGCCTGCTTCGGGGGAGCCGAATGCAAACAGAAGCTTCGGCTCTAGCCTTGTCCGTTAACCTTGCTTGCTAACACTGCATAGCCTTGCTCACCTAGAGCAACTATGCAAGGCGCTACATCTACAAGGTTGTTATAATGCACAAGACCAGCAGTTGGTAAACGTCGACTACTGTGAGGCAGTGAAGGCCCAGTGCCTATATTTTTCATAAGCTTAAAAAAAAAGCTCTCGAAGGATGAAAACTTTTCACAAGATAGCACATCAAGTTATGTTACTCGAGAAGTGTATCCGCGTCTGTCTAAGGAATAATCGTAAGTAGTGTGTAGTTATCATCATTTGCGGGGTATAGGAGCGGTTATTCTGTATTTCTTCAATTCCTATATAAAGAATGGCGGACCGAAACCTTTGAGAATACGAATTTAGGGTTGTAGATCCTTATGCGGTAGCAATTATTCGTAACAAATCTGAATGTAACTGCAGGATTTACAAATGCCACGTGGCACTGAGCACCAGCATGTTTATTTCACAGTTTCTGAAACTATTCATGTATCCGAGATGCCATAACACGACACCGCATGGCACGTACACATATGGAGATGCCTACAAAGCAGCGACCGGGAGATTACATCAATTGTCGGAAACGTGAGGCTGCGTTCCCCAAAGAGAGCTCGCACAAACTCCCTCTCCAGCCCTATCTTTATTTCTTTTCTTTTTTCAAGGATCACAGTCCATCCGATCGATAGCTCAAAATTGCTTCAGACTAGAGATTCCAAGAATAGCTCGACCGGCAACACGAACCACAACAAGCATCGCGTGCCCGATTTGAAGGAGAGCAGAGTGCGATTCTTGTGGTCGTCTGCAATACATGTTATTTATTTATTTATTTATTTATTTATTTATTTATTTATTTATTTATTTATTTATTTATTAGTAATATCTATATTGCCTGAAGAAGGCATGGTTATACCACCCCCCCCCCCAAAAAAAAAAGAAGAAAAGCAGGGGCAAAGATCGGGACAAAGTGTAGTCGAAAATGGACAAGTGGTTAGGCTTATAAGTATCAGCGTCGATTTGCTCTTCCAAATATTAGATTTCTAACTTTCATTGCCTCCCATAATATTTCTTAATGTAATGGATATGCTGCGTTAGTGGGCCGCCTAATACATATAATGAGTAAGTAACAGTCCGCTCACGTTTGAGGGGCGCGGTACAGACGCGAAAATTTACTCTCTTTTTTTGCGATGTTGAGTTTATCTGTGGCAGTGTAGGCTTCATTCACTCAATCTATAGAACTCGTTTAAGCTTAGCGTTTCAGGTTTGGTAAAACTTCGTGAGATCTGACGCGTTTTTCTTGTCGCAAAAGCCATACTTAACTTCTACCTTGAGAAATGAGATAAAGCTTCAGCAGCGTTTCAATTATAATACAATTTTGGTCATCATATATAGATAAATTCAGATATTGCGCGCAGTACCAAACTTGCTTACCACTTTCACTATCGTCGCTGACAGTATACACCTCCATATGTGCTAAATAAAAAGCTTATTTAGTTAAAGAATTACAATATTTTATAGTGTATAAAACGCTGTTACAATTATTTTTATTTTTCGTCGGCGGGTCTTTTCTTTGTGCACCTTACATAACATAAGACCATAACATAAGACCATAACAATAAGACCAAGCACACTGGCACGGCCAATTTGGGTGTCTTTTGGTTATGATCGTCATGTCACTTTTGAGTTTCTTCTCCTTCTTCATCTTCTTCTACTTCTTCTTCTTCATCATCATCATCATAATCATCGTCCGTCAGTGCGAGAAGTCTCAGCAGTTTGGCAGTACCAGCAGCGTCACCATCCTTCCGGCTTTCGGGAGCCATCTCGCTTTTATTTGCATTTCAGGCGTGACGCGTGATGTGATCGTGGTTCGTGTGTTCGGCCCAAGCCCGTCACGCCGCAGAAATAACGCCAGCGACGTACTTCAAGGTGCTTACAACACCGCTAACAAGGTATTCAGAGGTCGTGACGGCAACGGAGCGCACAACCGGACTGCAACCTCCGTCCGTGTTGTCAGGCCGTGACCAGAGATTCTGTCGGTTAAAGTAGCTGAGCGTTTTGATCATTCGTCGGAGGATGAGACTTTCTGTCATTTAGACTGAAGTCCAATAAATTCCGTTTCCTGCGCTTAAGAGGAGCGTTGGTTCAAGTTCTTTTCCGCTTTAGTCTGCAGCGCGTAAAAACGTTGTTTATATAAATTGTGTGCCTTGAACTGGGTGAACGTCAGATTCCCTCATGAGTGCACAAGCGAGCGTAATCTAAACCTAAAAGTAATCAGGTCGTTTGATCATGCTGACCGAGCTGAAGGAGGTACATTTTATACACAGGTGCGAGTAACAACCGGAAAACGCGGTAGTTACATAGTAAGTTAAATATAATGATTTAAAATAAATAAATAAATCACACTTGTACATAAATGGTATACCGACTCATATTTTCTCTTTTACACTACAGCGGGTGTGCTTTACGGATTCCCATTGGTGCTTTGAACCCTCTTTAAACGTCAGGCGTTGTTCCTCAACACGACCAGCCTTTAATGCGCTCGACCACGGCAGTGCGCTTGGTCGACGCCTACACACTAGAAGAAAGCACCTACTTGGTCTCCTCAATGAATTTCATCGAAAGGTCAAAGGCCATATCAAAAAGTGATTCAGCTGAAGACAATATCTATAAATTATATGGCAACAAGTGTGTGAAATAACTGTTACCACTTGCGCATCTCCTCAAGAACATCAATCGAATGTAACGAATTGCTTCGGTGAATGTTACGAATTTCTGCGGGAAGTTTATTATTTTCGACGCATAAGTTCCTCATGGTGTCTACAAATTTGAGTATTATAACCGTCGTGATCGGCTTTATTCAAATGCTTATTAAAAGTACCGATACGAGCTCTTTATAGCGTCTACTGTATCTGTTTATTCCTACTGAAATAAGCATGTAAATTACATTCCATCACACAATGATTGCGACAAAGCTGTCGTTCTTCTATATGCTTATATATAAACTGCTTCCTGGTATACCTCCACGCATCTGTTAGGTTTCTTTCTTTTTCTCAAGACCACAATACAGAGTAGAACATTTAATCAAACATTTGCTGCATTGCTTCGCTTTTACTTATCGCGACTACATTTCAGATTAGTACAAGCTGAAAAAAGAGAAATCATTGCAAGGTAATTTTGTGTTCAGGTAGCGCTCAGCCGAAACTGGCCACACCGTTTCAAAATAGAATGAACGCCGAAGAAGCCGCACGGGCCCAGAGGCTCGTGGCTGCCTAACAACAAGGTCATCCATCAATACCTTGTTTTCGAATAAAGTCTTTACTCACTCGCTCACTGAACGCGGGCGGCGGCAAAGCGACTCCTGCTATGACATATTTTTGGCTCGGTCTAAGTTACGAGCTACTCTAAATTACTTTACGACAAAATCAGTTTTGTTAGACTTCAGATGTTCCAAGCCAGATACCATTATTCAAGTAACTATAAGGTGACAAATTCAACGTGTTTGCTACGGGACTGATACCCCAGTTCAGTGCAGTTTGCATCTGTTAACGATGTTCGTTAAAACGCATGGGGGGAGGGGGAGGCTTTAACGTGCATAAAAGAGATAGCAAAGAGAGGAAAGCCAAGGAGGTCAACCAGAGAAGCGCCCGGTTTGCTACCCTATACTGGGGTCGGGGGAAAGGGGAATAGAAAGAAGAAAAGCGTAAGGAAATGATTACTGTGTGTAAACTGCACAATAAGTTATGAGGACTGCATGCCGTAGTGCAGGGTTTCGGAATCAGTTTAACCAACTGGGATCCTTTTCACGTGCATACAAAGTACGGTACACGAGAATTTTTTTTTTTCATTTCAGCGTTGATCGGAACACAGCAGCCGGGGCAGGGAGTCGAAGTAGCGATCTTTTCATTCAAGCTAGCGACTGCATACTTGGGGCCCCCGTTCTGGACTCGCTATTATTTATTTTTTACGCCTACTGACAATGAGCCAAATCTTCTCGCTGCTCCGCGTGCTGCCTTCTAACGGCAGGTGAACCACAGAAATATTTAGGCAGGTGCTAATCAGGGCCCGTGCTCACAAAACGTTCTTGGGCTATACTTGTTCGTCATAACCAATTGCAGCCAATTGGGAAGCTGGACATATCATTAGCGAAGACGACCAGCCAACGGCAAACATGACTTACAAACAATATGCTTTTTCAATTTTTGGCCAAGTTGTTGTTAATTTCAGTCCTTTTTAGAATCAGTTTTCTGTGTCTCCCCGTTTCTAGAAGCCGTAGACATAGAGTTACTTGCAAAATCTTTCACACACACACACAAACACACACACACACACACACACACACACACACACACACACACACACACACACACACACACACACACACACACACACACACACACACACACACACACACACACACACAAAGATGGCGTAGTTCATTCTGTAAATCTCTCAACTATATAGGGCAGCTCAGGCGGCAAAAACGATTTCCGTCAAACAACGTTCTCAGAGCGCGCTGAAAACTTGAACTTAGCAAAGTATTGTGCACAAAAAAATACTGCATTTGCTATCTTGGTTTACTCTTTCTTTCACAAATTCTGAGGAGGAGGGGGGGGGGGAGTTCAAGGTAAAGATACACTGAATTCTGCACCATGCTTATAATGCATTGAGAAATAATTGAAACTGTCGCGACGAAATTTAATAACAGGAATGAAATAAGGCCAGAGTCCTCTGTTTGATCATTACTCCACCTATTTAGGCCATCCCTCTTTTTCTAGAGCGAATGACGTCCTACGTTAAACTTAGGCATGTGAGTAACATACAACACGTCATTTCACACATTACTCGACGTGTCACAGAAGTTTCCGTTTGAGACTCTACTGCATCCGAGAAAGAGAAAAGCATTCTCTTGTGGCAGGCTAACGGCAGCTTACAACGCATTGCACGCTTTTTGACTGATGCTTTATGAATACCGCGGGGCCACCAATAGCAAAAAGACTGTCATTCAAGCGGGTGAGGAAGCATACACGGCTTTTCTTCCCTTGGTGAAGACTGCAGCCTACGCAGAGTTCATCATCGCTGCTAAGCGTACGTAAGTGGTCGCTAGACGTGCACCACTTCTGATAAGAGCAGAGGATGGCCAACTTTTTGGAATAGTAGAAAATAAACACAGCTTGAAGATATAGTAAAAAATACAGCAGAATTTCACGTCGAGAACTTGTCACTACGAAAAACATTTCATTGTCACTGCGTTAATGATGCCACTGGGCAAAAAGCATGTACATAATCCCAACCTTTTAGACTGGAGCAACTGACTCTGAAGCGTATGTCAGGGTGAACATGACAATTTATCAGAAATACTGTTGCCGAGCGACACTCCAGGTGAAGCCTTGTTTGCATTTCAGTGCTTCTACAGGGTGCACGTTCTCCATGCACACTGTTTTCGAAAGCTGCTTTTCGCTGCAGAGTGGTATGTCACGATTATTGTGTGAACCAGTTGTTATCGTCGCTAACGAACACTGCAGCTGTAACAAAAAAAAATAATTTTAGCATGAGCTATAGGGAGGTGGCGTTTTCGGCCTACGAAGAGACTTGATTAGCTTCGCAGTAACGAGTGTTTTCACGGAATGACACTACAATTTTCTTTGTAGAAAATAACAAAACGCTGTAGCCTTACAAAGTTTCACTAGTCAATCTACATTTTATCTAGCAGCAAGAGTATTGAATGTTTGAGTGACAGTTGTATATTTGTCTTTATTTAAAAAGACTGACAACCGCTCTGCAGGTGTCGTAAAATCTTGAAGGAAATAATAAGACCAAGATTTATAACGATAGAATCGAGCAAGCTGTTCACGGTTTGAATAAGATGTATAATTTTATGATGGCGCAGACAGTCAGAAAGACAGAACAGCTCGTGGAGCCACGTTGAGTTGACACCTTGGTATGCTGAATGCATACTAGCGACAGTATACTAGCGACTGTATGTGTGTAAGCTGTTACAAAGCACACCATGTACATTCTTTAATATCGCAGTCTTTACATTGTATGGGCATTTCCTCTTTGTTCTATGCGTATTACGATTTGTAAATCCACGCTAACAAGTGTCGCTGCCTTCCAGGCAGGGTTCCGAATCAATAAATTCGAGGTCACCTAAGCACTTCTTATGATTTGTGAATGTGAAAGCATTAAAGTGCACTTGAACGTTGCTGAGCGGCCCTTCGAGTTGAGAACCCCTCATGGGCGAGCGAGCGCGTTGAGACGCTTGGCGACAAGGCCGATGTACTTCAATCGGTAACGTAATGCTGCCTTGCCCAACTGCCATATGATCTAATGGGGACGCTCTCGAGTAAGCCGCCGTGTTTTGACGTCACCGTTTTCGTCACGCCGGGCTTGGTTACGAATATTTCGATTCATGCAGCATGATGTCATAAACCAGAGTGCAAAGGCCTGCTTTCTGAAAGGCACTCGCTTAGCCCAGTTGGTAAGACACTCGGCCATTGAGTGTGGGGTCATAGGTTCAGAACTCACTACCGTATGTTTCTTTTTTTTTCCTTTCAAACTCATTCTGTTTTTTACACATTAATTTCTTTATAACGGTTGCCGAGGAGAAGTTACATCGCAGACCAGAGCTTGCACGGGCAAAGGCATCACTTATGCTGTCCGCCTTGCGTTAAAAGAGTAAAAGAATAGACCATCATATCATTGGGAGCGTTAGGTTAGGTTAGGCGCTTCCTGTCATTGTCTTTTCTTAGTGTGCTGCCTCTGTCGGTGCTTCATCTTTCGAAAGCTATGAACCAACTAGCCCCACAACGTGTTCTACTTGAGGATTTGTTGGCAAAGACGGCTCCTCATCAGTTTAACTGATGCCGATGTGAGCTCTCTTTACGCCGTGGTAACACACGCTAAAACAAATTTATTTCTTGTTTAAACACGTTCGAGACCATTCTCAGTGCAGACCGAAGCATTAGAATCATTCTAGTTAACACGAAAGGCCCTGTATACATGAGTGTAGGATGCTTACAAGATTATTATTCCTTCAAGCCATTATTTTAATACATATCGCTGTTTTATTTGACCAACTTGTGGTGGCGTTTGCTTACCATGCCCTCTTGTGTTCAAGTTTCAGGCACCATCTTTGTGTTATATCTGCCTATCCTAAGCATATGCAAAAATGGAACTGCCACAAATTTGAAATGTTATATCTCACTTAAGATAAACAAGTAAATAAATAGTTCTTTTAGTTGCACGAGCGTGACAAATTTTCTTCAAATAAGAAAGCTTCCTTATTGAAAAACCCGTTTTTCTTTGCTTTTTGGCTTAGTGCAACAGTGGGGTGAATGGCAATTCGTCCCCTTCAACAATTTTTGTTTTTGGCGAGAGTGCTCACCAACCTTAGTCATAACTTATTTGCGTTTTTACTGCGAAATTACTTATGCTCTCCGTGGCCTCCATGTTGCCAGTCGTGGTTGATCGTAAAGGGCACGCAGTCTTGTTATCAGTGCAAGCATATCGAAGCACAATACATCTTTAGAAACGCACCCGTTACTATTCAGGGTACTGCGTAAATTTGTTCAGTTCACTCATGTTCACGCAATCTACGGCCAAGACGGCGCTAAACACACTCGCTTGTCCTTTCCCGCCTGTGAATATCATATACATCGTATATGTATCAGTGTGTAGGCATGCACGTCACTGATAATGAAAGTGTTACTAAGAAGTGTTCCGAAAGCAAGGAGCAGCAACCGAGCGAATCATTGGCTACCAGTAAGACGCCGAAAAGGCCGGCTCAGTCTCGAATCATGAACGTTGTTTACCGGGGCGAAAGAAACATGCTTCCAATGACGTGAAGAAAGATAAACTCAAGGATTCCAATAAATATGATGATTAGAGTCACGGATTCACAATGCCAAGCAATGTAAGCGGTGTTAGAGCTTCTGGCCTTTGTTGATGTTCTTGGCGGCCTTGAGGTTCTCCTCCTCTAGCTGAAGCCTGTTTTTCTGCCTTCTTTGTTTCCCAACTCACAGTAAAAAAACCGCTAAAGCAGCCTATTGAAACAAGTAAAAACGCGAAACATCATCCCGTACCACTCGATAAACTATCATTGGAAATCGCGCCTTTGCTTGCAGTTCCTATCACTTACTTAGTAATGAGAGCCATGTGGATGTTGCGGCGAGTGGCCGTAATCCTGAATGCATTATTGAGCAAGGCGTGACCCAAGCTTGGCCCTGCACGTGGCTACCGAACTGGAACTTGACAGTAAGCGTCTCCGCTGTGCCACTCAACGTCCAATTGAGCTATCCCCTAGTGGCCAGTGCACTCTATAATTCAGTGATAGATTCAACTCGGCTGTTTGCATCTTGAACTAGTTGCACGAAGGCAGGATTATTTTGTACTATTTGCCTAAAGTTGACAGGGATCTCACTGTGAATTATTTACCCTAAGGAAAAGAGGTAAATAATTAAACTTACTGCTGAAAGCTCTACTTTATTACCCTACTTATGCTCTACTTTATCCCTCTACTTAATACTCTACTCTACTCTACTTATGGTACTTAATACAGACATACATTTTGGGGAACCACTAGTTCTTTAAGAGAAGCATTTTGTTACCGATGAAATACTAGTGATTACTTTTATTTATTTATTATTTATTATACATACTGTGGACACAAAGGCCGTGCAACCATGGCAAAAGTAAGCGAAAGAAAACAATGAAGAAAACATGCGAACACAAAAAACTGCAGATGTGTGAATACACTTGCAGTTTGAATACACTTGCATGTGTGAAAACGAGTATTTAAATGTGTTAGTTCGGGCAACATACGGGTTAAAGTATTTGGAAGACGGTGGCGGGTTGGGTCTCGTAATTATTGAATTTACATATACTTGCAGGAGTCGAGTGCCAGTTTGTTATTGAGCAACAAGAAAGGAGGTTAACCGAGCCGCCCGATTTTTACTAATGATATCATGAAAAGCCAACAAACAGAGACACCGAGGAAAACATAAGGGAAATTACTTGTACTTACTGATTGAATTAAAGAAATTATAAATTAATGGCAATGAAAGTGGATGAAAAGTGGTGAACTATTCATATCTTTGTGGAGCAAGTGGTGGACTATTCCATATCTTTGTTTTACTCTTGCGATGCTCTAACCAATTAAGCTACCGTGACGCGGTTTCCCCTTGCACTTTCTTGAGTATTTATGTGTTACTACTAGAACTAACTTTGGAAGTATTAGCCAGTGCCACCACTCACAAATGTTGGCGGTGTATGTGGATCATCCTTTCTGCCGCAGGCGTCACGAGTGCGTGATTTTTCTGGGCGAAGGCAACTGTTCAATATACCTGCACATGCTACCTGAAGGCATCATTGTTGCCGGATTCGAGACCCTCGTTATGTACGAACGAGAAAAAAGGGGGTTATCCGAGGGGCTCGATTTTTATTAATCCTATCTTTAGACGCGAACAAAGACACCAAGGAAAACATAGAAGGAATTACTTCTACTTGCTAATTGAATTAAATAAATTATAAAAAAACTGGCAATGAAAGTGGCTGAAAAAACAACTTGCCGCAGGTGGGCAACGATCCCACGTCTTCGCATTACGCTAATGCGATGCATTACGCTTGCTATAGTGAGTTTGTTATAGAGTTGTTCGGAAAGGAATTCAAGCAGTGTTTTATTCCTGTGCAATTCAAGTAACACTATGTTATTAGATCTCATTAGTTAAGTTGGATAGTCGAAGGCTGAAATTTTGTTGTACATATACCAGACATCCTGATTTTGGATTCGTTCAAGACTTTTTTTATTTTTCGCTGAGTGTGGGGGTCGTTGGCAATACAGGCGTGCTCGAGCTCCGGTCGAAATAAGCAATACTAAGCTGGGAATTCAACTGTTAGTGGAGCTTTTTTTAGGTTTCTATTTCAGGAAACGCAGTGAACGAAAATCAGAGGTGCATATATTTGTAAAGTGAATGTTCCAGGATTGGTTGCTAGACAGAGTGACAACCAAATATTTGTAGTTTGTAAAGTCTCTTGATGAGGAAGAAGCTAATATGTATGTATAGGAGAGAGATGTTTTCTTTCGAGATATGAGACATGTAGGGTCATTCCCCTGTTGTTTGAACAAATGAATAGTTTTGTTCAGGTTGTCATTCAGGTCATTCGGGTCGGTAGTACAGCTGATTTCATTAAACAAAGCACAATCATCCGCAAATAGTCGTACTTGACTTGACAAGATCAACATTGTCATTGGCAAACAGCAGCACCAATAAAGCTCCTAGCGCACTTTCTTGCGGTAAAATGATGGGACTGCAAAATGAACCATTCGTACTTCCGACGTAATCGGTGATTCAGTCAGTATACCGACATTCATACTATACAATACCACTGAAACGCTCGGTATCTCTTGCGTAGTGCACGTGAAAAACTTACTTTTGCAGGAACTGAAGTAACTCAGGCGATGTTTTGCGGAACTGACGTTACGTCAAGTTATGTTTTTTGTTTATGTGTGGTCTTTTTCTGAACAGGTGGGTGTCCTTTTTTTTTGTGCATGTGCATGTGCGTGTGTTTCACAGAGAGTTAGGGAGCTTCTTTTTTGATTAGGCGTTATATCGACTAGGACACTAAAGTGCACTAAATGTCATTACAATAATTTTTATTTGCACTGAACGAGACGAAGAGAACCCCAAGCACCTAATTTTATTAATCACAGCCATATGAAGGAAACCGATCATGAAGCCGCTACACATTTCAAAAGTTAAATTTTACTTCCATTGGTGTCTCATTGTTCTTGCTGCTATAAGGTTGCATTTGCTATATGCGCCAAGAACTTAATACAACGAATACTTTTTGTAAATTCTCCTTTTTTTTTAAATTGACATTTCGTACATTCAGAGTATTTCGTGTCGTAGACGCACCGCTGTTCAGTGTATCAACATAGTACTGGTCCATGTGTTAGCATGTGTTAGGTAACTATAAAATACCGTACATTTCTATAGTTTTCGAAAATACGGCAACTTCAATAGTATAATTCCACAGAATACTTAGTTGTTCTAACCAGCCTTGCAGTAAATAATGCTTCCAGGCCAGAACACGTCTAAGCAGTCACTGATATGGCTAGCGGTGAGTAGTGTATGCAAGCTTGTTCAGCGGCTAAAATGATTTGCACAGTTTCAAGCATTTCCGCCTCCCGATTCAAGCTTTTTAGTGGTAAACCATCTAATCGAACCCTTCGTTTGCTCACAGGGCCATATTGAGAACGATCGGTTTTTCGCCCGCTTTTAGAGTCTGGTAACAAAGCTCGATAATACATGAAAAACGGTCAGAGAACTACAGAGAGATATGCTTCCTTATATCTGTGGGTAACGAGATGAACGGGTAACACTTTTATTTCACACGCATATGCTTCTCTTGTTTACAGTCGCTGCCGCGAAACAGCATCTTCTGTTCTTTCTAAAAGCTTAATAGTTTCTTACTTGGCCAATTTGCCAAACTGCAAATTTTTGTAAGTTTGCTTTTGAGTCGAGCGCCATCGCTTTTAGTTTCACATGTTTTCAGCAAACACGCTAACCGCAGAGCCTCGCCCATATTTCCACGCTTTTCAACATGTCTTGTCCTTGCACGACATTGTGCGCTCAGTGTGGTGCCTACAGCATCGACTGCGATAGGTAGGGTAGACGGTAACTATACAACAAAGATATATAAGTGAAGCCTGCGCACTGGAACCCTTCAAGCCTAATGAATCATTGTGGCATTGTCGAGGCGGCTGTCGTGTTGCCTGGCCCTTTGTTTCCTCCGTCCGCACCGTTCCGCGATGGGCATCCACGCCAACAATATATATAGAAGCGCAAGAGCCCGGATGAAGTTGCTTTGTAGCTTTTTGAGTGCATCTCAACCTTTCCTAACGATTCTGTTGCTCACTCGCACATTTTGTTGCCTAATGCTGGTAACACGGGATTGCTTACACTATACGTTCTGCTGCGGCTACAAGTTACTTTGTGACACTATAAGCGTGACCCCGCGCATATTGTCGGTTCTACTCTGGCAGCGTTTATCACGAAACGTAATGCTGTTTACTGTCATTGCGACTTACTTTCATCATTCCGAAAGTCTCACGCTCAGATCATTATTTTGAGATTTTCTGCTGCAGTTTCTAAAGCTCTCTTTGTCTCTTATGTTTATTCTTATAATGCGTGCGCGCGCGCGCGGGGGAAGTCAGCGCTTTGCGGCAAGCCGCAATACGCTAGCGTTGGTTGTTGCAGCATGCTCGTGAAAACGATCGCATGTCAGTACCGACTTAGGTTCGTGATAGGTGATCAAAGTCAAAATCAAGATCTCACATGGACGGTGTTGAAAATCGTTCTTGCCTTGCGAAGATTTTATTTATGGAATGGACGATCCTACATTTAAGTTTAGCTACGTCTGCATAGAATTCTCCTACATTTTGCGGTTATGGTAAGCTAGAGTTGGCACAAATTTGGGTCTCGAATCCTGTCAAGAAAATAGCGAATTGTGTCCCTTGAAAGCAGAGATCAAAATCACAAAATTAAACGCATTACATGGATTACAAGTTCCGCTTTACAGACCACCCATAACCTTTCATAATACCAAGGGACCTATAGCTTCAGCAACCCGCCTTTCGTTCCTTCTGTTCCACCTCTGCCTCTATAGCTTCAGCAACTTCCTGCCCTGCTTGTTTTCAATTTTCTTCTTTGTTGTGCACAGTTAAGTTAAGTTGCACACGTATTCACGTTCTGCGCTTCTGCGACATGCCCATATTGGCAACTACACGTTTTAACTCTATTTATAGTAGGGTAAAGTTGCTATTCAATTCTGCCAAGTTCATGTTTCGTGTGCAGCAACTTTCCTTAAGTGTTTCCAGGGGTCATTCAAAAGAAGTGCATGAAATTGGCTATTGGAGCGAACGGTCAGCCGCACATAGCTCCGTTTAGACAGTGCATAGAATTACACTTAGCTGAGCAGACACACTTGGCGTTCAAGTGTTTCTTTTTTTTCTTGCTTCATAAGAGCCGGAGCTCTGATAAATTACACAGCCAGCAGTCGCCAAAAATAGGCGCATATCCAGAAGTTTCAATATGTAACGTCAACCAAAGTGATCTCCTTATAGGACCACTGAGCATTATGGGAACGTTCCTTGCGATTGCCAAGCGACGTGCAGTTATGTGCACCAGTTCTTTTATCTCTCTTCAATACTCTAGTGTTTACTCTACAATCGAGCTATTGGTTACATTTTCCAACAATTTTAATATAACCCTCATAATGAGAAAGGCAAAAAAGGGTACTTGAGTTGGAGGACAGCATGTGTCGCTGCTCAAAAATACTGAGAACGTTGCGAGGTGCCAGGTGCTCCGAACTTTCAGGGCAGCCCTTCTTTCTGCAGACTAGCCACTCATCGATCGCCAGCCAACTGTATAGAGAAGCTCTAGTTGGAAAAACAAATGGCCGTAGAATATATCAGGGCACTTCACAAGTACGAAACATTTTTTTGGCAATCTGGAGCCAGGTGGGGCCTATTTTGTTGATCTTGCATACAAAGCAGCATCAAAATTCATGCCCACAGTGGCATTTCCATTTCTCTAGGAATTTGCGGAGCTTAGACGTGAAAACTGGAGCATGTTTTGTTGAGCGAGTGCGTAAACTCGAGCAAAGTCAATATTTGCGACTATAGAAGCGAGCTTAAGCGCGGAACCTTAGGAGTTTCGCTTGAGAGGAACGTAACCAAGTATTTCTGAAAAGAAGTGAAATGAAAGAGCAGGTATGGTAAACACTGTGCCCCGGAAAGGAAATTGTGTTGACGAAACTGTACAACGATCGCTTTATGTGTGCTAGTAAGGCCACTTCGAGAGCGCCTACACATGCACTGCACGTCGCTTATATAAACTCTCGTCGTCGGTACAT
Organism: Dermacentor albipictus; assembly: GCF_038994185.2. Taxonomy (NCBI): domain Eukaryota; kingdom Metazoa; phylum Arthropoda; class Arachnida; order Ixodida; family Ixodidae; genus Dermacentor; species Dermacentor albipictus. The sequence goes on from NC_091824.1 coordinate 145,947,733, forward strand.
TTCGCACGAACATGAGACTATACCCCAACATTTCCGCAAATGGATTTTCAGGATCTTGGAACAGCAACAAGCGAATTTTTACACAGGGTGTTCCAGCTAACTTTAGTCAACCATTAAAATGTTCCGAAGCACTCCAGTATGGCGCGAAAAAAAGTATGTTGCGGGCTGTTGCATCTAGCAGGTCACCGAGTAGGTTTGTATTCCGCTTAAGTGCACAATTAGTCAAGATGAATATACCAACTTCGCAAGTAATAATACTTTCGGGCAATACTTTAAACGAAAAAGTTGTATTCTAGGAGTCACATTTATCATCAATGACAGCTGGGGAATTGGTAGCCCTGCGTTCGGCTCTTCATTTGATTCAGGAGGAAGGTCTTCCATGCATGGTCAATCTTATGGGACTGCAAGGCAGCCCTATGGAGTGTACCCTCGGTACTGCGCCATGGAACACATGAGCAGCTCGTCACAGGGATCAGAGAAGTCCACCATCACGCAGTTGACGAAGGACACAACATAATATATCAGTGGTTGCCTAGTCACTCTGGCATACATGGCAATGATCAAGAGGGCGCAGCGGCCTGTTCTGCCCATGACGGCGTCAACAGCATAGCCACTCCTGTTTCGAGAGCCGACGGAGCGAAAAAACTTCCCGTACTTGTACGTTAATTAAAATTAGCTCAATGGAATTCATCCGAATTCACAAGCGCATGCCTTCATACCCTGGACCCTAATTTACAGCTCCGCATTCCACCCTGACCTTCTTCGACGTAACTGCACCCTTCAAGTCCGTCTATGGCTTGGAGTAGTAGTTTCAAATGCGTAATCCTTTCTTATCGGAATGCCCAACAGCCAACTTTATGACTTGTGTGGGCGCAACGAAACAGTATCACGCCTTCTTTATGAGTGCCATCGTTTCAAACCACAAAGAGCAGCCCTCTCAGCCAACCTATATCAATGAGACAAGCGTCCACTAACGGAAGACAACATCCTTGGAAATTGGCCTACACGAATATCAACGCAATCCGCTAGGAAAGCGCTGCTGCGTTACTTAAAAGACACGGTATTAGATGACAAATTCTGACTGCGGAATGTGCAAAGTATGATTAGACGGTGACATTGCGTAAAACTAGGAATGATCTTCACCAGACTTGAATGCTACCTTGAACGCTATGAGGTTTACCCATACGCCATGGCTGAATTTCTACGTCACCGATGCTCCATTAACAACGTAATTGATTTGGTTACGTACGTTCAACATCAAAAGGCGTGTAAGCAATTATCTGTCGGCATGTTCCTCGACATCAAAGGAGCATATGACAATGTTCTGCATGAGACTATATTAGAGGCTCTGGAATTGGTTGGCATCAGCGGTCGACTCTATCGTTGGACACGCAGTTATTTGCATATGCTGTCTCCCTTTCTAGATACCGAAGACGGCCAAACTTCTCAACATTGTACACACCGTGGAGTACCGCAGGGCGGTGTGTTGAGTTCAGCACTCTTCAACCTGGTGCTTATTGGTCTCAGGGAGTGTCTACAAAATAGAGTGAAATTGTCAATCTATGCCGTTGATATCTGCGTCTGGGCATCTGGCGTGAGACGTTCGCAAGTGGGTGCAAAGCTGTAGAAATCTATGTTGGCATCAACGTAACTTAGGGAACAAGGCCTCAGAATTTTTTCAGATAAATGTGCATTGGTGGAGTTTAGCCTGAAACCAATGACTTTGTACGCCATATCCATCGATGGACAAATTATCTCATATAAGGACGTACCGGCTTCTAGGGGTAATCATGGACCGCGACCTCTGTTGGAGTCCCCATGTGGCCTACCAAAAGACGCGCCTGACAGCCATCTCTCATCTTTTCAAGTTTCTTGGAGGAAAGGCCTGGGGTACTTCAGTACACGTGATGATGCAACTGTACCAGCCGCTGTTTCTCGGGTACCTGAGGTACAGCTTGGCAGTGCTGACCAATACCTGCAGAACTAACATTGGTACACTCGAAAGTGCTCAGGCCCAGACGCTTAGGGTTTGCCTAGGGCTTCCACGATGTACATCAACAGTCGAAATCATTGCAATTGCGCATGACTACCCAGCCAAGCATATCCTATTGACCGCAAGTAAAGTCCCCTTCTTTATTTGCGGTCAGTATGATATGCCGTAAACACCAACTAGGTCAAACTGAAGTTCTTCTGTACTCAGCCAAGATTCACTTTGTTATGGAAGATTTAGAGAGCACGTCAGGCAACTTGCTCGCGCCCCGCTCCACTGTCTCGCCTCACTGCCAGAAGACCGACCACGTGCCTCTTTTTGTCAGACGATCCTGTCTTATTGTCTATACCTGCCATCCAATGACACAGCTGCAGCGAGAGTTTTGCTTCCCCCTTGGCGCTTGGCGCAGTCACAAGTTAGACTGACAACCCGGGATTCAAACGAAGACAGAACTATCATAACCAGCTCTAAAACAACTTTCGTTGCTATTGCTGTACGAACGATGCAACGATTACACCTATATATGCATTGATAGTTCAACCACCATGGATGGATCCGCAGGATCAGTAATGCTTTCTGCGAAAGTCACCACCTTCAAGTTCAAAGCATCGCATGAGACTACATTGACAGCCGCGGAGCTTGGTGCTCTTCGTAGCGTATTACGCATAATTAGACGAGAACCACCTCAAAAGTGCAGCATCTTCATTGACTCTAACGCCCCTCTACATTGCTTGGTTTCCGCCTTACGTCACAGACCCTACGAACAATTAGTGCTACAAATCTGAGAGCTCCTTCGTTGCCTCGTCGAGCAAGGACACGACGTCACATTTCAGTGGCTCCCTAGCCACTGTGGCATAGTGGGTAATGACCAGGCTGAAGCTGCTAGATCTGCTCATGTAGACGGCGTTCAGGAGTCGATCCTGCTGTCAAGAACAGATGCATCAGCGCATCTTCGAGTGCTTGCATATCATGCCTTACAATCGTTGTGGAACACACCTTGTTTCCAGTACTCACATCTACATCAACTGGACTCCTGTCTGCAACTTCAGCCTCCACCTGGACTATCTCGACCCGAGACAAAGGTACTTTACCGATCGTGGCTTGGCGTCGCAAGTCGTTTGCTTTCCGTATTGGATGGGAGGATAGTGCTGCGTGTGACCACTGCGGAGACGAGGAAACTATCGAGCACGTTCTTTGTCATTGTCCCCGATACAGAGCACACAGAGAGCCACTCACGACCGCGCTGAAGCGTCTTGACGAGCGGTCGTTGTCGGAGCAGACAGTCCTGTAACGCCGACCTATACGTAGTCATACCACAGGACAGTGAAGGCATTCCTGAAAGCTTTACGTTTGAGTGGCCTATTGGAGAGAAAGTAGTTCTCATGGGCGTTCACGACCTTTCCTACATTTCCGTTAGTTGGATTTTTCTCTCCGCTGTTTCTTTCGTCTATCATTTCCCCTTACCCTTCCCCCAGCATAGGGTAGCAAACCAGAATCACGTCTGGTTAGCCTTCCTGCCTTTCCCGTCCGGTTTATCTCTCTCTCTATATGGTGAAATGCATGCGGGGAGCGCAAAGTGCTTCGCATTGATATCAGTAGCTCTTACCACGAATGATGTGGTTTGGGCGCTTGTTTTTCGCTTGTTCTTCATTGAAACAAATGTGTTGCTGTGTGTTGTAAGCATGATACCAAAGGGTGTATGCCCTTTTCGCTTCAGTCACTGTAGGTTCGTTTTTTTTTTTAATCGTTAAAGGTATCCATTTTGCTGAGGTTGCACCGCGAAAATTCCTGACCTTCTAGATGCTCAGAGCTTCGCTGTACAGTATAAACTAAATCAATTTACTGGAGTTCCGCAATGTGGAAATAACGGAAATAAAAACTTTTAACCCACAGAAACAACGCTGTGTCCGAAGCGTTGCAACTCAGCGACTTCCTTAAGAGCAAAATAATCTCTCCACCTTCGGACAGCAATATTCACTTAGGTGCTGACGTGCCACAGCCTATTAAGCACTATGCTAACTACGAAGAGTTTTTGCTGGCTACTTCGGTCTAGTAAGCGTGAACCTCTGAAGAATGAAGAAAGGAATACATAAACGCGGCAAAAGGTGTTTAAAGCGAGAGATATATAAAAATGCAGAATCTATTAGCTAGCGCTGGGAGCAGTTTTTCCCAAGATGACTTTTCTTTTAATTGACAAAACGAAGGAAAATAGGTTTGAAACGTTCTTAAAAAAAACTTACAAACCTTAAGTGAGGTGGTAGAATCTCGACTACGTCATTGTTGTACCTTTCCTTTATTAAGTCACAACCGCTATTTCCACGGTGCTTCATACTTTTTACGCCTCATTAAAACGATGTGCGATTACGTACGCTCCATCACTTTCATGCTTAACACCAAAAAGGAAGATTCCAGGTGTATAAGAGCCGCTTAGGAAAATATTCTACCATAACAAAAGAAAATGGCCTGGCCATTGTCGGGATGGATGTGCGTACGACCTTTCGTTTTTGCTTCTTTAAGGTTCAGAATTTTTTCTTTTTCTTTTGCATGATTAGGAGCGAGAAAAAGAGGGTACCTGCCTGACCTCACAACGATCACAGCGTTGAAAATAGAAATAAACTTTATTCCTCTGCAAGGAGTTGAACTCGGTACTTTTACATCATAAGCGAGCAATTATCCTCGGCACTACGCTATCGGGCTTTCTGTATTGCTGCGGTCACAATTTCCTATTACACATAAATGAGTCGCAAAAGAATATCGCTCTTAGCATAAGCTCACCACAGAAGACTAGTATTTCAAGCATACTACAACATCTCAGACTGAATCGAATGTAACGCTATTTGCCAGAACTGCACAAGCACTAGCCGACACATATCTCATCGATTGCCTGGAAAGAAACTTGAAAGCACAACGTGTGCCTCTTGCAACATGGAAAACTACAATTATTTCCCGTAAAAGACTGGTAACAGGCAACTGATCAAGAGGTGCTGCCAGTGTGGTTAAACATATTTATGCTTATTTATGTGGTTTCTTTATCTTGCACAACATTTTATGCGATCACATGATCAAGCTCATACCCAGCTAGAGTGACCAGTGGCGTGTCTACCCATGTAAGTTTAAAATAAAGCTAACCGCTGCGCGCTATGAGCATTACATTAAACTAAAGCGCCAAACGAAGAATTATAAATTGGATTTTACTTTTTGCCCCGAACCTGTGCGGCAGGCTACGACCAGGTTAGAAAAAAGATAATAACAAATCAAGGTCACAGCGTCCATGCATGCAAGCTGATACATTGGTGTCCATATTCCTGCTGCGCTTCTGGTTATATGGATGACTACGAGGGAAATGCTTAACGGGACCTTTCATTGAGGGTACATGATCTAAGGACACATGGCACACATATGACACACGATACGTATCCACCGCTGCACCACAATCTCCGCACATGGTGCAGGCCTGGAATGATTAGGCGACAGATGAGCCTACACCGCGAATCCTGCGTAGTTTCACCTCTTGTACGCCGGCGTATTCGAACTACAGCATAAAGTGACTTTATTACTTGTTGCTTGGCACTATTCTTTTTCACCAGAGAGCACCATTTCCGCCAGACAGGCAGGGCTTTCACAGGATAAATTGTATACTATATTGTGCATGGAAGTAATACCTCTACCAAAAGGTTGTTTGCTTGCACATATTGCACTCCATGCCGACCACCCTCCGTCATTATGTCCGCTCAGCGAACAGGGCCTGACTTGACTGCGACGTGCCGGGGAGGCCAGGCCTGGGCTTTGCAAGCCTCACTACCATGCCAATGGCACCCTAATTGCTTTTACGGCAATAAACTACGCAGAACAGAAAGCCAGACTCACGCGTGTGATGAGGCTGAAATGCTCAAAGCAGTTCCAAACACTTGGACTGCCACAGTAGATTTTAATTGTGCTCATTTCACAAGGAAGGATAGTATTATTAAAAATAGGTATAGACGTGCGCAAAAGCGCAGAAGTGAATTGGGATGGGTAGGCCACGTATTTTGTACTTACACATGCACAATCACCATGCTTATTAACAAAAAGCGAAAGCCGAAAGTCACAAATGAGAGCAACATACTTTGAGCAGACACGAAGTCGTGACCAACAAAATGAAAAGCTATTTGGAACTAAGCATTTACGACTTCCACAAAATTTGAGCTCTTATATGTTCCTTCTGAAGGCAGGGGAACGAAAGGAAATATAACTTCTTTTGGATTTGATAACGCTACGTTCATGATCGAGTTCACCCGCGCCTGCAGCGTGGCCGCGTTTTAGTTCTCCAAGCTCCTTTGGCTGAAACTTTCGACGCAACAGTATTCTGTGAAAGCACCTCTCTGAAGTGTTGGAGCCGCTACACTATATTACACTCTTTGTTCTCTAGAAGTGGACTTTTCTACAATAGCTTTCTGGGCGCTGCTGTGGGGACCCTAGGAAAAATAGTGTTCTCGCCACGGTACATGCGTTATTAATGTAGTGCGGCCAGAGCGTAATTAATAAATAACGACAGCTTGACAGTTTCAAAGGGGAGAGTGTTATTATTTATCTCTCTGCACAAAAAAAAACAAGGGCTATATCAGTACGTAATATCAAAAGTACAAATGGAGCATGGAAGTGCCATATTATGGCTGGTTCGCACATTCATTTTTTAATGCTGAGTGATATTTGCATGATAAAATTTTGATAATCTCAAAAGGGCGAATGAAAAAATAGCGTCGTTTCCTGGGGAAATATTTGACGCATATTTAAAAAGAAATACAGTTTATTTAGCATGGTACTATGCGTATCGCCACGTTACAAATGATTAAACCTTTGTCTGAACTGAATTAATTAATTTTACCGCAATATCTGGGTATTCGCTCGCGTATTTGTATCTCAGTGGTTGCTGAAGTGCTCAGAGAAGAGGTTTATTCTTACAGGCAAGACACCGCATTGCAGAATCGTTTTAAGCAAGGGTATGGTTAGCGAGTGCATAATTTCTCATCCGAGTGAAGGGTCATTCTGCTTTAATTTCGTTACTCTCAACTCTAATAAGCGTCACGCAGGCCGTTGGTGCATATATATATATATATATATATATATATATATATATATATATATATATATATATATATGTATATATAGGTCGAATTCTGACGACTACATATTTATGTATTCCTTCGTAACATTGCCGCCGTTGGCGCGTTACGCATGTGATGCTCTACCAATTGAGCTAAGGTTCATGACATATTCTTCAGTTATGTATTTGTGTTCGTACAGACCTAGCCCTGGTAGTGTTGTAAACGCCATTCAGCATCACAGTGGTGAATTTGCCACAACCTTTCAACTGCAGGCGATGTAGCACGTAAAAGCAAGTGCGGGCAAACCCTTGATGCCGCCAGATGGCATCAATCCTGCTAGAGTTGACACCCTCGCTCTGCAATCAATAAGAAGAAGAATAGCCCAGGTGCTCAATTCCTTGTTAATCACAACCACATGAAGCCAACAGACTCGTACTATACATCTCTTGCATGCTATACAATTAGCAAAAATATTATACCGTGCCTGTTTGCTTTGAAATAAAATTTTGAAAATAAGTGCAATATTCCAAGAGGCTGCGGCATCTGGGCAGAATACCCACGCATTCCGACCCCCCTATATATGAGCCACTGGTCACGATGCTATTTGGGAAGTGCCTTACGCCTTAGAAAACGTAAATCCGCGTACACCTAGGCACTTAATGAGTTGTGAATGCGATAGCAGTAATGTCAAGTGATATATATATATATAGCATATATATATATATATATATATATATATATATATATATATATATATATATATATATATATATATATATATATATATATATATGCTCGCCCCGCGCGCGCGCGTAACGCGACTGCCTCGCCGGCGACCACCCGCGTCGCAGCCAACGTGAACGTGGGAGCCGTTTCGCTGCTATAGACGCCGGTTCTTTTGTTCAATGGTCTATTTGATGCTTTTGCATCAAAACAAGCATAGCGGATAATGAACGAAAAAAGGTGGTTGTGCTTGGTGGTGCCGGATGCCGAAGACTGAAGGGTAACCTACTCAGTGCTTCAGGGGTTGGTCAGAGCTTCGCACAAGAAAAAACGCTTAGCCATGAGATCAGACGTATGCGAAATATTTTGCAACGCTCATTTATAACAGTTTTGTTTAAGCTAACCAACAGGGGTAGCGCATGCACCGGCTCTAGCTGGGTTCGTACAGCACGTGGGCTCAGGAGGCGACTTGAGCAAAGAGTTTTGCCCAAGAGCAGCTTTGCAGCTCTTGATCAAAGCTCTTTGCCAGGCTAAGGCTTGTTGGGTGGTGCTCGGTCAAGCTGGAATAAAGTAGGTCTTTTTCTGCGTTCATCTTTTATGGCTGTGTAACACTGCGGAAATATTATTTTGTCATATTTATTTATTTATTTATTTATTTATTTATTTATTTATTTATTTATTTATTTGTTCATTTATACTAAGAACTGGCTGATCGATCAGAACGCCAGTCTCGAAGGAAGAAACCGGTGCGACCTCGTTGAATATTGATAACCATGCAATCAACATTCTGCATTGTTCTTAAAGCCGACTAGCTTGCCATAGCTTGCGTTTGAGTAGTTGACTGCCATTTAGTCATTATGATGCGCCCCTCTCCACCACGCTGCCTCATTACGGGTTAAAGCTGTCATTTGCCGGTTTGTTAATTAACACTTGCAAGCTGAACACACTTGCAAACCATGATGAATGCCATGTTTTTTCGATTGCACGCACAGTAACCGGAACCTAAGGAAAGCTTCAGTGCTTAGCAAACAATGAATGACCTACCTCTTCGTACTGCTCATGACTCATGGAGAGAGTTGAAGGCAACACAGCGTTGCAGACATGTAATTGCAGGATCAAGAGATACAACATTAAGCAGTGGCTGCAGGGTAGTTTCGATTTGTTGCGTGAGCGGTTGCTCTTCACTTAACAATTAGTCTGCGTTCGCCGACCGCTAATGTCATCTGCGCGGCACATGAACAAATGACTGGAACACGCACTTGAGGCAAGTTGTTGCGTGACAGGTACCATAAGTAAGTCAAGTAATGCCGTGTCGAACATGAGTGGTGGGCATTTCCCAATTGCAACTGCTTCCGGACTAGAATATAAAGCTGTAATGGCAACTGCTTCCGGGTGCTAGAATGAAAAGAATATGATTGCACGTCGTTGACAGCTTCGTCGCCTTTCCTCCGTTCTGTTATGCAACAATAAGTGCTCAATGACGTAGCTGGGATATGCAGTATTATTGGGGGACGAAATATTGATCGTCAAACTTTGTCAATGGTACTGCTATGGTACGATCAAGTCTACAAGTGTGGTTTATGTTGATTTGTTAAAATTGTTGCTGCGACGAGGACAACGAAGTTACTATAGTGGGAGAAAATGAAAAAAAAAGTTCTATTACGAAAGCTTGGGCTCGACTTGAACAGCGCACATCCTTCAATATACATGACGTCTCACAGCACATTCATAAGCAAAATAGCAATGTAGCTTTACCTAGTAAGCCAAGAAATAAAAGAGGAAAGTGAAGTTGACTCCTATACAATTAAATACAGATGCTCTAAGCAATCATTTTTGTGTGAGATCATGCTGATTTAGCTAAGCAGTCATCTATACAGAACCTGGCGGCTGAAAGTCAGTAAAAGCAGCATCATATTAACTAAACTTAGAATTAGTTTATCACACATTTGTGTAAAAGTGTCGTTTGTTTTAGCCGAAGGGAACGCAATGAAAGCGAAAGAAAACTCTAGCGTTGCGCTGGAGGCGTCTCATGAACGCCGGCATGATGAAAAACGCCTCCAGTGGCATCGCAGGCGTCTCCCTTCAATGATACACGAGGGCAGACCGAAAGAAACCATCAGGGCTTCACAGCGCCCAAAGAAAGAGTGTAAAATAATAATCTTGAGGTTTACGGTGCGTTCATCTCAGACCACGGCGTGGTACGTACACAGCTCCTCAGCAAGGACGCCTACAGCGTGAGCGCACAATGCTCATGCCAGCTGTGGAACCCAGAACGTCGTCCAGGCTCCGACAGAGCCGATTGTGTGGTGCGTACACATTGGCTTCGTCCTTTTTACAAAACTCAAATCCTCCGTGCATGGGTTGCGCATGCGCCATTATTAGCAGGGCATCACAACGACGCCGACACCGGTGGCCCATGTGGCGACGGCCCGAATGCGGCTCCAGTGCGTGTTTGCAACGAACAGTTTGCAATAAAATGAAGGCCAGAGTATAACGGCGTCACTCCGGGGAAGGACGGAACGTGACCAAAGACGAAAACCCGGACAACAATAGATTTATGAACGTTATCGTTTCGTTTTGTTCGCAGTGTGGCTAGAAAGCGGCACAACAATCGATTAAGGACATCTTATGACGTGGATGATACGCCTATAGCTTATACAGGTGGCAAATTGCCATCTTTTCGCTTGAAAGCTTCCGCCATACTTTGCATGTGAAACAACTCTATATAGAGGCATTCTTCTATTGCGCAATAAGGCTTGCCTGATCCCACCTAATTTGTTGGCCTGACGAAACACAATGTTCAGCAAGTAAGCTGCCTAATACTTGTTCCTTCTTACCGACTTCTTGGTTCTGCTTGAGCCGCCTCTCGAAGTTACGGCTTTCGCCAGTGTAAGCATTCGAACAATGCACGTATGTAATGGCATACTCTACACCAAGAAATCTCACATTCTGTAGTTTAGTGTTCGCAATCAGGAGTTCATGTCGAAGCTTTCAACTTGGCGCATGTGCAATCGGCAGATTAATACGGGTGGAGAACGCGTGTTATGACTTCAGTTACGCTTGGGACGCAATCAATGGAGGCCTTCTTCATCTTTTATCATGTTTATGGAAAATAAAGTGATTAGAAATCAGGTTATGAAGGTATTTATTTACAACAGCGCAAAATTGGTATTTGTATTGTGTAACACGGCTTAATCAGCAGATGTGACGAAACACCTGTAATTATGTAATCTGTTACGTCACATTGTTGCCTTTATATGTAACTCGCTAAAGCACAATAGACATGTTGTTCACCCAACTCATTTCCTGGCTACATACTGCAATTTAAGCAATAACAAGGTGCGAGAAAATGTTATCGCCCTTATCAACTTTTAATACACTTTGAATAAATCTATGAAATTTGATCGCTGAAACATAGCATAGGAACAGTAATCTCCTATCTTGGTCACGTTACCCATATTGCATGAAAAAGAAGCACCTGGTTCACTATTTACAGCTGCCAACATCTCTTGATAGTCTGCAAATTTGGAAATTTGTACAATGTCATCACGGCAGCAAGTTAGCTTTACTTAATGCACCTAGAGGTCAGGCATCAAACAAAGATTTCGAATGACTCGCGCTTGGTCTCATAGAAGAGGCGGTATTGCTACCCTTGCACTTGACCCTCATCAGTCAAACGCCATATTAAGCAATATCGTACCAAATATCGTGCCAAGAACTTGTTCCTGACAAGTACGTAACCTTCTTCGGCTGAATAAAACAGTCATAGCTGTTTCATTTAGTTCAATAATAATAACTGTCTTATCAGTAACACGATAAGCTTAAGAAATCATTAAATCAGCTTCCGCACCAGCCACACAGCTTGTAAATACTTTTTCAATAACTATTATCTATAATTCCTCAATAATGAACCACTCTGTGTATACTATACGGCAATGCCAGTCGTTGTCTTTGGCCCACGCACAAAGAATGAGCCCTTACTTTCACTGTTAGGGTTATAGTGTCACCATCCGGGTGACCATTCCAAGATAATGGTGTTGCTTTACGACCAGCGGGCGCCGCACGTCGAGGTGGCACAAGGGCTCCCGGCTCCTATCTGTCGCCAATGGCCATTACGATTCCTTCGGCAGTTACTGCCTGCGCGCTAGCTAGCATCACTATCAGTCATATATAATTGCATTAATATAAAGATTACATGTGTTAACTTGACCATTTATGCGTATATGTTGCAGATGTATTTATCAATTGAGCCGGAATGCCCTCACAATTGATTTCTTTTTTTTTTGCCACACCAAAGCTTTTGTTTATTTTTCCTTTCTTGTTACAACCTTGACGCGGTGACGGCGATGTCACTATCCTTTTTGTTTGTTATTTCTAACTTTACCAATCACCTATTGGACTATTATAAGGACTACATATGTTCTGTATTTTCCTTTCTTTATGACTTTGACGCAGCCATGGCAACGTAAGCAGTTCTTCTTACGCTATCTATCATCTGCTATTACATTCTTATAATGATTACATGCGTTAACTTGACCAATTATGCATTTATTTTGCAGATATGGGGCATCACAGGAAGGACAGATTTTACGGAGGTACTCAGCAAAGAATGCTTATGCATTAATATGGAAAACATCATTCATGGGTTTTGCGCTTACTTATCAGAAACTTAGGCGTGCGGGAACTACTGAAAAGATCATCGTCTGCATCTGAAAGAATACTTGTCTCTTACAAAGTAGGCAGACCAGCCCGGGGTCTCATAGACCTACGGTTGCTCGGCCTCTTGACTCGCATGCCTGTCAACCAACTTGTCCGGTAACGAGGGGCGCTATAAAATAAAACTATTTCAAACTTTTCTACTGCAATTCTGCAATCAGCCCGCCGCGATTGGTCAAAAGCTTTTTTGGACCACCCCCACTTAACCTGTCTGTCACGCGACGTCACGAAAACCGCGATAGCTCCCCATCTGATGCGACATGTACACACTAATTATGCATAACTTGACCGAACAAAACAAATAGAGTTATTTCTGATTCGACACCACTTTGATATTAGCCCCGGGCTATTGGTCAAAAGTTTTCGAGCTGCACCCACTTCACCTGCCTCTCACGCGACGTCACAAAACCGCAAGAACTTCCACTTCAAAGGGACGCGTACGCGTTAAAGATGCATTAATATGCCAAACAAAAGTGAATTTTCTTCTGAATAGCCGCAGGCTGCCCTGTTCCGAAAGGAATAAAAGATGGCTGCCGCTGATCACTCAGGCATTGGCTACTCTCACCTACCAGAGAGCATGGGTTTATTTGCGTGTAATAAAACTTTTTGCGCGGCTGTGTAACGTTTTCGAGTACTTTCGGCACGTTTACGACCTCGTTCTGCCAACTCTTCTTTGCTGAGGATCCGTTTTAGCGTCATTCTTAAGCTTCCGTTGTATGCTGCCTCGATTGTCGACGAGCCACTGCAAGATATGTAAGGGAAAGCGGACCAATCGCAGACGCCGGTACCACCCTCATCATCCAGTTATCAATATTCAGTGCGGTGGCTCAGCCCCATCGAATCCCTCTCCACTTGTGCATGCTCCTCGCCTCTTGTGAGCAAATTAGATAAGACAAGCCACTCAGTGCAGGCAATTTTATTCGTTTTTCAAGCAAGCAAAAGTTGCCTCCTATGAATGAGGGGAGCATTTGATTGGTTTGTTCAGACAACACTCCGGGTTACCGCCCGATGCTTGCGTCGGTGATTACGCAAATTTGACGTCCGGAGATTGGAATAAAAACATATTGGAATAGTTTTACGTTATACTGCCCGAGATCAAAAGTGAACACAATAACATTGCAGCTAGAACCAAGGTTTTACTTGTGCCGATACTCACTTTTACCTGTTCCCTTCCGTTCTCTCTGCCTTAGCGTCGTAGCTTTCGCTCTTCTTTTGGGGCCAGTAGGCCCTCCACAGCCGGTGCTCCAATATCTTTCGGACTGCGCTGCACTCATAGCGTGACGGCAATTTCCTGCAATCAACCAACTTCACTTTACTATTTGTTTTTCCACTACGCGTTTGGCGTGCGATATGTTTGCAATTGCGCGCCAATGTTCAAAAGAACACCTTCTTTTTGTTATTATTCTTATAGTTCACTTTCTTCTGACGCCCAAGCTAAAGGAGCGTACACGGCATGTGGTATTCAACGGACTGTACGATTTTAATGAGCGTTCTCGTGCGTTATAGCACTTTCGCTACACATGACAAGGCGATGCTCCGTCGGATGTGATCGTTTTAGTAGGTAAACCTACAAAACTCACTTTTTATATAGTTTTATATTACGAGCATTGCACTTGTTTTTTCTTTTCTTTCTTTCTCGTGTGTGTGCATATGTTGCTATATAGAAGCTACGGTCTTTGATTTTTTTATAGTGACTTTGTTTCATAGTACCGTTATTCCTTCGTTGGGCTAATTGTAATCACCAGAATGAAAATGCACAATGAGACACGTAATGTAAGAGGGCGAATCGGAAAATCTTTGCCCCTATTTTTTTTAGCCAGAATGAAGCACATGCGGATAATTACAAATATACGTACAATTCTACCTATAGCTTACACTATTTTCCCACACAGTCCCGATACCGGTTCAGACAGTTGTGCCATCGTAGCACTAAACGTGAGATGCCCCTGTCGTCAGTCAACGACGCATTCGGCTTGCCCGAACGCTCATTGTCGTGCAAGTATTGACGGCCTTTTGTGAAATCACAACACCACCACCTCACAATTCTCAAAGCGAAACACCTTTCCCTAAACGTGGGCTGCATTTCGCTAAGGATTTCGATGAGCGTTCGTCACTTTCTCAATACAAAACGAATGATATTTCGTTACTTGCACGCCGTGGTCATGTGAAGCACAACCGCCACCTTCAACAACCGAAAGCAACGCCATGCCGCGGAGCTACCGGCACCTAAGGATGGGCCTGCGCAAGAAACATTCACCTCTAGGAACGGATATATTGACATCGCATTTGCAGCCGTAATTTGGCTACAAAAAATAGAGGAAAAGACGTTCTGGTTCGCCCTCGTACCTTGAGCAGCATTACGTCTACCTGTTAGAAAAAGTCCCTACACAACAATGAAATAGCTGGCTGTTCCTTTAAACAACAGACGCTATCTTGAGCAGCATTACGTCTATCTGTTAGAATAAGCCCCTACAACAATAAAACTGCCGACAGTTTCTTTAATAACAGAGGGTACCTTGAGCAGCATTATATCTATCTTCTAGAAAAACCACCCACAGAACAATGAAACTGCTGGCTGTTTCTTTAAACCACAGATCCTCATGAAGTAGTAAAGAACTTTTGACACACCACGGGAAAACCGAGCTACGTGTACTGTGCAATGATCGACAATGATCCATGGTGCCTTTAAATACAGTTTTCCAGTTTCTTGAAGCTTATTTGAAAAGCGTGTGAACCAAACAGACAATGAAGGCAGGGGAACTATAGGCGAAATTAACTGTAGTAATGCTGATACTTCAGGCCCGTTGGTTGAAATGCACGTTTGAACAGTAGCTCAAACCACGGACGCAGCACAGAGGAGAAGGAACACGAAGCACAGCGCAGAGCTCAAAACTTCCTTTTGGAAGCACATGAAGGATAAAAATACTAACATAAAATGCAGAAATAATAAGTAAACTGGAAATGAAAGTGGACGACGAGACAACCTGCTGCAAGCAGGAGCCGAACCCACATCATGGGCATTGCACGGGTGATGCTTTGCCATTAGGCTGCCTCAAGGGCCGTCATCGTCTACTTTTTTGAACATTCATATATGTGTACTAGGTTAGTTCTGGGAGTGTTAGCATGGGTCACCTATGCTCACGACGGTAGACATACAACATCCTTCAGACCAAAGCCTTCCCGTAGTACGTGAACTCAGGAGCAGGGCCACTAGTAAATAAGCCCTCGGGGCATCAAGGCTGGAAAAGTCCAGGCCTTCGCTCTGCAATGAGTGAGAAGGGTGACGGGGACTGCGAGCCTTGATTTTTTTTTTATTTACGACTATATGCAGTAAACGTACAATGCGACCATAGAAAGCATTAAAATTTTAAAAAGAGGCAATGACGATAAAATGAGTTTCTTAAATTGAAAGTAAACGCGGGATGTCAAGCAGTATCAGGATATCAATATGCGTTAGATACACAACGCACAGATGTAACATTCAGAATAACGACAAAAGATTTTAACTGGGCTGATCATGTAATACGCAAGACAGGTAACCAGTGGCCCATTAAAGTAAACGAATATATGCTAAGGAAAGCTTGACACACATGAAGCTGGCATAACATTCGTTGTGGTGAGGAGGTTGTAAAATTAGCTGACATAAGTTAAGTCTACATTCGCAAGAGTACGTGTAATAGTGGACCCGTGTAAGTAGCACCTACTTTTATTTGTATTTCACCTATTTAAATATGTATATTTAACAAAGTGCGAGCAAGTGGTGGTACAAACTCGATATGTAGAAGACGAAATTGTTTCTGTGTTAAGCAACCTGTGATAGCGCTTAATGAGGCATGAAGTTATCGAAGACAAAATAAAGGTGAAACAGTGGAAGTAGAAAGACGAAACCCAAGCATTTACGATTGAAAAAGAAAAGCATTTCCCATTTTATCTACTTAATCTTTGAAGTGTAGGATAACGAGCATTAGTGTTAGCGCACCAATTAAATAGGCGCCCCTTATCGGCAAAGAACTCGCTTGGGGTCCTGTTGTTGTGTCTATAAACAAAAAGAAGCTCGGAAAGCCCTGCACGCGATTTTTTCTTCTTTTTTTGAGCAGCGACATCAGTTCTTTGTGGATAACTTGTGTGAAGTAATTTTAATCGCAACTGTAGCAGAAAATAGGCTACAACAAAAGAGTTGTGTTAAGCGGTGATGAAAACTTGCTCATAAGTATGACAAAATGAAAAAAAAAATGAGGTACGAGGAAGTACCAGAAAAAGATGAATTTAGCAATGGCAAAAGACAACACACTGCAACCGTATAGGTGAACAAGAGTCGCGCCATTAGCTCTACGCGGTCACCAGGAAAGGTTGCTCCAAGGCTAGGACTGTAATAAGACGTATACCGAAGAGCAATTCACGACAGCTGGCTGCAAACAAATTAAAGTCTCTAGCGGCCGTGTGTCACCCCTATTTTGCGTTCCATCAGTCACAACAACCAGAAAGGCACCTCGCTGTATACTGTCATGCTCTCTACGATGGAGCCATTTAATACGACCGCTGCATGCCTGCATGCTCACAGAACTGAGCGACGAATTGCGGTGCGGCGCGACGAACACTGGCGCTCTCTCGATGATTGCACCCTTCGCACTTATCCTCAGTCATTCCGCACTTTTCAACCTCCCAACTTTCTTGACTAAGTTCCATGCGAGCTTCCAGAGTGATGGATTTCAAGCGGGCGGAGCTTTCTCCAAGTTTGATGGATCACAACATAAAGCAGCTTTTTTTTTCATTTCTTCTTCCGGAGATGTGGTTGCACAATGACCTCACCCAAGAGCCCTCTTCGTGAGCATGTAGTACTAGGTTTGGGCGTTTCTTTGCACGGAAGACGATTTATAGACGTCGCGACAATTATAATTCAGGCCCTGTTTTCGCCGTAGATCAGTCTTTCATTTGACTCTTAACACGTATTTTAGCCTGTTTTTTGTCCACTGCAGGCCTTCGTCCTGCAGTGATGATGATGATGCAGGCGATGATGATGTATACGATCACAACGGTGGCTATCTAAAATGCTTCGCAAGTTTTCTCTCGTCGCCGATCCTTATCTTTAAGTTCACTTCGTGTTGGTATTGAGAGCCAACAATAATCGCATCGTCACAGTACAGAGGCAATATTAGTAAACCATATACTGTAAACCAATTACACCGTCAAGAGCCCATCCTTTGATGCTCAATGACCTACTCTACAAGCTGGACTCAGCCTATTAGATAATAGAGCGCTCTCAGAGGAAAAGATCCTGGTACCATGGCCTGCGCATTATTGAATTCAAAAGGCCACAAAGGCCATTCTGTACTTCTTGAAGGCTACTGGACTGTGCGAACGCTTGTCACAGCGGACATCCCTCAGCAACTCACTCTTTTTTTTTCTTTCGTTCTCATCTCTTCTTCCCATTTCCCCTTCCCTAAATGTAGGGTAGCCAACCGGGCACTTGCTTGGTTAATCTCCCATCCTTTCCTTCTTCGTTTCTCTCTCTCTATGACCCTCACCCTTACACTCTTACAGGTGTAAGCGTTTTAGTTATAGACAGGAAGCCCTTTCAGGAGTTTAAACCAGTTTACAGTGTACAGAACAACATTTTTTTTTATTTGTGCCTAATACTGTGGTTCTGCGGCTGCAGTGATTCGCGGTGCGGAGAAATTCTTATCAAAATTCTTATCAGGTATTTAACGATAAGAAAAAAACATGGCGGCCACATTTGGTTTGGAGGAACAAGGAACAAGGAGGTTTGGAGGAAGCAAGGAACGCAAGAAGAGATCGACAAAGTGAGGACGTGTTTATGGCTAATAGATTTTGTCTTGCTGCAGAAAATAGCACTGCTTCCTCTTCCCAAGCACACACGCTCTCTCTCTTACTTGTTTAACAGGGAGAGGCGGGCTAGTTGATGGCCGATATCGAAATGTATTATGTAACCGCTGTAACGACAACGGACAATGGTGTGTTTCCTATTTCGTCCGTTGTCGTTTGCGCGGTTACATGATGCACTCTCTTACTTTCTCCCGTTCTTCCTCACTTGGCGCCAGTATCCCCTGGAACTTCGTGATAATATCGTGTCCCATTCCAAATTGCTTCGTTGCTGCAAGCAACGCGATGTTCGCAATTAAACATGTTGACTCTTCGCAACGAGGTGATACTGGAAGGTCCGCCACTCTGAAGGTCCTTCATAGCTGAATTTGCCTTTGAGAGCATCCTGGGAACAACCATTCCATGCAACTCATTCATATTGCTTTTCTTATAAATGGCAACTTCTCGCTCTGTGAAAAAGCTGACAACGAAGACTTACATCCTTCAAGCTACACAAACGATAAATATAGCGCCTATATGCTTAGAGAATTTAGTCCAAAACATTAAGACGTCCAGTACAATTAAGGTCAAGGTTACGGTTTGCTAAAGAACGTTGGTAAAGGTGGCATTACGCTTGGCAGCCTTGCCCGGCAATTTCTCCACTTGGGTTTTCTTTCGGCTATTCAGAAAGGGTTACCACCTCAGATGAGCATCGCTCCATCGGTGACTACTTTT